>NC_133529.1:107094639-107403225 GCF_048544455.1 Silene latifolia | reverse complement strand
AAAGCGCCGAAGGAGGACGATGTCCAAAGTGGAATGCTCATGCTTTCCAAGATAGAGGGAGCCATTGATACTCTAAACTCTCGGCTTTCCCACATGGGGAATCAATTTGCTGAAATGGATAAGAAGCTTGAGACCCAATTTTTCAAGATGAAGAATGTCCAGACAAACCCTCAACCTCATTGTCTCGAGGAAAAAGCAAAAAGTGAGCGATCTATTCCTAGTTCTTCTCATCCAGGAGTCAAAATCAAAGGCAACCTCATGGATCCTTCGTCAAAGAAATTAAACAACTCTCCCAGGTCATTAACAAATCTAGGAATACCTTATGCCCTAGCCTTGAACAAATTATCCTCTCTAGGTCTCCTTCAACCAATAGGACCTACACCAGATCCAGAAAAGAAATCTAAATTGTGGGATGGCAACTCATATTGTCAATACCATAGGGGTAGGGGGCATGGTACCGAAGATTGTTATAAGCTCAAGCATGTCATACAAGATAGGATTGAGGATGGTAGGATTTCTGTCTCACTCCTAAAATGTTTGGGTACAGAAGTTAAGCGTTCTTATAGGGAGTTCAATATCACAAATGATCAAAAAGATGAACGACCCACCAATAATTTGGTGAAAAGAATAAAAATAGATTCACAAATACCCGACCATTCGAAGGAGGCGACATTGGTTGAGGGCGTTATTGACTGTCTACACCTAGTTTACACCTCTCATTTGAAAGGTGGCATCAAAACCGTCGAAAACTTATCGGCAGAGATTGTTCATATCAATGAAGTCATTCAAAAAGGTTCACCGTCCACATCTACACCATACAATCAAACAATCTACATTACCGAAGTAAAGGTTATAGAACCTTCACCAGAAAGAGGAACTCGGCATTCAAAGTCATACTCCAATTTAGGCATGCCTTATACGGTAGCCTTTAAAAGACTCTTTGCCAAAGGACTGATCCAACCAATCGGTTAAAACCCCAGACCCTAAGTACGAGAGCAGAGGTCACTTCTGGGACGGTTCTCAATACTGCTTATTCCATAGGGGTAATGGACACGACACTGAAGAATGCTCCAAACTCAAATATACCATCCACTATATGCTCGATCACGGCAAGATATCTTTATCGACCCTCGATCCGTTAAGAGAAGAGAATGACCCTCATGGTTGTCTTACTCTTCAAAGACAGGAAGGTCTCTTGGGCCTTTACCCTTCTAGTATTCCTAATGATGAGGACGAGGTGTTCAAATGGATGAATGCTCAAAGCCGGATGTCGAAGCCAGTTGTTGGAAGAGAAAATGTTCAAGCATGGGCCGATGATTACGAGTCTAGATCTAAGATCGAGTCAAAGTCTGGGTCCGAGTCCGAGTCTTAGGCTTTCTTTCCCCAATTGTTCTAGTATCTTTCTTCGTGTCCATTTTCATTCCTAGTGACAACCTGGGGGCTGTCCCACGAGTCACATGTCTTCTCGAGTCTATGTTAAATACATTAAAATCCATTTCAATAAAAGTACAAATTTTCAATCCACATATTCTATCCTATCTCATACTTTATCCTTTTCCTGTGACAACAAGAATTGATTTGTGACATTTTAAAACGAACAGCACATGGCAAGTCGATGTGAGTGCACTTAAATGATGTTCCGTTCAAAGTTGTAGAGGACCCGAAACTCCGTGTCCATTTTCTTTACCTATTCCATGTCCGGCAATAGAAACCTTGCTATAACCCTAGTTTAGGACGAGCATATCTCCGGAGATTCTAGGACGAATCCGGACCATCTCCTTTGTTAACAATCCATGACGGAAGGTAAGCCCATTCCCCACAATAAACAACCCCTGTTACTAAAGACCAACCCGTTTCACACCAAAGGTGCTAGTCTGACCCAAGTCCATCCAAGACAATACGAGCCATGATCAAAGACAAAAGGCTCAATCAAGAGAAACTGAGGTCAATATCCAAGGCCACAATTATGCCCATAATCCAACACAAATGAGTCAAAAGAAGAAGGCTCAATCAAGCAAGTCAATATCCAAAGTTAAAGTCATCCTCAAAAACCTGATCAAAAATCTGAGCAAAAATCCGAGATATATTCTAGACCAAGAATCGAGTCGGAATCAAGAAACTATCAAGTCTATATAGAATCAAGACATCAATAAAGATGGTTAGCTAGCAACCCACTTAGCCTTTCACACATCACATACCCCAAGTCCTTCTCGAGACTATTACAGGGAGATAGTTAGGAATTCTGAGAATCCTCTCAAGCTCGTTAAGTATACTCATCCCGTAGGGCCAAGACATGGAAATTTGAACCCAAATCATTTTAACCTACCTTTATGTGCTCAGGCTACATCAAGCCAAGAGACTCCATTTCCAAGCCACACTACAAGCCTTAACCCCATCAAGCCTTAACACCACAAAATCTAAGCTCCAGAGATTTGTTTCATCAAAGCCTCTTATGTCCAAGCTCCACATTCCAAATATCCAATCCAGTTTCACCTTGACCCATACACGGAGTCTTCAAATACTTTGCTACCCGGAACGGGACATACACATATCATCCTTAGGGTCCACTAAGTGTGCTCACATGACAAGTAAATTTTTTTACAAACTTAATTATACCTCTTTGGTCTATGATCAGAGGGAGTTATCTCAAATCGATTCTTCGAGTCACCAAAGGAATATTACCCTTGTGACCCCTGCACTTTAAGGTCCTAACAACATAGCTTAAGCACACACTTGAACTACGAGCATGGTTTGATTTCACCTTTTCGTGGTGGATACGTAGGCGCCTTTTCTTACATAAGAAGGATACAACCACAACACCCAAACAAAATTAACCAAACCTCAGAACTACGATCTGGTTTGATTTCACTTCACGTGAATACGTAGGCAGTACTCAAGGACACAACCATCCCCACTTCCAATTTTCAATCTCAATTATCAACCACCTCAACCATCAACTTTCAACCTCTATTTCAACATTCCAGCCTCAATTAACAGCCCTTCCTCAACCAACACCTCTATACTGGGGGCTCCTTATTATCGCCCAGCCTCTTTTTTACCAAAGTCCAGAGTCATCTTCTCATCCTGGGGGCTTCTCTTCTAAGATGCCACCCTTCTTTTATTCCTCTAAGTCTAGCTAGTACTCGGTCCGGTCAATGACAAAGATCTTAGATCAATTCTCCAAGTCATCGTGCCTCAAGAGAGGTCTCTTTTACAGCAAACGGTGGTGAAAGAAGTTCTAGTAGACAGATGATCCATGGCTCATGCCTTGCCTTTATATGCCTTCATTATTCTTGTAATTCTTTTACCTTTGGAACCGATACGCATTGTCACCCACACTTGGCTAGGGGTTGCGCATACTTAAACAAAGTCTGTCAAAGTCATCCCTGTGTCGCGTCAAATCTAAGTTAGTGTCGCGTCAGTCAAACCTAAGTCTAAATTTCGCGTCGCGTCCTAGTAGATCTGTGTCATGTCAAGTCCTATGTCTAAAGCCCATTGAATATGCATAACGCATTACAAACGACAAATTTCTTTGAACAAGTTTTAAACGACTTTTAAAAAGAAACGACTTTTGCAAAGCCTATGTGTTTCCTCATTCGAGGTCCATGTGATAATTGCTTACGTGCATATATTAGATTGCATTCTTGTGTGGCTACTAACCATGCAGATAAGTATCAAAAGCAGTACTTTATCAAGACTTCGCTTGCAATAACGAGCGGATTTTATCTGACGGTGTTTCGACACACCTCAACAATCCCCCAGTGAGAGTTCATGACAGTCGATTGTTCTTCTCGAGACATGGAGATTCAACCACAATAATCCCCCAGCGAGAGTTCACTGTTCTTCTTGAGACATGGAGATTCAACCACAATAATTCCCCAGTGAGAGTTTGCTTGAGGACAGAGACAGGCAGATTCCCCAGAGTCATCGATATTTCACCCAGTAAGTTCCTAAACTTAACCTTAGGATCCCAATTCCTCTTAGGTTCACAAGCCTTTAGGTTCCCATACCAGCCGTCCTTTTAGGTTCATATACCCAGGTTCACACACCTAGCTTCTTTTAAGTTCCCAAACTCCCTAGAGTTCACATACTTATACCCTTTAGGATCATATTCCTTTAGGATCACCTTTTCTCTTTAGGATCACCTTTCCTTAGAGTTCCTACACTCAAAACATGGTTACCCCTTTAAATTGAACTTATATTTGGCCTCCTTCCCGTCGATGTTTTCCTTTAGGGTCCCACACCCTAGCACAATCCTTATATATCTTTTAGGTCTTAACCTTAGCTCCTATGCTTACCCTTAGCTCCCACGCACCTCCGGAAACATCTCGAGAAAGAAATCTCAGGTATGGTCTCTTCTTATGGCTGGCGAGCTTCCTTACGTAGTCTAATGGACTTTAAACGACCCTCCTCGATAGTCGACAGACTCTAAAATGTTCCCGACGACAGGTCCTTGGCTCAGACCCCTTGAGCCGCCTCGCGTCGCCATAGTCGTCAGGTTGTAATCTTCGATTGACCTGATGGCTATACTTTGACTTTCGCCTTGTCCAAGCCTCAGTCAAAGTGGGGGCTCTGTAGATACCTAATTTCTGCACCTCCCGTAAACCACCCGGTGATGATTGGGCCGCATGTTTGGTATACGGAACGATTTGTGACAGTTCGTAAGTTTATCGTCAAGTGATCGCTCAAACACTTGTGTCTACCTCTTAATTGTCATCTACGTGCCGATACGGTCGTTTTGGCAGTAATTAGAGTACATTTAGAGTCCGGGTCAAAAACCGTATTCATTTTCTAAATAACCGAGTCGAATGTTCCTGATATTTCTATTCCATATTTTTTCCAATCTTTTGATCTTTGGTAAAATATCTTCCGTAATATTCACACAAAATATTAAGGAAACGAGATTAATCCGCTATTCCATAATAGAAACGCGAAATCTTTCTTCCGCAGAGGAAACCATCGAGAAAGGACGCAGCAAGTCTGCGCCTCTTCCAAGAGACGCAGTGCCTGCTGCGCCTCTTCCTCAGTCCTTTTCTGCGTATTTTTTGTATCTTTTCGAGATTCACTTCCAAAGTTTCTCCGAAAACCCTAATTCCGTGATTAGTATAAATAGAGACCTTCGGTCTCTCATATTTCTCACGCGAGTGTCCGCCCTTCTCTTCTCCCTTTGCATTCTAGACCACGTTCTTACTTTTTGGCGTCTACGTGCTTGAACTTTCGACCACGTAAGCTCGGAACTTTCTGAGTACCAGCCTCGTTTTGCATGACCGACCAATTTGACCAACTCCACATCAATCAACTTAATCAATCTTGTTCGTTTTCCTCTTAGAGGGCACTTTCGTCTACATTCGAGTCGAGCATCACTAAACGTTAACTTAGTTCATCTCGTTTCGTCAAACATGTAAGTCTGAGGGTGTAAATCCCATCTTTTATTATTGTTCTTTATTATTGTAATTAATATTGTAAGATTTATGTCGAAAGTATTCTTAAAACCGATTTGTAAAACCTTGTTTAAAAACCATTTTTACGGATTATCAGAGGACAACCGTCGAGAAAGGACGCAGCAACTGCTGCGCCTCTTCGAAGGGACGCAGTACCTGCTGCGCCTCTTCGTGAGGCTGCCATAGTTCTTGCTTCCTTTCTTCTTCCTTCGTCTTTTGATAATTCGATTGTTTTGCTTTGTTTTCAATTGTTCATATTTCTTTTAACACGACAATTTTTAAGTATGATAATTTTAACATGTAAATAATTCATTGATAATTAATTCATCTTTTAAATCCCGACTTAAATCCCTTATAATTCATATTTGCGGGTTTTCGTCATTAAAATCAATTCGGATTTTTAGAGATTCGATTTACCCATATTGAATCTCTGGAATTCATCTTTGATATATTTGTGTCTGTTATTTATCGTCACCATCATTAATAATCTGTTTAGTCTAATTAATTTAATTAGTTTGTTAATTTGTAATTAATAATCTTATAAATCTTGTAAATAATTTGTTCTAATCAGTTTCATTCATGCTTTATCGTTTTTATGACCTCCTTCACATGTAAATAATATGTTTAATCACTTCTATCCGAGTCAATTATCCATTAATCGACCATTAAATTCACCAATGAACATTAACGAGTTGCGGTTCCGACTTCACAGCCAGAACTCAACCCAGGAACAGACGCAACGACTGCTGCGCCTCTTCCAAGGGACGCAGCTCTGCTGCGCCTGTTCCCGGTTGATTTCTGTCCCTGAACTCCCGTTTCTGCCTTGACCTAGTTTATTAATTACGTATTTAATTAACTATTAGTCGTATTATCACTGCTAATCTGTTCGTTTATTCATTTATCCTTTCTTTTCTAAATCATCCGTTTTAAATGTATTTTCGACATAAATTATTAAATCCGATGTAATTATTGTAATTTTTCTTTATTGTATTTATCATTGTATTTATTTTATCATATTGTTTGTATGCTCTCACATGTAATCAATATTAAATTCCTACCTCGACATTAATTGTAAGTTAAATTACGCGATAACCGACTTAGTATTAATTCTCACATGCTAGGATAAATCTGATGGATGTTGCATTGCATGCATATAATCGACAATATATCGAATATAGACAACTTCCCTAATCATTAGTAGAGGCCGCTATCGAGGCGGGCGGGATTAGGTGTTCGATCAAAAGAGCTTCCTAATACGTACCCTCATCCCTTACTCCAGATCTCTGTGAACATCCGTGTTCATTGGCATCCACGAGAGTCATTCTAGACATAGAATGCTAAGGGTAACGAGTTCTTGGTGTCTATGGCACTACTTTGTGTCTTGACATGGCACGAGGTATTCGAACGGTTTCCAATTTTCCACAATAAATTGGTGGCGACTCCACAAATGCAAAAGAAAAGCTTGCTCGCTTTTCGCTTCCGTGGGCCCGCGTCCACAGTTTGGCGACTCCGCTGGGGATAATACACTTACGTGTAGCCAAAAGGGTGAAACTTGAACAAGGTTAGGGAATAGTTTATACAAGACAATTGTCGGTTTTCATAACTCGGTTCCTAGATCATTTATTCGGCCTTCCTAGGCCCAACCCAACCCATTCGACCAATCGTCCCGTCTAGACGGTCCAAATTCTTATTTGGGCCTAAGGATGGACAGCGATTGACGTCAACCATACCATGGTACTTACTTCTGTTTGTATCAAGGACTTTCACTACTCGAGAAAATGGACTAGGAATCGGCCTTACTCCTGTTTGGTACGAGCCTCTCCACAGACCCCGGGTTTGATTGTTCGGTATGGCAACCCACCCTTTAAACCAAAACCCTTCTAAATTCACTCAGCATCCCGTTATAATGCTTGTATAATGTTTGTATCATATGTGATCAACATTTCTAAATAAAACCATGACGATTTTTGTAAAATCAAAATCCCTTTTAAAATGTAAAATTTTTCGAAACATAGGCCTAATATTAGCGCAAAACCAGTCGAAACTCTGTCCAATTGTCAAGTCAAACGGCGGGCCTAAAACCCATTTCAAAACTAAATACAAAACAAAACGAAAAACGAAAAAAAAAAACAAAAAAAGGTCCGAAAAAAGAAGGAAAAAGAAAAAAAAAATGAGAAAACCAAAATATTTTTCAAACCGTGTAAATGTAAGTATGTAAATTCAATTGGGCTAAGTTAGAGTCAAAATTCAAATCGACTATGTCCTAGTCGGAACTCGGTCGGGTCATAAACTCGTCTTCCTTTACATTTTGGGTCTTTTCAAAATTCAAGTCAAGTCCTAAGGCGTCACGCCGTCATTTTGGACCCCCTACCCCAATTAAATTAGGAGCTAAACATTTCCACACCTAGTCTCACACACTCGAGGCTAACACATCGAGTCATTCCAATATCCGTTTCTTGAATTCTCCTAATGACACGTTTGGGAAAAACATACCCGAACCTCGAGTCAAGTCTGTCTTAAACACATGAATTAGAATTAACAAGTGTCGTCAATCCCGTCAATCAAGTCAACCACATAAATGTCACTCTGTCAAAGTCAACACTCGAGTCTAAGGTCAAGGTCAAACACCATGAATCCAAACACGAGAAGTCACTCACGACATTTCCTGGATTCACAAGTCAAGAGTCTAGTCATCTCGTCTTGTCCCTTCCTTTTTTTGTTGCCTTAGTATGCGTGATCCCATGTCGAATCAAGTTGTAACGCGCGTCATTTTCTTCTCGGTAGGAATTCTGAAATTTCCAATGAAAGTGTTCAAGAACGTTTATCTGTCGACGTCGAGGGACTGCAGTCATTAAGCTTCAGGCCACCATCGAAGAATTGAGCGTTCGTGTCATCAATATGGAAAACAAGATAGACATGACGAAACCTTTACCATCTTCTCATACCTCAAGGCCGGTTCGTAGCTTTAACACAACTCACCCATCTAAGAAGGCCAATGAAGACAAGGGAGTCAACCTCTTGGAAACTCCACCCAGAAGGCCGGGACGAGCTCATAGGGAATTCGTTGACCTCGGAACCACATATAAAGTAGCTCTACAAAGACTGGTTTCCCAAGGAAAACTTCACCCAATTGGTCCAACCCCGGATCCTGAAAAGATATTCCCTAGATGGAAGGGCAATTCATATTGTCAGTACCATCGAGGTAGGGGACACGATACGGAGGAATGCTTTTGTCTAAAGCATATTATTCAGGATATGATCGAGGATGGCAAGCTTCCAATGCCACCGTTTGTGGAGCAACTTGATGGGATTGACCCTCTTGGGTCTAACAGCACTAAACACGACGAAGAATCATTCCTAGACTTTTCTCATCTCCTCGATCCTCGTGATGACAAAGAAATCAAAGCGCCGAAGGAGGACGATGTCCAAAGTGGAATGCTCATGCTTTCCAAGATAGAGGGAGCCATTGATACTCTAAACTCTCGGCTTTCCCACATGGGGAATCAATTTGCTGAAATGGATAAGAAGCTTGAGACCCAATCTTTCAAGATGAAGAATGTCCAGACAAACCCTCAACCTCATTGTCTCGAGGAAAAAGCAAAAAGTGAGCGATCTATTCCTAGTTCTTCTCATCCAGGAGTCAAAATCAAAGGCAACCTCATGGATCCTTCGTCAAAGAAATTAAACAACTCTCCCAGGTCATTCACAAATCTAGGAATACCTTATGCCCTAGCCTTGAACAAATTATCCTCTCTAGGTCTCCTTCAACCAATAGGACCTACACCAGATCCAGAAAAGAAATCTAAATTGTGGGATGGCAACTCATATTGTCAATACCATAGGGGTAGGGGGCATGGTACCGAAGATTGTTATAAGCTCAAGCATGTCATACAAGATAGGATTGAGGATGGTAGGATTTCTGTCTCACTCCTAAAATGTTT
Source organism: Silene latifolia (assembly GCF_048544455.1). Lineage (NCBI taxonomy): Eukaryota > Viridiplantae > Streptophyta > Magnoliopsida > Caryophyllales > Caryophyllaceae > Silene > Silene latifolia. The sequence goes on along the minus strand of NC_133529.1, from coordinate 107,393,843 downwards.
GGGTACAGAAGTTAAGCGTTCTTATAGGGAGTTCAATATCACAGATGATCAAAAAGATGAACGACCACCCAATCATTTGGTGAAAAGAAGAAAAATAGATTCACAAATACCCGACCATTCGAAGGAGGCGACATTGGTTGAGGGCGTTATTGACTGTCTACACCTAGTTTACACCTCTCATTTGAAAGGTGGCATCAAAACCGTCGAAAACTTATCGGCAGAGATTGTTCATATCAATGAAGTCATTCAAAAAGGTTCACCGTCCACATCTACACCATACAATCAAACAATCTACATTACCGAAGTAAAGGTTATAGAACCTTCACCAGAAAGAGGAACTCGGCATTCAAAGTCATACTCCAATTTAGGCATGCCTTATACGGTAGCCTTTAAAAGACTCTTTGCCAAAGGACTGATCCAACCAATCGGTTAAAACCCCAGACCCTAAGTACGAGAGCAGAGGTCACTTCTGGGACGGTTCTCAATACTGCTTATTCCATAGGGGTAATGGACACGACACTGAAGAATGCTCCAAACTCAAATATACCATCCACTATATGCTCGATCACGGCAAGATATCTTTATCGACCCTCGATCCGTTAAGAGAAGAGAATGACCCTCATGGTTGTCTTACTCTTCAAAGACAGGAAGGTCTCTTGGGCCTTTACCCTTCTAGTATTCCTAATGATGAGGACGAGGTGTTCAAATGGATGAATGCTCAAAGCCGGATGTCGAAGCCAGTTGTTGGAAGAGAAAATGTTCAAGCATGGGCCGATGATTACGAGTCTAGATCTAAGATCGAGTCAAAGTCTGGGTCCGAGTCCGAGTCTTAGGCTTTCTTTCCCCAATTGTTCTAGTATCTTTCTTCGTGTCCATTTTCATTCCTAGTGACAACCTGGGGGCTGTCCCACGAGTCACATGTCTTCTCGAGTCTATGTTAAATACATTAAAATCCATTTCAATAAAAGTACAAATTTTCAATCCACATATTCTATCCTATCTCATACTTTATCCTTTTCCTGTGACAACAAGAATTGATTTGTGACATTTTAAAATGAACAGCACATGGCAAGTCGATGTGAGTGCACTTAAACGATGTTCCGTTCAAAGTTGTAGAGGACCTGAAATTCCGTGTCCATTTTTCTTTACCTATTCCATGTCTGGCAATAGAAACCTTGCTATAACCCTAGTTTAGGACGAGCGTATCTCCAGAGATTCTAGGACGAATCCAGACCATCTCCCTTGTTAACAATCCATGATGGAAGGTAAGCCCATTCCCCACAATAAACAACCCCTGTTACTAAAGACCAACCCGTTTCACACCAAAGGTGCTAGTCTGACCCAAGTCCATCCAAGACAATACGAGCCATGATCAAAGACAAAAGGCTCAATCAAGAGAAACTGAGGTCAATATCCAAGGCCACAATTATGCCCATAATCCAACACAAATGAGTCAAAAGAAGAAGGCTCAATCAAGCAAGTCAATATCCAAAGTTAAAGTCATCCGCAAAAACCTGATCAAAAATCTGAGCAAAAATCCGAGATATATTCTAGACCAAGAATCTGAGTCGGAATCAAGAAACTACTGAACTCTATATAGAATCAAGACATCAATAAAGATGGTTAGCTAGCAACCCACTTAGCCTTTCACACATCACATACCCCAAGTCCTTCTCGAGACTATTACAGGGAGATAGTTAGGAATTCTGAGAATCCTCTCAAGCTCGTTAAGTATACTCATCCCGTAGGGCCAAGACATGGAAATTTGAACCCAAATCATTTTAACCTACCTTTATGTGCTCAGGCTACATCAAGCCAAGAGACTCCATTTCCAAGCCACACTACAAGCCTTAACCCCATCAAGCCTTAACACCACAAAATCTAAGCTCCAGAGATTTGTTTCATCAAAGCCTCTTATGTCCAAGCTCCACATTCCAAATATCCAATCCAGTTTCACCTTGACCCATACACGGAGTCTTCAAATACTTTGCTACCCGGAACGGGACATACACATATCATCCTTAGGGTCCACTAAGTGTGCTCACATGACAAGTAAATTTTTTTACAAACTTAATTATACCTCTTTGGTCTATGATCAGAGGGAGTTATCTCAAATCGATTCTTCGAGTCACCAAAGGAATATTACCCTTGTGACCCCTGCACTTTAAGGTCCTAACAACATAGCTTAAGCACACACTTGAACTACGAGCATGGTTTGATTTCACCTTTTCAGGTGGATACGTAGGCAGTCTTTTCTTACATAAGAAGGATACAACCACAACACCCAAACAAAATTAACCAAACCTCAGAACTACGATCTGGTTTGATTTCACTTCACGTGAATACGTAGGCAGTACTCAAGGACACAACCATCCCCACTTCCAATTTTCAATCTCAATTATCAACCACCTCAACCATCAACTTTCAACCTCTATTTCAACATTCCAGCCTCAATTAACAGCCCTTCCTCAACCAACACCTCTATACTGGGGGCTCCTTATTATCGCCCAGCCTCTTTTTTACCAAAGTCCAGAGTCATCTTCTCATCCTGGGGGCTTCTCTTCTAAGATGCCACCCTTCTTTTATTCCTCTAAGTCTAGCTAGTACTCGGTCCGGTCAATGACAAAGATCTTAGATCAATTCTCCAAGTCATCGTGCCTCAAGAGGGGTCTCTTTTACAGCAAACGGTGGTGAAAGAAGTCCTAGTAGACAGATGATCCATGGCTCATGCCTTGCCTTTATATGCCTTCATTATTCTTGTAATTCTTCTACCTTTGGAACCGATACGCATTGTCACCCACACTTGGCTAGGGGTTGCGCATACTTAAACAAAGTCTGTCAAAGTCATCCCTGTGTCGCGTCAAATCTAAGTTAGTGTCGCGTCAGTCAAACCTAAGTCTACATTTCGCGTCGCGTCCTAGTAGATCTGTGTCATGTCAAGTCCTATGTCTAAAGCCCATTGAATATGCATAACGCATTACAAACGACAAATTTCTTTGAACAAGTTTTAAACGACTTTTAAAAAGAAACGACTTTTGCAAAGCCTATGTGTTTCCTCATTCGAGGTCCATGTGATAATTGCTTACGTGCATATATTAGATTGCATTCTTGTGTGGCTACTAACCATGCAGGTAAGTATCGGAAAGCGATGCTTTATCAAGACTTCGCTTGCAATAACGAGCGGATTTTATCTCGACGGTGTTTCGACACACCTCAACAATCCCCAAAGAGAGAGTTCATGACAGTCGATTGTTCTTCTCGAGACATGGAGATTCAACCACAATAATCCCCCAGCGAGAGTTCACTGTTCTTCTTGAGACATGGAGATTCAACCACAATAATTCCCCAGTGAGAGTTTGCTTGAGGACAGAGACAGGCAGATTCCCCAGAGTCATCGATATTTCACCCAGTAAGTTCCTAAACTTAACCTTAGGATCCCAATTCCTCTTAGGTTCACAAGCCTTTAGGTTCCCATACCAGCCGTCCTTTTAGGTTCATATACCCAGGTTCACACACCTAGCTTCTTTTAAGTTCCCAAACTCCCTAGAGTTCACATACTTATACCCTTTAGGATCATATTCCTTTAGGATCACCTTTTCTCTTTAGGATCACCTTTCCTTAGAGTTCCTACACTCAAAACTTGGTTACCCCTGTAAATTGAACTTATATTTGGCCTCCTTCCCGTCGATGTTTTCCTTTAGGGTCCCACACCCTAGCACAATCCTTATATATCTTTTAGGTCTTAACCTTAGCTCCTATGCTTACCCTTAGCTCCCACGCACCTCCGGAAACATCTCGAGAAATAAATCTCAGGTATGGTCTCTTCTTATGGCTGGCGAGCTTACATACGTAGTCTAATGGACTTTAAACGACCCTCCTCGATAGTCGACAGACTCTAAAATGTTCCCGACGACAGGTCCTTGGCTCAGACCCCTTGAGCCGCCTCGCGTCGCCATTGTCGTCAGGTTGTAATCTTCGATTGACCTGATGGCTATACTTTGACTTTTGCCTTGTTCAAGCCTCAGTCAAAGTGGGGGCTCTGTAGATACCTCATTTCTGCAACTCCCGCAAACCACCCGGTGATGATTGGGCCGCATGTTTGGTATACGGAACGATTTGTGAGAGTTCGTAAGTTTATCGTCAAGTGATCGCTCAAACACTTGTGTCTACCTCTTAATTGTCATCTACGTGCCGATACGGTCGTTTTGGCAGTAATTAGAGTACATTTAGAGTCCGGGTCAAAAACCGTATTCATTTTCTAAATAACCGAGTCAGAATGTTCCGGATATTTCTATTCCATATTTTTCCAATCTTTTGATCTTTGGTAAAATATCTCCCGTAATATTCACACAAAATATTAAGGAAAAGAGATTAATCCGCTATTCCATAATAGAAACGCGGAAATCTTTCTTCCGCAGGAGGAAACTACTGAGGAAAGGACGCAGCAAGTGCTGCGCCTCTTCCAAGAGACGCAGTGCCTGCTGCGCCTCTTCCTCAGTCCTTTTCTGCGTATTTTTCGTATCTTTTCGAGATTCACTTCCAAAGTTTCTCCGAAAACCCTAATTCCGTGATTAGTATAAATAGAGACCTTCGGTCTCTCATATTTCTCACGCGAGTGTCCGCCCTTCTCTTCTCCCTTTGCATTCTAGACCACATTCTTACTTTTTGGCGTCTACGTGCTTGAACTTTCGACCACGTAAGCTCGGATCTTTCTGAGTACCAGCCTCGTTTTGCATGACCGACCAATTTGACCAACTCCACATCAATCAACTTAATCAATCTTGTTCGTTTTCCTCTTAGAGGGCACTTTCGTCTACATTCGAGTCGAGCATCACTAAACGTTAACTTAGTTCATCTCGTTTCGTCAAACATGTAAGTCTGAGGGTTTAAATCCCATATTTTATTATTGTTCTTTATTATTGTAATTAATATTGTAAGATTTATGTCGAAAGTATTCTTAAAACCGATTTGTAAAACCTTGTTTAAAAACCATTTTTACGGATTATCAGAGGACAACCGTCGAGAAAGGACGCAGCAACTGCTGCGCCTCTTCGAAGGGACGCAGTACCTGCTGCGCCTCTTCGTGAGGCTGCCGTAGTTCCTGCTTCCTTTCTTCTTCCTTCGTCTTTTGATAATTCGATTGTTTTGCTTTGTTTTCAATTGTTCATATTTCTTTTAACACGACAATTTTTAAGTATGATAATTTTAACATGTAAATAATTCATTGATAATTAATTCATCTTTTAAATCCCGACTTAAATCCCTTATAATTCATATTTGCGGGTTTTCGTCATTAAAATCAATTCGGATTTTTAGAGATTCGATTTACCCATATTGAATCTCAGGAATTCTTCTTTGATATATTTGTGTCTGTTATTTATCGTCACCATCATTAATAATCTGTTTAGTCTAATTAATTTAATTAGTTTGTTAATTTGTAATTAATAATCTTATAAATCTTGTAAATAATTTGTTCTAATCAGTTTCATTCATGCTTTATCGTTTTTATGACCTCCTTCACATGTAAATAATATGTTTAATCACTTCTATCTGAGTCAATTATCCATTAATCGACCATTAAATTCACCAATTAATATTAACGAGTTGCGGTTCCGACTTCTCAGCTAGAACTCAACCCAGGAACAGACGCAGCGACTGTTGCGCCTCTTCCAAGGGACGCAGCTCTGCTGCGCCTGTTCCCGGTTGATTTCTGTCCCTGAACTCCCGTTTCTGCCTTGACCTAGTTTATTAATTACGTATTTAATTAACTAATAGTCGTATTATCACTGCTAATCTGTTCGTTTATTCATTTATCCTTTCTTTTCTAAATCATCCGTTTTAAATGTATTTTCGACATAAATTATTAAATCCGATGTAATTATTGTAATTTTTCTTTATTGTATTTATCATTGTATTTCTTTTATCATATTGTTTGTATGCTCTCACATGTAATCAATATTAAATTCCTACCTCGACATTAATTGTATGTTAAATTACGTGATAACCGACTTAGTATTAATTCTCAAATGCTAGGATAAATCTAATGGATGTTGCATTGCATGCATATAATCGACAATATATCGAATATAGACAACTTCCCTAATCATTAGTAGGGGCCGCTATCGAGGCGGGCGGGATTAGGTGTTCGATCAAAAGAGCTTCCTAATACGTACCCTCATCCCTTACTCCAGATCTCTGTGAACATCCGTGTTCATTGGCATCCACGAGAGTCATTCTAGACATAGAATGCTAAGGGTAACGAGTTCTTGGTATCTATGTCACTACTTTGTGTCTTGACATGGCACGAGGTATTCGAACGGTTTCCAATTTTCCACAATAAATTGGTGGTGACTCCACAAATGCACAAGAAAAGCTTGCTCGCTTTTCGCCCCCGTGGGCCCGCGTCCACAGAGATGCAAAGTTGTTGAGGGAGGCCCTTGTTCTAACTCCGGAATTTAAGTCACTTGTTAAATTTGAGAGTGGGTGGGAGCTTTGATGTTTCCATTTTCTTGGAACAATAGTGTTTTGTTCCCCCTCAGATGTAACAGTCTCCGTGATTGTTGTTTGCTGGTCAGAAGATGGCTCCACATCAATGTTTGAGGACTCTCCTGAAGTAACAATGTCTTGGACGGTTGCTGTTCTGGAGGTGGATGCAACAGTTGTTGGGACCGTTACTGATTGGGAGGAGGAACCAGCAGTAACAGTGTCACTGTTTGTTCCCCCTGAGTTGTTGCGTGTATTAGTAGGTAACAGTCTCTGTGACTGTTGCATGACGTCATTGTTTGGAGCTTCCTCATCCTCAAACACGAAGTCTTTTCTCACAAAACCAATCTCAAATTCGTCATCTTCAACATCTTCATCATCTTCATCCTCATTTTGTACCTGTCCAAGAATGCTAGATTCATCAAATATGACATGGACACTTTCCTCAATTAGCATGGTTTGTTTATTTTAAACTTTATAGGCCTTGCTATGATCGAAATAACCAATAAAAACCGCTTCATAACTACGTGGATCGAATTATCCCAAGTTATCTTTACCATTGTTGTGAACAAAACATTTGCTCCCAAAGCATCTAAAATATGAAATATTGGGCTTTCTTCCACGTAGTATTTCATAGGGTGTTTTATTGATTATGCTCCTTATCATGACTCGATTATGAATGTAGCAAGCGGTGTTTACCGCTTCGGCCCAAAAGTTCCTAGGCAATTTACTACATAACAACATGGTTCTAGCCATACTTTCAAGGGTCCTATTCATTCGTTCAACCACTCCATTTTATTGTGGAGTTCTAGGAGCCGAAAAATTATGATCCACACCATTGTCATTACAATAAGCACTAAATTATGAGTTTTTAAATTCGGTTCCATGATCCATTCTTATGGAAACAAGTTTGAAATCAAGTTTATTTTGAATCCTTTTCAACCAAATTAAAAACTCATCAAATGCCTCATCCTTGGAGCTTAAGAAAAGTGCCCAAACAAACATAGAATAATCATCAACAATGACACACACATAACGATTACCACCACTACTCCTAGTTCTCATTGGTCCACATAAGTCGATATGCAAGAGTTGTAATGGACGAAGAGTACTAACAATTCTTTTGGGTTTAAAGGAGCTTCTAACATGTTTACATCTTGCACATTCATCAGATACTTTATCAAAGTCGAATTTCATGTTTGGAAAGCCTTCAGCTAAGTCAAGTCTCCTAAGTGTATTAAGAGTTTTAGCACTAACATGTCCAAACCTTTTGTGCCACAACCAAGGATCGTTTTTCATTACACTCATGCATGACATGGTATGACCGGATAACGTGTTTAAGTCGGTTAAGTATACATCTTTAACACGTCTTCCTTCGAGAATAATTTGATGAGTTGTGGCATCAATTATTCGACACAAATTAGCACTAAATTCCACAATATTACCTTTATCACATAGTTGAGAAATGCCAAGGAGATTATGTTTCAAACCTTGGACAAGTCGCACATTGTTGACATAAAGTAACGATGACTTATCAACCTTCCCCATGCCTATTGTTTCACCTTTCTTGTCGTCGCCAAACGTTACCTTGCCACCATCATAAGCTTCTAGTGAGAGGAATTGACTTCTATCTCCCGTCATGTGAAGAAAACATCCACTATCCAAGTACCAATTGCGGCCGCCTCTTACCAAGCCCTACACAAGATTTAGACTTTGAGTTTAGGAACCCAAATAAATTTGGGTCCCTTCTTATCCTTTACATTTCTCAACATATCTTTTCTAATCCATATTTGTTTTATAACTTTAATGTTCTTGAATGTCATTATGTCTCTTCTTGCAAGCATTGAAGACATGGCCGGTTTTACCACAATAGTTGCAAATGATGTACTCGGGAAGACCAACATATTTCCTTCTTCGAAAATCGGTTTTGGTTGGATCCGGCTTTTGAATGTAACAGTCGGACTGACTGTTCCATTTAAAACCGAGACCGGCAACCCTATCACATTTTTTAGACGGTTTTGTTGTAACACCCCGTATTTTATTAACTTGAATAAAATTCATTTAATTGCTATTTTGAATTTAATTACATCATTTAACGATTTATATATATATGCTTAGCTAATTAATTAATTTCATCATAATTCGATACGTTAATTTTAATAATCATTAATAAGTTTATTTAAAGTTAGTTCGAATTTATTGAAGTTAGTTCGGGTTTATTTATTTAATAATTTCCGTTTCTTTACGAGTCCTTATGAAAGTTGTTTTAAGTGAACCCGAGATGGATTTTGGGAACAAAACCGTCCAATTAGCTATTTTGAGCTTATTTCACTAAATTAGCAATTTTTATTAGTATCCGTTAGTTTTGTAAAAATCGCTAATAATTCCGATTCAAGCTGATATCGTATTATTTCCGTTAACTAGCTGAGTTTATTTTATTTCCACTCATTAAATTTATTTATTATTAATTTTGTTTTATTACTGAAACTTTTACTAAAAACCGATTTTATTAACTCGAGGCGGTTTTAAAAACGAGCGAAATTACTTAACGATGAAGAAACGTACGTATAATTAGTAGCTAGCAAGCTAGCTGGTGTCTCATTATTATTATTATTATTATTTTATTGTTGTTGTTGTACCCCCGACCCTACCCTCCTTCTTTTCCCCTTCCTTTTCGTGAATCACCAGCAACAACAAAACAATAGCAATTGTTTCATCAACCAAAAACGACATCAACATCCACCATTTTCGTCACCTCCAACCCCAGATCTCGCCTCCATTCTCAACCAAATTCGATAATTTTTGTACCATTCTCTTCCCCTTTCCTTCCTCCTCCTTTTAAGGTAAGAAAGTCTCCTTTTTGTAGTGGTTTCGTCTTTCGCCGTCTTATAAAAGTGTCGTCTTTTATCTTCTTTATTCCGTTTTCTTGCCCTTTTATGAAGGATTCGAAGACCCGGGGTGAGGCTCGTGCCTTGTGGACCGTTTATTCGAAGAATAAGGGGCGTTTAAGGTAACACGATTATACCGATCCTATTATTAATACTATTATTCGGGATTATGTGTCTATGTGCTAATCGTTTATTTGATTTTCTTGAATAACTGAATGTCGTGAATTGCTATTTCGTAATATTATTTAGTATTAGTACTTAATATATATATATTTCTTACTTTTACTTTCTTTGTTTGTGAGACGGATTGATTTGTGAGATGGGTTTTAGTCTGTTTTAATAATGGAATGTTTGATAATATGAGCAATATGATTATACGAAGGTTGGTAAATGAATTGAAGTTGGTGTATGGTTTATTAGTGAAATTTGAATAGGTAATGTAGTAGCGTGAATGTTGCAAGGTGATCTTATTACATTATTCAGAAGGACTTTTGCGTGAGTTCATATGAATGAGTTAAGTACTCAGTTTTGTTATGGCTTTGAGACACGGGTTGCTCTGAGTAGCTTTAATTTGACATTGGACAATTGTGCCTGTGCTACGTTAAGACTATGGCTCGGTATTGTTGACGATTTGTCGTATCTTTTGACCTTGACTCGTGGGTGAGTAGCTTAGAGTTATACTTTAAGTGTTGAGCAGTTCTTTAAAGAACATTTGACAATATCGATATTGAAATTGAGATGGAAATCTGGTTACTATGGAGTATTATATTATGAGACGGAGTAATGAGTAGGACGGAGTAATGAGAGAGGTGGAGTAGAGAGTTGAGATTGAATTAATTTTTGGGACGAGAGTGACTTTTATAAGGTTGGCCTAGCAGCGGCCTGGCCGTGGCCTGTTGTAGCCTAGCTGTGGCCTGGCTGTGACCTAGCTGTGGCCTGGCTGTGGCATGGCCGTGGCCTAGGTAGTGGCCTGGCCGTGGCCTAGGCAGTGGCCTGGCCGTGGCCTAGGCAGTGGCCTGGCCGTGGCCTAGGCAAGCGTGCTTTGGCCGTGGCCTAGGCGATGGCCTTTGGCAGCTAAGTCGCGAGTTTGGGCCGTATCTATAAATTGTTTTGACGCTAGTTTGGTTTATTTAAAATATAATTAAATTAATTTCCGTCTCATATTTTATATAACGATAATTCGTTAATATCGTCCTTTCACATAATTATTTTAGGTGACTCATATGTGGTTGAAGATGAAGAGTAATTTTGGGTTTTAGAAGCTTTCTCAAGTTTATTGCTTGTCTCTTTGCTAGCTTAAGGTAACTATTCCGAGTTACTCGACGAATTAATGTCACATTAGTAGTTAATGTTTGCCTGTTGTTTGTTAAGTGTTTAGGTGATTGATAATGTGTTACATTCGTTTTTCACATGATAGAAATTAGAAATAGCATGAGAATAATATTGCGATAAAATTTGTAATTTGGGCCAAAGCAGGCCAAGACTCGAGTGGGCCGTTGATTGACCGAACGAGTTTGGTCCAGCTAGGTTTAAACCAGTCAGCCTCGATTTGACCGATGACCCGTCGCGGGACTCGGGTCGAGGGTTTGTCTTTGAGGTGAGATTGGATGTTTTATGTTATGCCTTGATATTTGTAATTATCATTTCACATGTTGGTTGTTGGATGCTTTGGATGAAATTTTATATGAATTGGATAATCGGCCTTTTTCTTGTTTTAGGCCATTTATTATATTTTTATTTCACATGTGTAGTTAGTTAATTTAAGTAGCTTCTTATATTGTAGAAACGGCCCTAGATTCCCCGAAACCTTTAATATGGTTAATATTGTTAGAATTGGAAATTGGTATTGAATACTTATTGAGGATATTGTTGGATTGTCTGCTGAATAGACATTTATATAGCCTTTCACATGATAGAATGTTAGCATTTATGTTGGTAAGTTGGACTCTTTGCCCTCTTATGGTTAAGTGGGTGTCTTACTTGTCTTGTGTGGTGTGGGCTAAAGTATTCAAGCTGGGACTAGCTGGGACTAGGTCCTAGGTGAGTATTTCGGCCTTCATCATAGATAGGTCTTTATAGTCTTTGACGAGTATATGTTCACTGCTTGATAGCCTTTGTGTTCCTGACTAGTGGATTTATATCCAAGTTGGGGCATGACCTCGTTACTTATTTTGATAGTAAGTGGTCAGCTTAAGTACTAGCCAACCCTTTGGTGGACTCCTTAGGGTACTCACTTTGTTTTAGAAAAATTGTGGGTCTTGGGTGCGGTGGTGTGTATCCGCATGTCTAGGTCTGCTTAGATTTTAGGCTAGGGTTGTGTTGTGTCTTGGCCATGTTTTATTAATATTAACCGCCGAGCCAAGATACCGGTTCGATTACCTTCCCTACCTCGTGGTATAGACTCGAGTTACAGAGTGACTATTGACGGTGCTAAGAACTTATGCCTGTCTTTGATATATTGCTCTTTCTTGTTTGATGATTCTATGAATCATAGAAGGTGAGATGCAAGCCCGCTATGGTTGATAGAGTTTGGATTCCTGGATGTTATGTGATTCACATGATAGTGTAGTATGAGTCGGTCTAGTATTCACATGCTAGGACTATGAGTTGTTATATTGTTGTTCACATGATAAGCACGATTGTCTAGCATCTATATGCTAAGGCTATGTGTTATTCATATTCATATTCTTATGTTTACATGTTATATTAATTATGACATTTCGTGGCTGGGAGAACTCGGAGTTACTCCCCACTTTGATCGTGGCTTTCGTATTTGTATAAAATGCGAATGACAGGTAGGTGATGCATATATGGGGTACATGGACGAGCTAGCGAGCAAAGTAACCTTGGGACCTAGACTGGTTTTATTTCATTGTGACCCTTAAACCCTTTTTATGTCACATACATTTTAGGGACATATGTCTCCCTTTCTCATATTTGGTTTGTATAACTTTGTTTCGCGACTTTAGCGATGTTTCATTCATGAGATTTATTTTGGACCTTGCATGTTTGACACCTTCCCTTTTGGATATCTTTATAACAGGTTCAGGTTTTAAAAATTACAGGTTTTTACCCAATTGAACCTATTACAAACATATCCTGTCAGTTTTTTTTCTGTAGAATTACGTGTTTACTTTTCCGCAATAAATGAGGGTGTTACAGTTGGTATCAGAGCATATTTGCTCCCGACGCACGTTTGTGCACCCCAATATAAATAACTTGACCTTAAAATAATAAACTTGAGAGATGGGTAAGATGGGTAGATTTAGGACCTTATGTTGTAGTCTCTTTGTGTTTGCTCTTTGTTAGGTACTAACTTGTTTGTTGATTGTCATTTAATAATTGTTGCGTTCTTAGATCAATGACCGTGAGCTTATCTATAGCTAATGGAGTTATTACCCTTATTATAAAAAAAAAATTTGAACTAAAGGTTTTGAAAATATTTTAATGTTTTTCACTGGTTTTAACGTCAATTAGTGTTAAAGCTTGTTATTGGAGACGTCTGATAATTAGTTTTATCATTTGTTGGTGTAAAAATGTATTTTTATGTCTTTGAATTGGAATATTGATGTTCTTGAGTGATCGCCAAGAGTATCTCCGTTCCATTGAAAGGACACTTATATTTTACGAAGATCAAGGTTTAGTGCCTATTGCTGAAGATTGAAGATTTGTTCAAGTATTGAAGAATGCTTTTTCTTCCTCGAAGATGTTCCTTATTCTTTGTGTATCTTGCCTTACTCTTTACCTCTTGGTGCCTATCCTTCGTCTAAACCCTCTTTTCTTCTTCCTAGGAAGTTACATTTGTATCCTCCCAACTTGTCCTTTCACCCTTGCTAATCCTCCCTTAACGCCTTTTAGATAGTTCTCTTTCTTTTGAGGAATGTTGACCTTGGTTGGAAATTCGACTTTTGAGAAGATTGTTTGTGTTTGACCCTTTCCTGGTTTTGAGAGGATTTGATGATGGAAAGACTTAGGTAAGGTGATGAGACATACTTAGTGATTCTTATACCTAGTTCCTTGATAAAGTGAGTATAATTGATTGGTGGATTATTTGTGTTAGGAATGAGTTGCCTATGTAATTAAAAGTTATAGAACTTGGCTTTGTTGTTTATGTTTGGGGATTTGAAAGCTTAGTAGGTTGAGCGTCGTCACCCTAGGATAAACATGAGATAAGTTTAGAATATGAATTTGGAAGAAAACCCATTTTTAGATGTTAACAATCCCGTATAGATTGGGAATGTGATTTGGTCGTTTTGTCATGAAGGTACAATACCCTAATAGGCGTTTCCTTGTTGTCTAATTTCCCTTTCTCCTTGATCATGAGCGTTACCGTTCATACCTCCTTTCCTCGCTTCATCTTGCTCCTCCTTTAAGTTTGACACTCGTATCTTATGAAACTCTATCTTTGACATCCTTGTAAATTTGACTTCAATTCTTATCCCTAGGAAGTTCATCATACCTCTTTTGTTGGTTAAGCTTGAACCCTCTTAGCATACTTGTATCTATGATGTCTAACTTACTTTTCATTTCACACAATTTCTAAATATTTCAAACTACTATTTTTGGTTCGTTGTTAAAAATTTATGTTACCATTACAAAATTTTCCCTACTTGTAAAGATTTGGAAAATGAAAATTCGATTTGATTCTCTAATTGTTCTTTGAGTATAGACTTCCTTATCATGGTTTTGAGTTGCTAAACCTGAGATTTTTGTAAATTTTATCCAATTTCTATTCACTTTGATCTATTATGATGCCTTTGTCAAAGTTTAATATTATATTTCAGGAATTTAACTCCCCTTTTAGTTTAAAGGTGAAACCTTTATTTCTATTTTGGCTTTTTGCAAAAGAAAATTTGAGTGGATTACATTTCTCTTATTTTGATTTTAACGTTGATCGGATGTTAGAACTAGTTATTGGAAACGTTTGATAACTCGTTCTACGCTTGTCAGCGAATAATTTTTGTTTTAAATTTGTCTCTGACTTGGAAAGTTAGCGCTCTTGTGTGCACGACAAGGGCAATTTCGTTCCATGAATGAGACTTATACTTTTGAAAACTCTTCATTAATGTTTTCAAAAGTATTTTGATTTTCAATTTATACAAATGATTTGCTTTTTGACCTTATCTTTGATTTGGAATGTGATGTTCTTGAATGCGCAACGAGAGCACTTCCGTTCCTTTGATGAGAATCTGGTTCTGACAGAAAATTTTATTTGAAACTTTGGAAGAATTTTAATTCTTACTATTTGCAACCTTTTAATATTTTGGGTTACCAATTTCAAAAGTCCAGTTTTACCTTTATAACCTTTCATTTTCTACTTTCAAGTTTCGAGGACGAAACTTTTTTAAAAACATTGGGTGATTGTAACACCCCGTATTTTATTAACTTGAATAAAATTCTTTTAATTGCTATTTTGAATTTAATTACATCATTTAACGATTTATATATATATGCTTAGCTAATTAATTAATTTCATCATAATTCGATACGTTAATTTTAATAATCATTAATAAGTTTATTTAAAGTTAGTTCGAATTTATTGAAGTTAGTTCGGGTTTATTTATTTCATAATTTCCGTTTCTTTACGAGTCCTTATGAAAGTTGTTTTAAGTGAACCCGAGATGGATTTTGGGAACAAAACCGTCCAATTAGCTATTTTGAGCTTATTTCACTAAATTAGCAATTTTATTAGTATCCGTTAGTTTTGTAAAAATCGCTAATAATTCCGATTCAAGCTGATATCGTATTATTTCCGTTAACTAGCTGAGTTTATTTTATTTCCACTCATTAAATTTATTTATTATTAATTTCGTTTTATTACTGAAACTTTTACTAAAAACCGATTTTATTAACTCGAGGCGGTTTTAAAAACGAGCGAAATTACTTAACGATGAAGAAACGTACGTATAATTAGTAGCTAGCAAGCTAGCTGGTGTCTCATTATTATTATTATTATTATTTTATTGTTGTTGTTGTACCCCCGACCCTACCCTCCTTCTTTTCCCCTTCCTTTTCGTGAATCACCAGCAACAACAAAACAATAGCAATTGTTTCATCAACCAAAAACGACATCAACATCCACCATTTTCGTCACCTCCAACCCCAGATCCCGCCTCCATTCTCAACCAAATTCGATAATTTTTGTACCATTCTCTTCCCCTTTCCTTCCTCCTCCTTTTAAGGTAAGAAAGTCTCCTTTTTGTAGTGGTTTCGTCTTTCGCCGTCTTATAAAAGTGTCGTCTTTTATCTTCTTTATTCCGTTTTCTTGCCCTTTTATGAAGGATTCGAAGACCCGGGGTGAGGCTCGTGCCTTGTGGACCGTTTATTCGAAGAATAAGGGGCGTTTAAGGTAACACGATTATACCGATCCTATTATTAATACTATTATTCGGGATTATGTGTCTATGTGCTAATCGTTTATTTGATTTTCTTGAATAACTGAATGTCGTGAATTGCTATTTCGTAATATTATTTAGTATTAGTACTTAATATATATATATTTCTTACTTTTACTTTCTTTGTTTGTGAGACGGATTGATTTGTGAGATGGGTTTTAGTCTGTTTTAATAATGGAATGTTTGATAATATGAGCAATATGATTATACGAAGGTTGGTAAATGAATTGAAGTTGGTGTATGGTTTATTGGTGAAATTTGAATAGGTAATGTAGTAGCGTGAATGTTGCAAGGTGATCTTATTACATTATTCGAAAGGACTTTTGCGTGAGTTCATATGAATGAGTTAAGTACTCAGTTTTGTTATGGCTTTGAGACACGGGTTGCTCGAGTAGCTTTAATTTGACATTGGACAATTGTGCACGTACTACGTTAAGACTATGGCTCGGTATTGTTGACGATTTGTCGTATCTTTTGACCTTGACTCGTGGGTGAGTAGCTTAGAGTTATACTTTAAGTGTTGAGCAGTTCTTTAAAGAACATTTGACAATATCGATATTGAAATTGAGATGGAAATCAGTTACTATGGAGTATTATATTATGAGACGGAGTAATGAGTAGGACGGAGTAATGAGAGAGGTGGAGTAGAGAGTTGAGATTGAATTAATTTTTGGGACGAGAGTGACTTTTATAAGGTTGGCCTAGCAGCGGCCTGGCCGTGGCCTGTTGTAGCCTGGCCGTGGCCCGGGCCGTGACCTAGCCGTGGCCTTGTGTGCTTTGGCCGTGGCCTAGGTAGTGGCCTCGGCCGTGGCCTAGGCGATGGCCTGGCCGTGGCCTAGGCGATGGCCTGGCCGTGGCCTAGGCAAAGGGCCTGGCCGTGGCCTAGGCGATGCCTGGCTAAGTCGCGAGTTTGGGCCGTATCTATAAATTGTTTTGACGCTAGTTTGGTTTATTTAAAATATAATTAAATTAATTTCCGTCTCATATTTTATATAACGATAATTCGTTAATATCGTCCTTTCACATAATTATTTTAGGTGACTCATATGTGGTTGAAGATGAAGAGTAATTTTGGGTTTTAGAAGCTTTCTCAAGTTTATTGCTTGTCTCTTTGCTAGCTTAAGGTAACTATTCCGAGTTACTCGACGAATTAATGTCACATTAGTAGTTAATGTTTGCCTGTTGTTTGTTAAGTGTTTAGGTGATTGATAATGTGTTACATTCGTTTTTCACATGATAGAAATTAGAAATAGCATGAGAATAATATTGCGATAAAATTTGTAATTTGGGCCAAAGCGTGCCAAGACTGAGTGGGCAGTTGACCGAACGAGTTTGGTCCAGCTAGGTTTAAACCAGTCAGCCTCGATTTGACCGATGACCCGTCGCGGGACTCGGGTCGAGGGTTTGTCTTTGAGGTGAGATTGGATGTTTTATGTTATGCCTTGATATTTGTAATTATCATTTCACATGTTGGTTGTTGGATGCTTTGGATGAAATTTTATATGAATTGGATAATCGGCCTTTTTCTTGTTTTAGGCCATTTATTATATTTTTATTTCACATGTGTAGTTAGTTAATTTAAGTAGCTTCTTATATTGTAGAAACGGCCCTAGATTCCCCGAAACTTTTAATATGGTTAATATTGTTAGAATTGGAAATTGGTATTGAATACTTATTGAGGATACTGTTGGATTGTCTGCTGAATAGACATTTATATAGCCTTTCACATGATAGAATGTTAGCATTTATGTTGGTAAGTTGGACTCTTTGCCCTCTTATGGTTAAGTGGGTGTCTTACTTGTCTTGTGTGGTGTGGGCTAAAGTATTCAAGCTGGGACTAGCTGGGACTAGGTCCTAGGTGAGTATTTCGGCCTTCATCATAGATAGGTCTTTATAGTCTTTGACGAGTATATGTTCACTGCTTGATAGCCTTTGTGTTCCTGACTAGTGGATTTATATCCAAGTTGGGGCATGACCTCGTTACTTATTTTGATAGTAAGTGGTCAGCTTAAGTACTAGCCAACCCTTTGGTGGACTCCTTAGGGTACTCACTTTGTTTTAGAAAAATTGTGGGTCTTGGGTGCGGTGGTGTGTATCCGCATGTCTAGGTCTGCGCAGATTTTAGGCTAGGGTTGTGTTGTGTCTTGGCCATGTTTTATTAATATTAACCGCTGAGCCAAGATACCGGTTCGATTACCTTCCCTACCTCGTGGTATAGACTCGAGTTACAGAGTGACTATTGACGGTGCTAAGAACTTATGCCTGTCTTTGATATATTGCTCTTTCTTGTTTGATGATTCTATGAATCATAGAAGGTGAGATGCAAGCCCGCTATGGTTGATAGAGTTTGGATTCCTGGATGTTATGTGATTCACATGATAGTGTAGTATGAGTCGGTCTAGTATTCACATGCTAGGACTATGAGTTGTTATATTGTTGTTCACATGATAAGCACGATTGTCTAGCATCTATATGCTAAGGCTATGTGTTATTCATATTCATATTCTTATGTTTACATGTTATATTAATTATGACATTTCGTGGCTGGGAGAACTCGGAGTTACTCCCCACTGACTGTGGCTTTCGTATTTGTATAAAATGCGAATGACAGGTAGGTGATGCATATATGGGGTACATGGACGAGCTAGCGAGCAAAGTAACCTTGGGACCTAGACTGGTTTTATTTCATTGTGACCCTTAAACCCTTTTTATGTCACATACATTTTAGGGACATATGTCTCCCTTTCTCATATTTGGTTTGTATAACTTTGTTTCGCGACTTTAGCGATGTTTCATTCATGAGATTTATTTTGGACCTTGCATGTTTGACACCTTCCCTTTTGGATATCTTTATAACAGGTTCAGGTTTTAAAAATTACAGGTTTTTACCCAATTGAACCTATTACAAACATATCCTGTCAGTTTTTTTCTGTAGAATTACGTGTTTACTTTTCCGCAATAAATGAGGGTGTTACATTTGTGAGGAAATTTAAGACGTTTTGACTTCCTTCCCAATTCTTTGAAACATTCTTAGCCTCAACAAATTCCTTGTTTGGTTCCTCGACTAGTGTTAAATGGATTTGAGTTACTATTGATTACGATTAAAATCGATTAGGATATTTTCAGCAAGGGTTTATCGAATTAGGATCATCTTGATCAATCGACTAGTGTTTTTTATCCGTTTAATTAGGCTTAATCGAATTATGGTTATTCAATCGATCTGGGTAATTAAACAACTTAATACAATGCTCGTACAATTTTTTTTGTTGACCAGGAGTATCCCCTACCGACAGTTGGGGAAATCTCCTTCGGGATACTGAAGGCAATTTAATGGGTTCACTACTACAGATATAGGCTATAACAACGGTTAAAAACCATTGTTATATAAAAAAGCGGACGTTGTTAAAGCGTCCGTTGTTAAAGGTTTTAACAACGGTTGGTTTTTCTAAGTAACCCGTTGTGAAAACTATTAACAACGGTTTAAAGTAGAAAAAACTGTTGTGGAAAGTGTGACTAAATTTTGGTGGGAAAGTTATAACAACGGTTACAGTAGAAAAAAACCGTTGTTATAACTAAAGACAACGGGTTTTTTTAAAAAAAACCGTTGTTGTTGATTTTTTTTAAAAAAAAATTATAAATTACTAGATGCATGCATTATTACTGCAATTCCGATGCATAATATGCATTATTACTGCCAAATCCCTGCATATGAAAGGACACAATAATATATGGAATGAGAAGGGTTATAAGATTTGGCACAACTTCCTAAACATATATTAATTAAAAAACAACTCAAACGACACATTACTAAGTATAAATTCATGCATTATCTCAATAACCATTTCATTATCTCACTATCTCCACATCCTAAACTGCTCCAAACCCTAAATCTTTAAAACAAACTCCAAACTTCCTTCAACAATGAATGATACCATCGGTAATACACGCATTATGACCGAGTACAACAAGAGTTTCATCCGCCGGTTGCTGTACATCGAGGGCAGGTACAGGAGCTACCTTGAGGACGCTCGGACCGCACTCAAGGACGCCAAAAAAAATGGTTTGACAGAGCAGCTGATGTTGCAGCTATATGACGATATAGTAACTGCGGAACGAAACCTCCAAATAGCAAAGGAGGAGAGGATAGATATCATAGAAGAGAATAAGACTCTCTATGCATATCTAAGAATTGCATTTTTAGCAATGTAATTCGTTTTTATGTATTTATATATTAATTAATTAAGTTTATTATGCATTCCTCTCCATCATCTTCTTCTTTGTTTTATTTTATTTAATTTGTTTTACAAGCTAATAAACGCAGAAAAACAACAGTGACAAAACTAATTAATCGAATAATACTTAGAGAAAGAACAATAATGATCGATAAAAACACATGCAAATGAAATAATTAGAGAAATAAAATAATGACTGAGATGACAAAACCTAAAACCATGCATATAAAGCGATACCTGATAATTAGAGAAAGTAAGAGACGATGACAACAACAGTGACGAAGATGATAAAGCGACGATGAGAAAGAGAGAAAGAGACGATGAGAAAGTGTGTGTTTGTGTTTGTGTATGTTTGTGTTTGTGTTAGGTTTGTGTTTGTGGCTGTAGCTGATCTGTGTTTGTGTGATTTATATTATGGAAAGTATTGACAACGGTTTTTACACATAAACCCGTTGTCATTAGATAATATATTAACAACGGGTCCTTAGAAAACCGTTGTTAAAAAGTATTTACAACGAGTTTATATATAACCGTTGTAATTACTTTTCACTAACTTTGCGCCAAATTATTAACAACGGCTATTGTAACAACAAATTTTGTATTGCAATAAAACTGTAACACAAAACAGATAGACAAATGAGTTTATATAATATTAGAAAGTTATGTATACAACCTCTATTTTATCCACTGATTCTACAACAATATTAAAGGTACGAGTCTACGATCTACGAGGCTCGCTTGCTTGACTTTAGCTTCTTGAGAGGGTCGCGTTGACTTCAATCTCTCTTTGATGCTTGAGCTTAGTTTGAGTTTGATTTGAGCTTCTTGAGAGGGTCGCGTTGACTTGAATCTCTCTTCGATGCTTTAATTTGATTGATGAGATTTGTAGAGAGAAGTTAAGAGCTTTTGATGTCTCTTTTTCTCTTCACTTTGACAAATGATTTTCTCTCTTGTAAAGTGATTTTTTTCTCTTCTTGAAATGGTGGAGAAGTCTCTTATTTATAGAAATTTCTCCCTTGATAAATGGATTTGAAGTTTGGGCTTTGTTTGTGAGCTTGACTTCTCTTTTGGGCCCAATTGACCATTTGCTTTACTTTAGAGCCCAAATGACCCAATTTGCAATATGGATCGATCCATATTCTATTAAACAGGACAAATATAATTAAATTAAGCTAAAATTCGATATTAACTTAAAATAATTTATTTCTTTTATTTTCGGCACTTTAATAAAATTTCCATACCTACAGCTATAATGTATTACAGAGTAAACTGTTGTTATTAGTTTTTATATTAACAACGGTTGTGCAAGTTTGACCCGTTGTTAAAACCTATAACAACGGTTATCAACACATAACCGTTGTAATTAAGTTTAGTAAAATTCGCGCCATCCAGTCTACAACGTCTTATGGTGATTTTCGTGAATAAGCGTTGTTAAAGGGGCGTTGTAGTTGCCTGGATTTGTAGTAGTGGTTGACCCCTCTCAAATTTGGCTTTTTCATTCGCAAGAGTCAGGAATCGAACCCCTGACCACTTGTTTAAGAGATGGGAGCCCTTACCACTCACACCAGCCAACTTTTGGTAATGCAAGTACAATTTATGGGGAGGAGAACCCGAACTTGTGACCTATTGTCTTTGATGGGGCATATTCTGCACCCGCTGACCAAGTCAACATATTGACCAAGGTCAAAGCTAAAAGACAACAAGTCAAAAGAAAAACGGCCCAACCGACAAAGCCTGTCGGCCTGTCACTTGGGTCTCGGCTCGGCAACTAGCCGGCCGAGAGGCATATCCGTATACTCACATCCAGTCCCCTCGGCATGGAGTCAACCAGGCCTGCCGGCCTGTCATGGGTCCCTCGGCCGAGGGTAAGACAGTCTTTCCACCTGCTACGCCACTTGGCCACTACGTGACAAAAGGTGAAAGTGTATAAATACTCCACATCTCTCATTGAGAAATCAACGGGAAAATCTGGTATAAAACTCCCTTATCTCTCTACAATATACTTGGCCAAGTTAAACATACAACTTATCTCTCTAAGTTTACTGACTTGAGCGTCGGAGTGAGTACGCTCGGCCCCAAGCCGAGCCCTCAGTTTGTTCATCTTTACAGGAAAGAGTAAAAGGAAGAGACGAGCAACGACATCATTCTACAAGCTCAAGTGGACACAATCCTACTCCGGAATTACACCCGGAACAATTGGCGCCGTCTGTGGGGACACGTACTAAAAGCTAGTCACCTACATTACCAAAAAAAAAAAAAAAAAAAAAACATTCAGCGAGCTAAGAAGATGTCAAAGCAACAAGAAACTCAGAGTGAAGGAACCGCATTCTTCCAGGATGACACGTTCCGTAATTACGAGATCGGCGATCCCCCACCGGCCGAGTCACCGACACGACGCCGGATGCCGAAAGAGCCGAAACACCGCCCCTACCGACCAAGTCACTATCATGGGACATGTGGTCGATGCGGCCAAATTAAAGCTATTCCTGGACCGATGCGTAGTACGCGGTTACCCCCGTCACGACGACGGGGACGGCGCGCATCCACAGTGACCAGGGCCCATAGAGTGATCCCGAACAACTTGTCCGGAGCGATACAAGGAGCTGGGCATGCTAAAACGCCAGCAGAGCCCGTGGTGCCAGTGGCAGACCTGAGTCCTTCCCCCACTCGCGGGAGGACAGCGTCGCCGCGGCAACAACGAGGCGAGCCCCGAAGGAATGAAAGAAGTCCGACTCACCAAAGTTGGACAAGAATCCCTTCCCGCTAGAGCGAGATAAGCCGGACTAAGGTTGTGAGGAGCCGATCGCCGCGTGTCATTCGACACGTGGTCAGACAACCCCTCAGTACCTATGTCCTCGAGATCCCTGTGCCGACTAAGCTGAACCTGCCGCCCTTATCATACAAAGGGGATAGCGACCCGACCGACCATGCCGAGGCTTTCGAGTCGTACATGTCGGTATGGGAGCAGCCTGATGAGGTGTGGTGCCGAGTCTTCCCAACGACCCTGCATGGGATGGCTCGAGTTGGTACAAGGGGCTACCTAATGGCTCGTTATCTTTGTTATGCCTACCGAGAGACAATTTTATAGCCCAAGATGCTTGCAACAAGAGAAGGGCCGTGGAAACATCGGATCTCCTAACTATCCGACCGGGGGAGGACGAGTCCCTCCGAAGCTACGTGAAAAGATTCGACGCTAAGGTTCAAGCGATCCGTGAGCCGAACACCGAACGGCGGCCTTCGCGTTGATGAAAGGCCTCCCGAAAGGCGAGTTCAAAAACGAGCCGATCAAGTGCGAAGACCTCAACTTAGACTCCGCCGAGAAAGATGGCCGACCGAGCCGTAAAGGTGGAAGATCTGTCACAAAACACAGGCAAAGGCACAGTGAAGCTGGGCACCCAGAGAGGAAGAGCCGCCGGGACAACATAGATGAAGGTCGCCGTGACGGGAATAGGTCACGGCCGAGAGATCTAATAGGAAACACACTCGGCGGGCGCGGGGGAGTTCGGGACCATACTACCGAAGCGGTGCAGTAGTCTCACCCCCTGGTCGCCTCTCCAGCCGAGGTCTTTACCCTAAGCAAGAATGATGGACAGAAGTGGGCAAGGCCCCCAAGGCGAGGGGGACGGTGACACAAGCCGCTTTGCGAGTACCACGGCCACACCACCATAAAACGACAACTGTCGACATCTAAGGAACGCCATCGAAGAGCTAATCCGAAAGGGGGGCCTCAGCAAGTATGTAGCTGGAGGCCCAGGAACAAGCGCCGACGGGGCAAATAGAAAATCAGTTTTCCAACGGATGGGAGTAATCCAGGTTGTCATCGGGGGAAACGAGAACGGTGGGTCAGCTAATGGGCACAAACGGCACCTAAATGAGTTATACCAAGCCATCAACTTTGTGCCTAAAACAGCGATCCCCGCTTCCACCATCCCCGATATAACCATTGGAAAGAAGGACTACGAGGGAGTCGTCGCCCCGCACAGCGACCCGCTTGTAGTCCACCTGGATATAGCCAACCACTTGATCAAAAGGTGCCTGATTGACACAGGTGCCTACACGAACATCATGTTCAGGGAGTGCTTTCTTAATCTCGGTCTGAAGATTGGAGACCGAGCCCCGCATTAACCCGCTATACGACTTCTCTGGGCCGGCCTGTACCCCCTGGGGTCAATCGGGACTGCCGGTGATGTTCGGCCAAGCGGATGCGGCTAAAAATGTTTTATCTGAGTTCGTGGTTATCGATGGTTCGTTTGCCTACAATATTCTCATAGGCCGGGTCACTTTGAGCAAGGCCGATGCAGTGATGTCCATCCGGGCCCTGACATTAATGTACGTCTCGGACCGGGGGGAAGCACAAAAGCTCGTCTCAAAGGACGAGAAAGATGAAATAGTCAATATCCAAGTGTCTGCCAGGGGGTGCAACATGCAATCCCTCAAAGTGGCGAAGAAATCGGAGAAAGGGAAGAGTCCATCCTTGCAGCAGGAGGGCGAACCGATGAATACCAATGTCGGCATGGTCGAAGGAGCCGAGACTGAGGAAGTGGAAATTGACCCAGGGCGCACCGTAACTGTCGGTGTCAACCTGGAGCCAAAATTCGGGCTGATCTCCTAGACCTGCGAGGAAGAACAAAGATGTCTTCGCATACTCAAACCGCCGAGATGCCGGGCGTGAGCCGGAGGGTGATCGTTCACAAGATGAACGTACTCTCCACCGCTCGGTCGGTCAAGCAGAAGATGAGGAACTCCTCGGCCGAGAAGGATGAGGCCATCAAAGCTGAAATAGACAAATTATTAGCGGCAGGCTTTATCATGCCTTGTACTTACCCTGAGTGGCTAGCAAATGTTGTAATGGTGAGGAAATCGTCAGGGGCGTGGAGGATGTGTGTTGATTTTACCAATCTTAATAAAGCGTGCCCTAAATATTGCTATCCCTTGCCTCGAATAGATGGTTTAATTGACGCCACGACAGGCTACACTATGCTAAGCCTGCTAGACGCCTTCTCAGGGTATCATCAGGTATTTATGGCCGAGGAAGATATGCCTAAATGCGCATTCATCACCGATCCACGGCACATTCATGTATAAAATGATGCCGTTCGGTTTGAAGAACGCTGGCGCAACTTACACTAGGTTGGTGGACAAAGTGTTCCAAAATAAAAAAGGGCGAAACATCGAGGCTTACGTCGACGATGCTATTGTAAAAAGCAAGTCTGACAGCGAGCACTTAGCCGATTTAGGCGAGACATTTTGTTCACTAAGGAAATATAAAATGAAGCTTAACCCAAAGAAATGTAACTTCGGTGTCCGGGCCGGCAAGTTCCTCGGCGTGCTTGTCAGCGCCAGGGGAATTGATGCCAATCCGGAGAAAGTCAAAGCAATACTAGACCTACCGGAGCCGAGAAATCGAAAAGAGGTTATGACGCTGACCGGAAGGATGGCGGCTCTCGCCCGCTTCATCTCTCGGTCGGCCGACAAGAGCACTCCGTTCTTTAAAGTGCTGAAGGGGAATAAAAACTTTAGCTGGGGGGAGGAACAGAGCACGGCTTTCAGCAACCGAAAGCCCACCTTCGACACCGCCGACCCCGTCCGTGCCGACGCTGGGGGAGACGCTATATCTATACTTAGCGATTACCTCGGCCACGGTCGGTCTTGTAATCGTCGAGGAAGAAAATAAGCGAAGCAATACCCAATTTACTTTATCAGCCATACACTGCTGGCCGCCGAAAGAAATTACCCACTAATCGAAAAGGCAGCCATCGTCGTTGTCGTTGCCGCAAGGAAGCTGAAACCCTACTTCGACGCACATCCCGTGACGGTCTTAACCGACCAGCCATTGGAGAAAGCATCTGAACAGGACCAAGCCGAGGAAGAAGTTCGACATGCGCAGAATACGCTCAACACGCATCGAAGGTCCATACCACGGCATAGACTACGCTGGGGGCAAATTGATGGGGCATATTCTGCACCCGCTGACCAAGTCAACATATTGACCAAGGTCAAAGCTAAAAGACAACAAGTCAAAAGAAAAACGGCCTAACCGACAAAGCTTTGTCGGCTGTCACTGGTCTCGGCTCGGCAACTAGCCGGCCGAGAGGCATATCCGTATACTCACATCCAGTCCTCTCGGCATGGAGTCAACCAGGCCTGCCGGCCTGTCATGGGTCCCTCGGCCGAGGGTAAGACAGTCTTTCCACCTGCTACGCCACTTGGCCACTACGTGACAAAAGGTGAAAGTCTATAAATACTCCACATCTCTCATTGAGAAATCAACGGGAAAATCTGGTATAAAACTCCCTTATCTCTCTACAATATACTTGGCCAAGTTAAACATACAACTTATCTCTCTAAGTTTACTGACTTGAGCGTCGGAGTGAGTACGCTCGGCCCCAAGCCGAGCCCTCAGTTTGTTCATCTTTACAGGAAAGAGTAAAAGGAAGAGACGAGCAACGACATCATTCTACAAGCTCAAGTGGACACAATTCTGCTCCGGAATTACACCCGGAACAATCTTGATACACCATAACCAATAGGCTAAAACCTCTTCGATATTTTTATTTCTAATATTACAGAAATATTGAATACCCTCCAATTGGTTCAGTTACCCCTTTATTACGTCAAACAAATATTTATATTTTAAGCAGGGAGCTTTTCATATTTATGAATTTTTTTTTTTTTTGGCAATTGTGGAAAAAGTTCTTATACAGGTGGCATTTGAATCATTTGGTCAAATGCACTTATTTTACTACTACCGTAAACTAAGACAAAAAATAACATTGGATAACAGAAGTGTGTTGATGGCTACGGATTGCTGAACACAGAAATCAACTTCAACATCCACAACGTGCTAGAATGGACGATTAGTGCTCGCCAAAGGATAAAAGCAATCATTACTCTTCTTAATAGACAAAGCTTCGGAGAAATACCTGCAACAAGACCCAAAAATGCAGTAAGAGGATTATACATCTGATGTACTACCTCCAATTCTATAGTTTCTGAGCATTATAATAAAGTTTTTGAGTTTTGTTTTAAAGTTTCTGAGTTTCACTATGAAGTTTCTGAGTTTATTCACTTAAACATTAAGCTCTAAAAAATTACAATAAAACTCATAAACATTACTCCCTCCATTCAACTCTACATGGCCACTATACCATTTTGATCCATTCAACTCCACATGACCACTTTCCTTTATTGGCAAATTACTTCCCTATTCTATCCTAATACAAACTTCTTATTTACACATTATGCCATTGTTGGCCCACTCTAATTATCCCTCAAAACCTACCCTAATCTAACAACTAACCCAAATCCACTTCACTAACCCAACCCAATTCACTAACAACTCCCTCCAAAAAAAAATCTGGCCCACTCAATCCTACCCAAAACCGTTCAAAATTCTCACCCACTCCATCTCTCATTCAATACACTCTCATTATCTCACCCACTCCATCTCTCTCATTCATTACTCCGTATCTCGAAACTTCCTCTCCCTCATCCTCACAAACCCTAAACTCCCTTATCCTCTCTCTGCCGCCTCATTCTCTCTAAGATCTGCGATAAATTCTCTCTAAAAAATCTGCGATTAATTGTTCTATGATAAAATCTGCGATTAATATCATACAGTATTAACCTTCATTCTCTCTATAATCTCCTCATAATCTCCTCATAAAATCTGCGATTAATATCAGTTGCTATTAATTTAACATGGATCGTGTTGGTTGTTATCGTTATGTTTCGTCTGATATTGATGAAGATGATGAAGACGCGGTTCCTTACTCTCCTCCTCTTAATGTTATTGTTCCCGACTCCCTAGATCAGGACGGTATTGGGATGTATGTTCCTGAAACGGAGTTTGAGGAACCGGATTTCTTTGTTCCTAATAAGAGTGTGTTGGATGTTGTCACTGATGTTGAAGGTGGGGGTAGATCTGATGGGAAAAGGGTTGAAGAAGTAGAATCTGCGCCGTTATCACCCAGCACGGTTAAATTTTGGCTATATGCGGACAGATTTAGGGAAAAAATCGAATTAAAGAGGAAGCGTGTTGATGATGGGGGTATGTCTTCTGGGAAATCGCCTGAAAAAATTGAGAGACTACCTGAGCAACTACCTGAAACACGAAGCTCATTTAGAATGAGACAGTTGGAGGAAAGATATCTTGCTAGACTTAAAAAATCGTCTAAATAAGGAGGTCTATTTCTATCTCTTAAACTTTTAAGCTATTTTTCCAATTTGATTGCATGTTTAATTGTTAAATTGTTGTCGATGGTTCTGCATGTTGGGCTGTGTTTTATCTTCTTTTAATTTTGGTGAACAAATAATGTTGTTTAGATAGATACTGTTAAAATATTTCATCTGTAATTGTCTAATTGTCTCTACATTGACCTGTTTTGATGTTGATAATTGTCTAATTGCCTCTAACTTGGCCTGCTTTGTCTTCAGTATTTCTGTTGTCCTCAATGAAGGTCCCAAATGGACAGAGAGGCTTTTGTGATGAATTGTAGGTAAGGGCCATTTACTGAAAGTAGTCTAGCCACCACATGGTCTACCAATGAATGGGTGTGTGTGTTTATCCATCTAAATGGCAGTAATTGCTCAATGATTAAAGTTCCTGAACTGATATGAGAGATGTTTTCGTTGTTGCCTCTTTCAGTACTGTTTTTAAATGGATATAGCATGGTCTACCTTCATTGGGTGTGTGTGTAGGAGGCATTACTGCTTCACATAACTCAATGATGAGGCCAATTAGGCCTGAGAGTTTATGTCAATCTCAATGGGTGTTTGATGATTGTGTAATTTTCTTTGGAAGGATTGTAATTTTTGTTGTTTTTAAACCTCAGTGATGATGTACCTTAATGGTCTGAGAGGTAGCTCAGTGATGATGTGTACCTTAATGGTTTGAGAGCACTTTCAAGTTTATAGCTAAAACAGAACATCATTGGCCATTTTGTTAAAGTAGTTAAGCCACCATATGGTCTACAATTGAATGAGTGTGTGTGTTAAACCATCTAAATTGCCAAAAGCATTACTGTATTTTCATGGTTTTAGCATTATGTACCTTCACTTGTGGCTGTGTAGGAAGGCTTATTACTTCACATAACTCAATGATGAGGCCAATTAGGCCTGAGAGTTTATGTTAGTGCAGGTAATTGAACTGTAAAATGAGCTTAATACTTCACATAAAACTGAAATTGCATTAGATTGTCTTGCATTACATACCATTACATGTTCATTATTTGATTACAAGCTAAACATATCTTAGCATTGAAATGTTTATACTGTAAACAAATTTCAAAATACTTGAACATGTTCCTAAGTCTTGCATTACATACCCTTAATATTCTAAACAACTAATGGTTGAACATTGTATCCTAGTTCACCCATTAAGTACTCTAGACCTTCTGTTTGACCTATTCCTTCTAAATACCCAATACATTCTTTCACCAATTCTTCATTGACCTCCAAATTTCTTGGTAATATGCCAAGGGCAATTAGATGATCCTTACCCATATGGGGGATTGCAAAGTCATTATGACCCTTAGTTTGCATAATCTCAACCATTACTGACTGAAGTGTTAGGAAAACCTTGTTGAGTTTTATATGATCATAATCAACATATGCTTGTATGACTGAATTGACCAATTCATCAACTGATTTGGCTGCTTCTTTGGAATGTAATGACTGTAATGCCCTAAAATACCCAAGGTCATTAACATTTAAATCTGGTGAGTTAGGAGGTTGAAAAGTTAACTGAATATTGAAGCCTTCTGAGTTTGCAACTGCCATGAATGCTTGATCATTGTTCTTTATGTGAGGCCTTGCATTATCTTGTTGAATGAAAATGTTTTTACTTGCTCCTTCAGGCCACTTAGCCTTGATAGCTGGTATAACTTGTTCTATGATGCATTCCCTTGTTACTTGCTTTGTAATTGAATCAATAGGCTTCGTCTCCATTGTACCCCTTGGCCTGTTTCTACTTGCCCTTGCTGCTGGTTGTTGTTTTGTGAAAGGGAACATTCCAATTTTCCCATCAAATAGCAACTCTCCATCCTCTGAATATATAGGCCTACAAACTGCACACATAAACATTACCTTTGTGATATACCTCTTGGATTGGCAACTCCTATATGGTATCTCTTCCCCTTCAACTATATAAAATTTATGACCATCATAACTAATGTAAAACCACTTCTCATCCATGTGGATTATATGACTCATTTCTGCAAATTTAATTTTTGTGATTGGCATTGCATTAAGATCTAAAAAATCTGCTTGAACATGTTCAACTATTAAACACTTCAAAGCATGCTTTAACCTATGTAACTTGTTTGCATCATTGAGGTGAGGATGCAGTGGGCTTGAATGTGGTTTTAATAAACCTTTGCATACCCAAGAGTGAACTGTTCCAACACTTACTCCTGTGTTTTTGGAGACTCTTTCCATGGTGTCTCTTTGACCCCATTTCAATGTTTTAATATGCTCAATAGGTGGTAGTATTCTTTTCCTATTTGTGTTACCCATTCTCTTGCTCTTCACATCTAATGCTTGACCTACTTCTCTTGGTATTTTTGCCATTTTCCAAATTCTGGAAATTGCTTTAACCTTTACACCGTATCTGTCAGCTACTTCCTTCATATCACCACGTGTGAGCTTCCCTTGTTTTGATTTACGAAAGAAGATGGCAACTTCTAACTGGATTTTTCAGAGAGACACTTGGCTCCCATATTTTCTTGAGGATTATGTAATGTTTGTAGGACTGTAATTTTATTGTAATTTTCAGAAACTTTGCTGTAATATTGTCGATGGACTGTAATTTTATCGACTTTTGTGGACTGTAATTTATGAAGGACTGTAATTTATGACGGACTGTAATTTATGAAGGGCTGTAATTTTGCAAGGACTGTAATTTTACAACAGCTCATTTTTTTTTTTACTGAAATGATGAAGTTTATGGAGGTGTTGCTTGTTTTGAGGTGTTATGAAGGATGAGAACTTACTTAGGGTAGGTGTTTTCCATTTGTACTTGTGACTTGACTGGTTTTGGAGGGAAAATACTAAAAACACACCAATTGGTGGGGTTTTTAAAATCTTGTAATTTTTGGGGGGAAATTTAGTCCCTAATACTACTCTTAATCTCAGCTACATTTCCCCTAATAAAGCTGAGTTTTATAAAGCAATTGTACTTTTTATCAATTTTTTATTGCTTTCTTAAAACTTGTGCTAAAAGCATAAGTGCCATGTAGAGTTGAATGGAGGGAGTACATACAAGTTTAGTTAAATTTGAGTTTTGACGGAAAAAATATTAAAATCTAACTTATAAACTTTATTATGCTCAAAAAAATACACATATGCTCAAAAACAAATAAAGTTTGAGGTAATAAGCTCAAAAAAAATACATATATGCTCAAAAAATAAAAAAGTTGGAGGTAGTACATCCGATGTATGTTCTTTTTGATAGATGAACCAACTCAACCAAAACCTTAAGGTGATGGTTGAGGCCCAACTATTATAAATATTCCTATTACTTTTTTCTCCTCAAAAATGTGTCTCGGAGATTATCTCCTTGGCTGTGATACACGTCATCTAGAAACCAACGAGACCCTTATGAAAAAGGGTTGTGATACAGGAGGTGAGATAATTTCCACTGTATATTAACCGCTGCCCGCCGGCTACCACCTACCTGCACCCTAGGTTGCACCAAAACGGACACGACACGGACACGACACGGACACGTGACACGGCATCCCATGAAATTTAGGACACGGGACACGGCATTTAAATTTAATAAAATATAATATTCTATAGTTATATATGTGTGATTTTATTTTTGAAAAAGTGTTGAATATTAAATTTAAATAAGTGAAAGTAAAACTTACGTTAATTATAACTCATTCTCATTTCCAAAACCAAAACCAAAACCAACTTATAATCAATCTATTTCGACATCTCATTATTACTAGTCTAAATAACATCATTTGTCTCCAATTCAACTTATTTCCCCACCAAATTTAACCATATAACAATTCTCGCCATTTAACTTAAATTCAACTTGATTCCGTTTGGAGGCCAGGTGTGTCCAAATACCAAGGACACGGCTCAAAATACCATGGACACGTGTCGGACACGTGCCGAAATAAAAGATGAAAGTTAGACACGGTTTTACAAGTGTCCAACACGTTTTGACGTGTGTCCGGCGAGTGTCGTGTCCGACACGGGTGTCCGACACAGGAACGCCGATTAGGAGGAGTGTCCGTGCAACCTAGCCTGCACCAGCCCACATAGGTGGACCGTGAAAGAACACTTGCCTATTGACTACTTCCTCACGTAAGCCATGACTTCAACAAACCATAACTTCTGTTAACCATTCAACCCATATATCTATCTATATATATTCACGTCTTGCACCTTTATTTTCTTATTAGTTTCAAAAAAACATATACAATGTCCAAAACTGAGCTAGTAATTGTCCCTGCACCAGGGATGGGCCATTTACTCTCAACAGTCGAGTTCGCTAAACTCATTGTTCAAACGAATCCGGACATCTCAATTGTAGTCCTAATCTACCACATTCCCCAGTTCGAACCCACCAAAATTCAATCCTACATTGAGTTCCAATCACGTGAACTCGACTCACACCAAATCGACTTCTATACTCTGCCACCTCTTTCGAACCCACCTGACCCCACTGACCCGGCATTTTATGGTAATATGATCCAGCTCCAGCATCCTCTTGTTAAAAAAGCGGTCCAGGATCGCAAATCCAAACCCGCTGCCTTCGTACTCGACCTTATGAATGCGTCCATGATTGATGTTGCTAACGAGTTCGACATCCCTTCTTATATTTACTTCACTTCTGGGGCTAACTTCTTAGACGCCATATTCCACTTTCAAGAGATTGCGGATGAACAAGGGATAGATGCTGTCACCGGGTTGACGGATGATCCGGAAAGTGTTTCGGATCTACCGGGGTTTATGAACCCGGTACCTACTAAGGTCCTGCCTATGCTGTTAGTTGAGAAGGATGCTGTTTGGCCTCCGTTTTTCTTTAATCTTGCTAAAAAATTTAGAGAAGCCAAGGGTATTCTTGTCAATTCATTTATGGAGTTGGAGTCTTTCACTCTTCAAGCTTTACAAAATCAACACAATGTTCCTACAATTTATCCTGTGGGCCCTCTATTATCGTTAGAGAGCCGTGGCGATTCTAAATCGTCTAGTGACGAGGACAGCATTCTTAGTTGGTTAGACGGTCAACCAAAATCGTCGGTAGTGTTCCTATGCTTCGGGAGCTTGGGCTTCTTTGACGCAAAACAAGTTAAGGAGATAGCTGAGGGTCTAGATCGGTCGGGTCATAAGTTTTTGTGGTCTCTTAGAAAGCCGGTCCAAGTAACATTCGGTGTTGCACCAAGTGAGAACATGATATTTGAGGATGCCCTACCAGAAGGCTTCATGGACCGAACAGCCCATAGAGGGAAAATAATCCCATGGGCTCCCCAAGCTGCGGTTCTAGCCCACCAAGCAATAGGCGGGTTCGTGTCACACTGTGGGTGGAACTCCATACTCGAGAGTATTTGGTTCGGAGTACCACTAGCCACATGGCCAATGTATTCGGAACAACAATTAAACGCGTTTACGCTAGTTAAGGAACTAGGATTAGCCGTGGAAATTAAAATGGATTATCGATGGGACTTTAAGAAAGGGAATTGTTTGGTGAAAGCAGAGGAGGTAGAGAATGGTGTCAGGAAACTCATGAATATGGACGACAAAATGAGGGGAAGAGTGAGGGAGATAAGCGAGTTGAGTCGGAAAGTTTTGCAAACAGATGATGGATCTTCTCGGGTTTGGTTGACCCGATTCATTGCAGAGATCACTGAACACTGAAGATGTTGGACGGTGGTCTCCATTCCGCCGAAATACAAACAGTGTGTGAATGCATTTTAATACTACTGCATGATTTCTTTGAAGCTATGTCTGCCGCCTTTTGCCTACTTTGTCAAAAGTAGCTCTATATGGGCACATGCATTCATACTAGCAATTGGTATTATAAATACCCATGATCTCCAAGCAGAGAAAACGCACCACAACATATCTACTTCTCCCTCTTACATTCCTCTTTCTTATACACTCTTTCTATATTTCGGGTATAATTGTTTAACCCGTAGAGAGTATAATACTTGGGCTATTATCTATCGGCCTTTGAGGAAATATTCTTGTACTCCCATTTTATTATAGTGGAATTACTTGGCTCTCTCGGGTGGTTTTTACCTCTATTTATAGAGGGTTTTTCCACCTAAAAATCCCGGTGTCATTTTATCATCTTTATTTAATTTCTCTTTTATCTTTAGCTGAATCTATTCGCTTCCGCACACTCTATACCCCTACAAATTGGTATCAGAGCCGTATTATATTCAGCTAAGATATTTCATCATGTCGACCAAATTCGACATTGAGAAATTTGATGGTAAAATTAGTTTTGCAATTTGGCGAGTCCAAATGCAAGCCGTTCTTATCCAGAATGGTTTAAAGAAAGCCTTAGATGGTAAATCAAAGAAACCAGCCACTATGACGGATGATCAATGGGAAGAACTTAATGAGAAGGCATTGTCCGTGATCCAGCTCTGTCTATCACGAGAAGTGTTGCGGGAGGTCATTAAAGAGAAGTCCGCCGAAGGAATATGGACTAAGTTGGAGTCCCTCTACATGACCAAAAGCCTCGCAAATAAGCTCCGTCTCAAGGAGCGTCTCTTCACACTCCGTATGTCAGAAGGTACTCTCATACAAACTCACTTAAATGAGTTTAATTCTATTTTAGTAGATTTGGAGAACCTAGATGTCACTATCGAAGATGAGGATAAAGCCGTTTTGCTTATTGTCTCACTACCACCCTCATATAAACACTTCAAAGAAATCATGTTGTATGGAAACAATGATACATTAGTTTTTGAAGATGTCAAGTCCCACTTATTGTCAAAAGAAAAATTTGATACCGAAATTCATTCGAAAATTCGGGTGAAGGCTTGTTATTAGAGGGAGAACTTTTGAAAAGGGTAATAATGAAACAATAAGTCCAGGTCAAAGTCTAGAGCTAAAAACTCTAAGTTTTGTCGTTATTGCAAGAAAAAAGGTCACGAAGTCTCTGAATGCTTTAAATTGAAAAATAAGCAAGAAAGAGATGATAAGGGTAAAGGTAAACAACCCGATCACCATCTTTGAAGCTAGTGTTGTTGAGTCCGAGTCGATGGGGAGTTATTAGTAGTCACGACATTGTCCAAAGGTCCATAAATGAGTGGATACTTGATTAAGTTGTACATTTCACATGTCACCTAATAAAGATCTGTTTTCCACCTACAAACCCGTAGATGGTGGTCTTGTTTTGATGGGCAACGATGCTCAATGCAAAGTTGTTGGTGAAGGTACAGTTACAATTAAAACACATGATGGTGTTACTAGAATCTTGACGGGTGTCAGACACGTCCCCGATTTAAAACGGAATCTCATTTCGTTAGGCACTCTTGAATCACTTGGGTGTAAGTATTCACCAAGGTGGAGTTTTGAAAGTGTCCAAAGGTTCTCTTGTATTGTTAAAGGCAAATCGATCGGGTAGCTTGTATGTCTTTGCGGGGTTCAACCATTTCGGGTTCCGCAGCAGTTGTCTCATCCACTGATAGCACAAAATTGTGGCATATGAGATTGGGCCACATGAGTGAGAAGGGATTGCGTGTCCTCAACAAAAAAGGACTCATCGGAAGCTATTGTACCGGTAAGGTTGATTTCTGCGAACATTGTGTTTTTGGTAAGCAGAAAAGGGTAAGCTTCTCAAAGGGCATTCATAGAACCAAAGGTACATTGGATTACATCCATTCTGACCTTTGGGGTCCCTCTAGAGTTCCTTCAAAAGGAGGATGTTTTTATATGTTGACCATTATTGATGATTTCTCAAGAAAGCTTTGGGTTTATTTCCTTAAAAGCAAGACCGAAGTGTTTTCCACTTTCAAGGAGTGGAAAGTCTTGATTGAGAACCAGACGGTAAGAAGATCAAAAGATTGAGAAACGGACAATGGTCTTGAATTCTGTTCAAATGATTTCAATCGATTCGCAAAAAGGAAGGTATTGCCGGACATCACACCATTCCGGTACTCCTCGGCAAAATGGAGTCGCAGAACGTATGAACAGAACTATCTTGGAGAGAGTTCGCTGCATGCTCTCTCATTCGGCATGGGAAAAGAGTTTTGGGCTGAAGCGGCTAGCACCGCATGCTATTTGGTCAACCGCTCCCAAACGGATCGTTAGACGTGATATTCCGGAAGAAGTTTGGTCAGGTAAACCTGTTGATTATTCTAATCTCAGAATATTTGGTTGTCCTGCATATTCTCATGTAAACGAGGGAAAATTGGAACCTCGTGCTAAAAAATGCATTTTCTTAGGTTATGGCTTAGGGGTTAAAGGGTACCGTTTATATGACCCTGAGTCTCGAAAAACCTTTCATAGTAGAAATGTAACCTTTCATGAGAATGCTTTGTTATCTTCCTCGAAGAGATATTGTTGCTTCCCCTCTTTGGCACGGATGATACAGAGAGTACCGTAGAGAAGGTGGAGTTTGAGGTCGCACCAAGAATACTGCGGAGGAAGATGTCCCAACTTCCTGCCCTCCACCAAATTCCAATGATGAAACTGTTACCACCGACCACAGAAGTCCACAACAACAGCAACGTCAACCTCTAAGACGAGGTTTACCACAACCGTGGTCTATGGCTCGAGATCTTCCTGAACAGAGACCAAGAAAATCGACTCAAAGATACGTTGGCCAAAGTGCTAATATTGCTTATGCTTTGGCCGCTGCACAAGAAGTTGATGATTGTGATGAGCCTAAAAGTTATTTTGAGGCTACCTCCAATGGAGATTCAGCACAATGGGTTGCAGCTATGCAAGAAGAGATTGAGAGTCTTCATAAGAATGAAACTTGGGATCTGGTGAAGTTACCAGATGGTAACAGAGCTATCAGTTGCAAGTGGATCTTTAAGAGAAAAGAAGGCATTCCAGGTGTTGAGAATGCAAGGTACAAAGCAAGGTTTGTTGTCAGAGGTTTTGATCAACAGGAAGGCATTGATTTTAATGAGGTATTTTCTCCTGTTGTCCGTCACACCTCAATTCGTATATTACTTGCTCTAGTTGCTTTGCATGATTTAGAGTTGGAGCAGTTAGATGTCAAAACTGCTTTTCTTCATGGTAATCTTGAAGAGGAAATCTATATCCATCAACCCGAGGGTTTTGTTGTCCCTGTAAAGAGGACTATGTATCTTTGTTTGAAAAAGTCTCTTTATGGTCTAAAGCGATCTCAAGACAGTGGTACAAAAGGTTTGATTCCTTCATGGTTGGACATGGCTACTCGAGGAGTAGTTATGATAATTGTGTTTATTTTCGAAGACGTCGATGGGTCTTTCATGTACTTGTTACTTTATGTCGATGATATGTTGATCGCGGCACGAGACAAGTCTCTTGTCAACAAGTTAAAGGCTCAGTTGAACAGTGAGTTTGATATGAAGGACTTAGGTCCTGCCAAGAAAATTCTTGGAATGGAGATTAGTAGGGATCGTCGGGCGGGGAAACTTGTTCTCACAAAAAAGAAATACGTCCTGAAGATGATGGACAGGTTTAATATGCGAGATTGTAAACCTGTTACTACTCCACTTGCCGCTCACTTTAAATTGTCATCTGAACAGTGTCCACAAACAGAAGAAGGTAAAAGGCGCATGTCACATGTTCCTTATTCAAATGCCGTTGGAAGTTTAATGTATGCCATGGTGTGCACACGACCAGATTTGGCGCATCTTTGTTAGTGTTGTTAGCAGATTCATGCACAATCCAGGCAAAGAACATTGGGAAGCCGTTAAATGGATTCTTCGTTATCTGAAGGGTTAAATCGATGTTGGTTTGGTATTTGATCGACAGAGAGCGATCCGGAGGCATAGTCGGTTATGTTGATGCAGACTATGGTGGTGATTTAGATCGGAGAAGATCACTTTCCGCTTATATCTTTACACTTTGTGGCTCTGCTTATCGGTTGGTATTCTTCATTACAAGCCATTGCGGCATTGTCAACTACGAAAGCGAGAATACATTGCTTGCCATCAAGGGGTGAAAGAAGCTATATGGCTTCAGGGCTTGGTAAGTGAACTTGGTCTACGACAAGACATTCTTGTTGTATTTTGTGATAGTCAAAGTGCCGTCCACTTGACCAAGAATAGCAAACATCACTCGAAGACCAAGCACATTGATATAAGACACCACTTTATCCGAGATATTATTGCTTTGCAGAAATCTTCTTTTTTTCGAGAAGGTCCATACAACCGAAAATCCTGCAGATATGTTAACCAAGCCACTTCAGCGACTAAGTTCGATCATTGTCTTAACTTAGCTGGTGTCATCCATACCTGAACAAGGTGTCCATGGCGAAGAGAGCGTTTTCAACGAAAATGGAGACCAAGGTGGAGATTTGTTGGACGGTGGTCTCCATTCCGCCGAAATACAAACAGTGTGTGAATGCATTTTAATACTACTGCATGATTTCTTTGAAGCTATGTCTGCCGCCTTTTGCCTACTTTGTCAAAAGTAGCTCTATATGGGCACATGCATTCATACTAGCAATTGGTATTATAAATACCCATGATCTCCAAGCAGAGAAAACGCACCACAACATATCTACTTCTCCCTCTTACATTCCTCTTTCTTATACACTCTTTCTATATTTCGGGTATAATTGTTTAACCCGTAGAGAGTATAATACTTGGGCTATTATCTATCGGCCTTTGAGGAAATATTCTTGTACTCCCATTTTATTATAGTGGAATTACTTGGCTCTCTCGCCGGTGGTTTTTTACCTCTATTTATAGAGGGTTTTTCCACCTAAAAATCCCGGTGTCATTTTATCATCTTTATTTAATTTCTCTTTTATCTTTAGCTGAATCTATTCGCTTCCGCACACTCTATACCCCTACAGAAGATATTAATCATCTTGACTTGAGTTCAATAATGAAGCCTTTTAAGCTAGTTGTTTTCATTTTCTTTTTCTTATTAGATTTTCGCAACTTTTTCTATTAATTATACTTCACTAATGTACTCAAATGAGCTGAATAATGTTTTTCCAATGAGATATTTTTGCTGATTTCCTTTTTAAGGCTTTTATTTTTTATTTTTTTATTTTTTTTTTTTTACGGAGGGAAAGGCTAGAAATTCTCATCAGTTCATTCACCATTCCTCAATTCACACTTTCCTTGAAACAGTGAGCTAACCTCCGAATATTACTACAAAGCGGCTTCCAGTCATCACAAGAGCCTCCAGATGCTTTTGTTGTGATTATATGGTCTTGAAACTTGGTCTGCGTGTCCATTTACCAGATTTTGTTACATACATGCTAATGGCAATTTGACATAAACACGCAACAACCAATGCATATCTGTTGAGTTTATGGATTCAAGTACCTAAGAGGGGGAGGGGGTGAATTAGGTACTCTTTTAAAAATTTTAACTTCAACTTTATTGGATTAAAGTAAGTTAAGTGAACAAAAGAGATTGGAGGATACTTTGAATAATATTGAAAGATTGAACAAGTATCACGATGAATGTTTGCTGAAGTATGAAAGCAACAATCGTTCTGACTGTATCTATTTGTCTCAGTTTGTGGAATATGACTGCAGACCAAATGCGACAGTATGATGAACTGTTACTTCTAAAGTTAAGCAAAGCAAAGCAAAACAAACAAAGTAAATTGCAGCGGAAATAAAGTAAAAAACAATGAACACGAGATTTTTGAATTGGTTCGGCAAATACTCAAGTGCCTACGTCCAATCTACCTTTTTATTACTTTCCTTTAGTGATCTACTCCGACAACTAAAAGACCCTTGTAATAAAAGACGCCAACCTACTCCGGTTGCAAAGCTAGTACAAGAATTACTCCGTTCTTATGACAAGCTAACTCGCAATCTACTCCGATTGCCAAGAGTTAAAGGACTACTCCGTCCTAGAACTCAACAACTCGCAACCTACTCCGGTTGCCAACTCACAACCTACTCCGGTTGTCAAGAGTTAAAGACCACTCCGTCCTAAACTCTACTAACACACTTAGAATGTTATAGGATCAAGTTTCCACTAACATATTCTTAGCAAAGAATAGAGATGGACAACTTTTACAAGATCAACAATTCTTAAGCAAGAGAGTTTAGTATTATAAAGCAACAGTAGCCACGACTGTAGTAACTTGAAGACACTTGAAGACTTTTAAAGGTTTTTGCAAATAAACACAATTTTTAAGCTTTAAAAACAATTTGCAAAGTTGAAAGAATTATTTCAGAAAAGTCTTGGGGATTTAATGAGGAGGATGCACGGTTTATATAGAGGAGGTGAGTGAAGGGGTTGCTAGGGTTTTGAAGGGTCAAAGACCTCACATGTGAAGGGCAATAGCAACCACCCAAAACTTGCACCAAAAAGGCCTCTTTTGCAAAGGTAAGAATAGGGAAAGATGGTTTGAAAAATAACCTTAAAAGCTCATGCAAATTCTGAAAACAAAGAGAGAAAAGACAAGTCACATGATGACAAGTTGACACTAAAATGGCAAAAAGCATTCTTTGTTTTCTTAAAGACTCAAAGGATTGAATTTGCATAAAGAGGAAACATTTTGAAAATAATTCAAACCACTCTTTATTGAATACCATCTCCTTAATAAAAATCTGATTTTTTATCTTTGAAAATAAGAGTCACGTGAAAGCATTTGAAAGATAAAAAGGGAGCTTCAAGTTTTTACGAGTTGTGGCATAATCCAAACAAATTTGTTTGCGTGAAAAGCAACAATCGTCGGACTGTTTTCTATTACTCTAATATACTCTACTTTCTCACTTGTACATTAGATGACACATGACTTATTACAATGGGATTAATAACAACTTCAACACTTCTTAATCCATGCTTGATATGATCAATAAACCTGAAAAGGTAAACTAAGATGACACAAATCAAATGGGCATGTTATCATCAACATAAGGAACCCAACAATATCAGATTATAGTTGTGCTCTTGATTTTTAATTGAGTAAAAAACCTGTAAATAAAGATACTAGTCCATCTTTCATAGGCAAGGCATAAGGGTGTGTTTGGATTGAGAGATTTGGAGGGAAAAGAAAGAAAGGAAGAGTAGGGGTTTTAGAATCCCTTATTTGGATAGCAAACGAGGATGGAGAGAAATGGAGGGGGAGGGATTTGAAGGGATTCAATTTCCCTCCTCCAAGCCTAATCAAAATCTCTCCACAATAGGTAAGATTTGTAGGGAAATTGTATTCAAACAACCAGACCCCATTCCTCCTCCCCTTCCCTTCTCTCCCTTTCCCTTCCCTCATTCCCCCTCCCCTCCCTTTCCCTCTACTTTTGCTATCCAAACACACCCGATATTACATATTCATGAGATCATCTTTGAATCGGGTTATTCAGACAAACACTCCATCAAATCTTTTAATTATCTTAATTTGAGAAAGCACGGGGAATACTCTTGCGACGAGGTCCTAACTCCTAAGGCACGAAAGGAAGGTGCACACCTTATGGACACAAGGCACATCATTTTTTCAAACAAATGTATATATTTTTATATTAAATTCTGTTTAACAATAGCCTCTTTTTCAAAAATCATAAATAAAATAAAATCAGGGCTAACATGTAAATACGTGAAAATTAAGTATAAGGGCACAAGAGAAGGATAAAACAAACGACTTTGGGAAAAAAAATGGAATTGCATAGTTATGCGCCTTGATGTGTCTCACTAGTTCTGCCTTTGGCGCGCTTTATGTATCCCGTACGCCTAAGCACCCCAAGGTGATTTTAGAGTGCGCCTTGCGCCTAGGCATGCTTTCTAGAACTAAGAATCTGTTTGGATAGGGAAATTAGAGGGAAACAATTTCCTTTGTTTGGATAGCAAAATGGGGATCGAGGAATTTGGAGCGGAGGGAAGATGGATCCCTCTATTTCCCTCTGCCAAGGCAAATTATTTCTCCTCTAGGGCTCCAACAAAGCATGTATGTGGATGGAAGGATTGGAGAGGATACATTTCCACTCACCCCCCTCCCCTACTAATCTTCAACTATTGTATCCAAATAAACCCTTGCATTTATGCGGATGGAAGGATTGGAGGGGATATTCCTTTGTTCGGTTAGCAAAACTACGGACCACTTCGTTTCCTCCTACAAAAGAATTGGAAGGAAAATGACGTTTTGCTCGACCCTCCCTAGTCCCTCCTCCCTTTCCACTCTTCTTTTTGCATTCAAAGAAAGGACTAGTCTTGCTTTTTTTTTCCCAATATATACGTTGACAAAATATGAAAGGGAATTGACACTCATACATTCCCCCTCAAAACACTTTAATATAGAACAAAACAACACATTTTGGAGTGAGCATAAGGAGAATAGGACCTCCATAGAACCATAAACACATGACATAAACAAGGTGACAATTTCGTCAACCTTGTGTTACAAAACTAAACACAATTATGAGCAATGCTGTCACAACTTTCGCCAATTTTGTTCAACGCAGTACACCTTTTCCCAAATTACCCTTCTCATTTTTTTTCTTCTCCCCCTCATGTTTCAAGAATCATCTCTTCTCTTTCATCTTCCTTTTTTTTCTCCACTGGAAACAAAAACAAAAGAAGCTAATCCTTATCACTTATCACAAATATCAAAACCCTAATTAAAAAACAAAATTACTAAAGAACATAAAAACAAATATATTATTTTGATCAATTAATTGTATTTTAGAATGTAAATACATGTAATTTAATCAAATTATGATTCATAATTGAAATTTTTTGTTGTAATTTGATCGATTTGTAAGGTTCCGCTATTGGACTATGAGAGAATTAAGTTTTTTTTTTTTTTTTTTGAGGGAAAGATGCCTGAAGGCATTACTTTATTAACGATTGGTCAAACAAAACAGCAGC
Organism: Silene latifolia; assembly: GCF_048544455.1. Lineage (NCBI taxonomy): Eukaryota > Viridiplantae > Streptophyta > Magnoliopsida > Caryophyllales > Caryophyllaceae > Silene > Silene latifolia. The sequence continues at coordinate 107,350,881 of NC_133529.1, read as the reverse complement.
GTTAGCCGTTGTAGGCAAAACAGAGGACCAAACATGCCTACCAACTACTCTAGGAACTAAATGTGCTAAAGCGTGAGCAACACAATTGTTTAGACGACTTGTATGTGACCATCTAACTGACTGAAAATGAGAAACTAAAACAAAAATATCCTCAATAATATTGAAAAAAACACTTCGACCTTGTTTTCGCGAACGCAGAGCTTCAACCACGATAAGGCTATCGCTTTCCACTTCCACCTTGGTCACGCCATTCCGAGCTGCTTCTTCCAGTCCATCGAACACGGCCATAGCTTCCGCTTCATCCACCTCCCAGCTTTCATCTCGTATAACGGACAAGCCCCACAACACATCCCCTCGCCCATCTCGACATACCGCCCCCGTTCCCACACCCTCCCCCTCCTTCACACCCGCATCCACGTTAAGTTTCACATACCCGTCCTTGGCCACCGTCCATCCCTCCCCACTGTTCGCTTCCCCACCCTCACCCCTTCCCCTTCCCCTCCGTCTCACTGGTGTATGCGTTTCAAGTCCGCCTCCTTCCTCTAAAACGTCCCTTACCCTTCGCACAACTCCGTCCGGATCGATCCTCGCTTCCTCGAAAATCACTTTGTTACGATGCTCCCAAATTGCCCAGCAGCCAACCATAAAGGTACTACACTCCGTAGGACTCAACTCCGACCACACCTGCTCCACCCATGCCCGAATATCCCCTCCCTCATTGTCCCTGCCCCCCCCCCCGAAATGCCAAGCTCTTCCCAAACCCAATTTGCCACCCCACACCCCTTAAATAAATGAAGACTCGACTCAACACAAGATGAACAAAAAGGACATAGAGAAAACTCACCTCCAATACGGGCTGCAATGTTCGCTCTCGTTGCCAGTGCTTCACTACACATTTGCCAGAAGAAGAGTTTTACGCGGGGCCAGACCGACACTTTCCACATCCGATTCCAAAGCCATCTACCTCTCTCCCAGTCAGACGAACTCGCCATATCACCCACATCCCCAGCTAGCATTTTATAAGCACTTCGGACCGTATACATACCATCCCGTTCGCTACCCCAAAACCAAATGTCGCGCTGCCTATTCGGGCTAACCCGTATATTCTTCACTCGGTCAAATTCAAATGGCAGAAGCAATTGAGCAGCCTTCTCCGCATCCCAACCCCTTCCATCATCATGCAAGAGCTCACTCACGTGCATCCCTTCATTCCCCGGCAAACAAGGTGATATAATTCGCCCCGTTTGAGTATTCGGCACCCAGGCATGTCCCCATATCAACGTCTCCATCCCGTCACCAATCCTCCTTCGAAGTCCCGGCTCCATCACCGTCCTAGCCTCGAAAATGCTCCGCCATGTATAACTAGGATTGTGTCCCATAGAAGCCGTCATGAAATCGCCCTCGGGGTAGTATCGAGCCTTCATCGGCCGAGACCATAAACTATCCGAATTCGTGATTAGGCGCCACGCCTGCTTACCCAATAATGCGAGGTTGAAAAGCCGGAAGTCCCTGAAGCCAATACCTCCATCAACCTTGGGTTTAACCAATTTATTCCAAGCGACCCAAAATATCCCTTTTTTGTTATCATCATGCCCACACCAAAATCGTGACACAATCGAGCGAAGCTCTTCGCAAAAATTCGCGGGAATTTTAAAAACACTCATCACATAGCTAGGGAGTGAATTGGCCACCGCCTTTATAAGAACCTCCTTACCAGCTCTAGACAAAATTTTCCCACGCCATCCTTGAAGTCTTTTGCAAAGTTTATCGCGAATAATGTCAGTGATTACTTTCTTTGACCGTCCTATCACTGTTGGTAACCCAAGATATCTCGCCTGCTCCTCAACCACACTAACCCCAAGTCTCTCCGCAACACTCCCCCTTCGGTCCTCAGTGACCCCCTTGCTAAATGAAACAGTCGTCTTGTCTAAGCTCACCAATTGACCCGACGCCATTTCATATTGCCGTAGAATAATGCCGTTAATAGCCTCAGCTTCTTCCACCGTTGCTCGGACAAAAAAGATGCTCTCAAAATGCCGAGAACAGTAGCCACCACCCGCTGTCCCACCACATGCCAGTAAGTTTGGTAAAACAGACCATTCATTCCGTCCGGTCCCGGAGCCTTTAAAGGATGCATTTGATTTAAAGCTTCAACTATCTCGTCCTCATGAAATGGGAAATATTACGCAAAAAGTACTGTTTTTTTTTGGTCAATCGAAGCGCGCACTTAGTCGCATTACAATAGAGGGGAGGGGGGATTCGAACCTGGGACCTATTGTCCACAATACATCCGTCTTAACCACTAGACTAAGTACTGTAATGAGGAAAAAACGTAGTGCGAAAATAAATTACGTAAAAAATATACTACTCCATACAATTTAATTAAGGAAATTGAATATACTGTATCAGCGTATAGAACTGGTTAATTTTAGGTTCAAATCGTTGTTATTTTCCTATTAGAATAGGATATTGCAGGAGCAGAATATTAATGTAATCATAGCATTTGAATTTGAGTAATATACTCCTCCCATAAACGTATTTAAAACTTAAAACCCGGAATACTCCGTATAAGATATTTTTATTTTCAACCTATATACTCCGTAAGATATTTTTTTCTTCAACCTATATAAGTTATTAAGATATTTTTTCTTCAACTTAAATCAATGTTAGGAAGCCGCCTTCTATAAATAAAGGATCCCAGATTCTCAAAATAATCGGTTATTGCAAACAAGTCGATGGCGACGCTTCCGATGGAGATGATACTAGAAGAAATACTGCCAAAAGTACACGTAACATCTCTTTTTACTCTTAAATTGGTATGCAAATGCTTCAATACCCAAATTTCAAGCCAGAAATTCATCAGTCGACATCTCCGTCACTCTGTTTCTGTTAATACTAGTCGCCTCGTCTTCCTTAACACAACTAACCATGGACTCCGGGCTTTCGACTTGGACTCTTTAAAATCATTACCTTTCAATATTTATTATCCTGAAAATTCATACCCATTGAACGAAATTCACTACATAGGGTCGTGTAATGGGTTACTATGCATGGGATCCCGGTCCGGTGAGTTCATCGTGCTGCTCAATCCCTTAACCGGTGTCTCTTTCCAAGTCCCACCCTATTATAAATTCAAATCCCAAGACGAAGAGTTTTCCCTATTAAATTCCGAACATGGGTTTGGATTTGATAGTCTGAATAATGATTACAAGATTGTTCAAGTAACAGACACATTTAGTGCTGCAAAAAAAGTTATGGTTTACCGCCTAAAGGATAACTCTTGGAGACAACTAGAGACTGAAAAAAAGGATGGTGTTGCGACCCAGGTTAAATCGGGTGTACCGGGTGCCTTAATAGACACCCATTTACTTCACTGGGTATACTCCACAGGTAGGGCTTGGAACAGTTGGATTAGTGGTAGTCATATTTCGAAATTATTGTCAGTTGGTTATTATCGGATTGGATGTTTTGATGTTACCACTGAACGATGGGCGAACGATGTGCCACTGCCACCTGATGTCGTTCTTTCCACTGAGCAATGGCCCAAGTATACGGGAAATCAACCTGACGATTCACTTTTATCTTCGATTTCTTGCCATAAGGACTTAACGTTGAGGGTTCTCGACCGGTGCTTGTGTTTATTAGTGTCGACTGAGGACGATATGAGCAAAGGGTTAGATATATGGGTGATGAAGGAATATTGCGTAAAAGAGTCATGGACGAAACTGTTTAAAATATCTGATTTGGGTGTCAACAAGAGTTATCTGCCCGTGTTCCCGCTTTGTTACAGGAAAAACAGTACGAGTTGTGGTCAAGACGAGATCCTGGTGGCCAGAGGTTGTAAGAAATTAATACATGCCAAGTGTAAGGGGGTTGAAGTCAAATGGTACAACACGAAGGATCAGGATAATAAATCGTGGTTATCGAAGATCCATGAGGTTGGTGATGTGCCTCATTTTTACGAGGCCTTTACTTGTACGGGAAGTCTAGTTCCGCTCATTGGCAGGAACCTAGTTATGGACTAGAAGCAAAGTTATGCAGAAATAACGCAGGATCCTGTGTGAGGATGCTGGAAGTACACGGCACATCTTCATATAGAGGACCCTATTCCATATAAAAACGGGATGAAAAGGGTAAATTTGACACATAACATTGATAATAGCTTTTATTTCATATTTTGTATGTTCTAGTTACTCCGTATTTATTTTCTTTTTATTAAAATATCTTAACAAAAAATTAAAAAAAAGTAAACAAATAATCGGTTGGTTTCAGGGGAATATATTATTTATTATCAGTATTTTGTATTATACTCTAATGTACATGGCGAATATTCCCCAACTTTATTTGAAAACAACATCACAAGACTTTAGAAGGTTACAAACTTCTCATATAGAGTACATGGCAAACACAATATACATGTCATTATTTACTAAACACAATTCTGAGCAAACTGTCAACCAAGAATCCACCTGTACCAGGAAGTTATGGTCTCAGTATCAGTCGTCGTTTCATCGCAGTCATCAGTTTCTAGTGTTTCTAGAAACACTAGAGCACTCTATCCTGAGTCCATAACGCGTCACAATGTAAAAGCAATGCCAAACTATTTCATCCTCACGAACAAGATTTGGTAATTGATCCACTTTAACAATGTCGGAAAGAAGAGTTGAATCTAAAGGACTCAAATCTGCGCATCAAAATTGCCAGGTCAGATAGACGATGTGTACTCCACCACAAAAGACGCGAAAAGTAATATGCGCTGTGGAACTGATAAACCTTCACACATCTCTTTATGTTAGCTTACTTTACATGACCTTCATTGATGACAACTTCAATCACATTAATGAAGATCGATACTGCATATCTGTGGAATAACAAATCAGCAAACAAACATAGAACCATAAACACATGACATAGATACCTGGTAATAGGCCAAATCCAAGCTGGTGGTGGCCACAATCAGTGGCGGAGCCAGGATTTAAACTCAGGGGGGCGAAAAATTTTAGGGGGGCGAACGACTAATTTCATAAGGTACTCTCGAAAAAGCGCAACCGTAGCCGATCCATCACCAAACAAAACAGCCTTAATCACATCCTCTGGAGTCTGGACAAAACCTCGGTTTCGCAAGCTTAACACACAATTTATCATCATAATAACATCCATAACTAAGATTATAAAACCTACCAATTTCATCAACATCAAAATCAAACAAATTAACAAAATCAGGAAAAAAACTTATTCATATTATAAGACCCTTTTGAAAAGGGTAGCCGAATTTTAACCTTTCCGGGTTCAAATTCATCAGCAAAAAGAAACCAAGTATACGGAATCGAGGACGAAACATGTGGGCGATGAAGCGTATAGATTACAGTGACGGTAAGTTCTGAGTCAGGTGAAGAGTAAGGTATGTAAAAAGGGGGACGAAAGCGGTCAAATTGAGAGGGGTAAAAGAGGTGAAAGAATTTTAAGTGTGTGAAAATGGTGGACATGAATTTCGCCATGAATTTGCAGACAGAACGAAAGGTGAGAGTGTTGAGGCGGTTAGGGTTTGAGGTTAAGCAGTTAGCTATGGTGAATAGTAGTTCTTCAGGAAGGTCTGACCATGGCCGCACTATAGTGGAATCCATTGGTTTGTAGGGAAGGGAGTTGACGGTGGAGTTTCAGGAAGCGCTGTTCTGAAGGGTGGATGTGTTGGACTTGATTTCGGTTAAGTTCAGTACTTCAGCTCACTGATTCAGTCCACTTCTAATGACCGGGTAAACAGGTCAAAAGGGTCAGATTATTTTCTAATTTACTGAATTTAACTCGGATTGGGTCGGATCTTTTTAGATCGATTATTATCAAGTTATTTAGGAATAATGATTAACTTTCAACAATAAGCATTTGGGTCGCATTATATAGAGTTGGACCAATTCGGACTCAAGTCAAGTTTCGTACTCAGTTTGGATGTCGGATCAGGTTATTCGAGTCGGGTCCTTTTTGTCAGGTCTACATATGTCGTGTTCAGTTTGGTTCGGTTTATTGTTTTATTCATTTCAGTTCAATTTTTGTAAATTTAGTTCACTTCAGTTTATTTAGGGAAGTTTGAGACCAAGAGAATGAGACTTGACTATTACTTCCTCTTTCCGTTTCATTTGTTTACAAATTTCATTTTGGGTGTCACAGACTCATAGTTAATTGTTTTACCTTTTTATTTTAGGTATGTCTTCGATAGCCAATTTGATACTCCACACTCAATTTGTTCCACTTGTCTCAGTTTGTTCCACTTGTCATTTAGTAATTGATCTCTCTCAATGTCTTGTGTCAAAACTAAAGGTAAACAAATGACCGGGACGAAAAGAGTAACTTTTTAAGAATTTGTATTGGAAATTTAATTTGAGTTGGGTTATTTTGGGCCTCGTTAAATGGATTATTTTATTTTAGGTTAACCTTAATAAATAGAGGATAAATAAGCAATCAAGTAATTGCGGTCTCCATGTATATTGTATTTCGGCTTATACTCCCTCTATTCCAATTCTCAGGTAACATTTACTTTTGAGTGGCTTTTGAGACGTATTCTACCCATATAATGTAATTTTCTTCAATTATAGGACTTCTTACAAGAAAAGTAATTTTATAAAGAGTAAATTATCAATTACATCCACGCTTAATTGACTTTTTTACACTTACTTCTACGTTATTTTTTTTTAATAATTTACATCCAAATTATTTGCTCAGGTTATATTTTACACCCAATACAGATCAAAAAAAATAATGAAGTGAAGATTTTGAACCCCGCATCTATATCTCTATTTCCAATTGTTCCGGGTGTAATTCCAGAGCAGATATTCGTTACCACTCGTAGCTTGTAGAATGTCGTCTTTGGTTGAATCCTTCTTTCCTTAATTGTTCCTCTCGGCCTCTCCTGCAACAATGAGCAAACTGAGGGCTTGGCTTTGTGCCAAGCGTACTCACTCCGACGCTCAAGTCAGTAAACTTATGGGATAAGTTGTTACTTGGCTGAATGTATATTGTAGAGAGATAAAGGAAGATAATACCAGATGAATAGTGTTTCTTAGGTTAAGATGTGGATCCTTTCCTCAATGAAGGTTGAGGAGTATTTATAGACTTTCACCTTTTGTCACGTAGTGGCCAAGTGGCCAAGTGGCTAGCAGGTGGAAAGACTGATCTACCCCTCGGCCGAGGGACCTATGGCAGGCCGGCGGGCCCTGTTGGCTCACCGCCGAGGGGTCTTGGATGTGAGTACGCGGGTACGTGTCCCGGCTGGCAGGTTGCCATGCCGAGACCCAGGCTGACGGGCCGATGGGCTGCATCGGCTAGGCTGCCTAAGTCGTTGACTTGCTGTGGATATCTTTGACCTTGCTCAATATGTTGACTTGGTCAGCGGTGCAGAATATGCCCCATCAATTTGCCCCCAGCGTAGTCTATGCCGTGGTATGGGCTCCGATGTACGTTTGAGCGTATATTCTGCGCAAGTAATTTGTAAAAATTTTCTGCATCGGCTTCTTCTGCGACGGCTTCTTTTACCTCGCCCTGGTCTTTCTTAGGCCGTACCATATCCCCCATCCACATGGATGTGTAAAGGGCATCCGATGTGGAAAAGAAAGTGACGCTGGCCGAGACCAGGGTTGAGGGTGCCGGTTGTTTTTGATTGCCCTCGGCCGGCGCTACCTAGCTTGGTTGATCAAGTGGCCGGCGGAGAACAGATGCTTGGGAATTTTGTTGAGGAAGGTGAATAGGCGGAGAGATATGAATGGGCGTGTTGAAGACGCTTGGTCACTGTTGCATTGATTGACATTCCGCGGTTGCATGTCTGACACGTGTATGTTCGCTGATTGGTTGACGCTTCATGGGCTGTGCCCTGATTGGTCCTTCTTCATGGGCTTTTCTCTATAAATAGGGCAGTTATTCCGTGATTTTGGCCTCCATTTTTATTTTCTCAAATTTTCTCCGAAATCTTCATCTCTCTAAACTTTCAAGGGCTGCCTTTGTCTTCTTAATCTTCAGGGTATTCGATCCGGCGAGTGTTTTTTCTTTAAGGTAAACAAACAAACTTTTTCATTTCTTACTTTGTTACGTAATCATTGCGAACATGTCTTCCGCTGATGCTGGACCTAGTAAACCTGCGTCGGGGGGCCCTAGGTCTCCTTCTCCTGAAGTTGATCCTCAAATTTTGGAGGGGTGGGAGGACGATGATGATGTTGGTGATTTTGGTGATGATTTCGGTGATGATGCGGAAAGGCCTCGTCCTAATGAGGGGAGGCAGTACGTTATGGATCACGGCGACGTCTGTAAGGTCCGTCTTGACCGTGCTTGGGCTCATAAGCTCGCCAGTTGTTCCGGCGAGAAATTTTTCGAGGGCCATTTTTTCTTTGGTAGGGGATCTGAAATTGTTATCCCCGAGGAGGGTCGGCCGTCTGTTGCCCTCCACCGGCTACACCGCGTATACATGCGGCGGTTGGAGTACGGGCTCCGGTTTCCGCTGAATGGGTACGTTATGGCCATTATTAGAGCCATGAACGTTGCCGTTGCCCAACTGCACCCGTTGGCTATGAGGACCATAATCGGCTTTGTCTGGCTCTGTCTCTTCAAGGGAGAGGCCCCGACGGTGAATTTATTCCGCCGGCTTCATCATCTCAAACCATCAATCTCGGCGCGTCGGATGGTACGGTGTGAAAATGGAGCGGGGTTATGTCTCTCGTTGACAAACTTTCTTCTTGCAAGGACCGCGGGGTCGGTGGGTGTACGTTAAGGTGCTTGGATGACTATCCGCGCTGCCTGCTCCTTCCAGGCACCAAGTTAATTTGCGGTGTGAGACTCGGGCGGAGCATGACGGATGGGTCTCCCGGAAGAAGCTTAAAATGGATGCCGGCAAAGGTCCTTCTCAAGGAGGATGAGAAGGCGCGATGAGGCTTTTGAGGTGGACAAGAGTGGGGTGCCGAAAAGATGGATTCCCCTAACGCAGATCATTCTTCAGGATGAGCCGCTTTGCCATGTCGGCCTCATACCGGCCCTAGCACAGGGTGAGTGGGGTCGGTGTGAGGCCCATCACCGTTCTCGATGTCCCTGTTTCTCGAACTTCGATTTATTTCTTTCACTTATCTCTTGCTTTGTTTCTTTCGCAGACCACTTTGGACCGGACCTGTCTGAGGATATCCTCCGAAGAATGGGGCTGCACAAAGATAAAACCGTTGCTAATTTGCACCCCAAGGCTCTAGCTCATGACCGCAGGACGTCGCCGACCGATCTCATGGAACAGCGGCTGAAGGGCTTGGGTAAGGAGGAGGCCCAGGTGAGAGTTGTTAGCAGCATGGCGCGCCGGACGCGGAAAACGAAGTCTACGGCGGCGACGCCGTCGACACTGGTCCCACCTCCCGTCCCCCCCCCCCCCCCTAAGAAGGAGGTGGTGGAGATCGTTGATATTACTGATGGGGGGGACTCCGATGCGGAAGAATCTCCCCTTGTCCGTAAGAGGAAGGAGATGGCCTCTACCGCTGGCAAGGAAATGCCTCTTCCAGCCAAGAAGGCCAAGCATGGTACCTATCTAGCTTGTGGCTTAAATTTAGCCGTGCCATTAGGTGCTTCTGATGACAGGCTCTTTGATAAGCCAATGTGTGTTGATACTGATGTTTTCATTAATATTTTTGTAGATCAGCCGCCGTCGGCCGTCGCTCTTGTTGGGCGACAAGTGGAGGGGATCTCCGTGCGGTGGTGATCGGGCGTCACCGTTAACCCTTCATCCCGGAGGCTTCGCTCTCCCGGTGCAGTGGTAATCAAAGTGTCACCACCGTCCCTTCATCCTGGAAGGCTTAGTCTCCCGACTTATAGAGGAAGGCACGAAGGCGATTAAGGAGCCGGCGAGGTGGAACGTGATTACCGGTGCTCGTATCGTAGAGCGAGGAGAAGGCCGTGGCTCAAGCCGTTTTTGAGCGTAATGCCACTAAGCGGTGGCCGCGTCGGCGAAGCCGGATCTCCTCAATGAGCGAGGCTTAGGGGAGATCTTTGAGAAGGCGCTCTTGGGCGAGAGAAAACTCGGGGAGGACGCTCGAAAAGGAGGTCCTTCTTTGAGAGAGCCAAGGCCGAGGCTGCGGCGGCGCCGAAGCCGCGAAGGCTATCTTTGAGAAGTGTAACCTTGTTCGGAGGCGCGCCGACCTCTATCTCCAGCAGAGGGACGAATCCAGGGGCCTGTTTAAAGCCCAGGGGGAGGTGATCCGGAGCAAAGAGGCCATCATCAGGCAAAAGGAGGAGGACATTGAGATGCTCCAAACCGTCATGCTCCCCAACATGTGCGCTGAATTTCGGGATTTGGCCGAAGAAGCTGCTAGGGAAGTGATCGGGGAGCTCTTCCCTCTTGATGGTTCCTTTCCGTGGGGCAATTTTAACGAGCTGCTTGATGACAAGCTCGAAGCTAAGGAGAAAGCCGTGGCGGAGAAGGCCAAAGAGGCGGTGAGGGCGAAGATGGAGAAGGAGGCGGCCGCGGAGAAAGCAGTTCTTGCTGAGAAGGCTAAGGCGGCCAAGGAGGAAGCCGAGAGAATGAGGGCAGCTGATGTCGCCGAGGCTAAGGCTGAGGCTGCTAGGAAAGCTGCTGGGTTGCCCATCGAAGAAGATGCGGCTACCGCTGCTGATGGTAAGCAGCAACAGGCTTAGGGAGACGAGCGGTCGTCACCAGGCTCACCCGGCGTCTCAGATAGCTTCAGCTCCTCACACAATTCCATGGGCTGCTTGATGAGAACAAGTTTACAGCAGATCTGCTTCAGCTCCTCACACACTACCATGTGCTGCTTGATGAGAACAAGTTTACAGCAGATCTGCTCCAGCTGTTCGGGAGCCGATTATTAAGCCCTTCCTTCCCGCCATCTCTTGGCGCTTCGAATGACTCATTTGTAACTTTTTGCTTTTCTTTCCGTATTTTGTACAACTTTGGTAGGTTGTGTTTTCGCTTATCCCTATGGGGACGGCCGTCGTCTGTATTCTTTTCACCTGTAATCTCACTTGTAACTTATCTTTTAATAAGAGTTCGCTTCTTTCGCCTTCGGCCTGGCCGAGGTCTTTATCTTATTTTCGTCTGAGTTGTCTTCTTACATTACTAATTGAGCGCCTCTTTTGTTTCCGCCTCGGCTTGGCCGGGGCAGTTTTAGAGTGCGTATCTCAACTGTGTTTCAACGCTTCCAAGGCATTTCGATTGTTTTTGCGAGTATAAATTGCGCTTGTCGTTACTGTCGCGGTGTCTGCCTTATGAGGGTGATTGCCGCTCTTGTCGGATTGACAGTGTGAGCCGGCGTCGGTTTCTTGATAGAGACTGCCGTGGCGTCTACCACTTGGAGTGACTGCGACGGCGTCAAACCTCTTGGGGTGACTGCCGTGGCGTCTACTACTTGGGGTGACTGCGACGGCGCCTGCTTCTTTATGGAGACTACCGTGGTGTCTACCACTTGGAGTGACTGCGACGGCGTCAAACCTCTTGGGGTGACTGCCGTGGCGTCTACTTCTTGGGGTGACTGCGACGGCGCTTTTTCTTTATGGAGGCTAGTGGCGTCTACCACTTGGAGTGACTGCGACGGCGTCAAACCTCTTGGGGTGGCTAGTGGCGTCTACTACTTGGGTGACTAGCGACGGCGCACCTTCTTTATGGAGACTGCCGCTCTTGTCGGTATGACAGTGTGAGCCGAGGTCTGCTTACTGATAGAGACTGCCGCTCTTGTCGGTATGACAGTGCGAGCCGGCGTCTGCTGCTTCCCAGTGACTATGGGGAAAATGAACATTTTGATAGAAGATTTGGACGATTTTTCATTAGATAAAAACATGCGTCGGGGTGCCCACAGCCGTCTTGGACACCTCCGCCGCTACACAGAGTTTTCCCAAGATTACCGGTATCCTAACGGTTTATCAAGGGCACACCTTCCTGGTCAGCCGCTAGCTATATCCATGAGGTCGCCCTCCTGTTGTAAGGATAGACTTTTCCCTTTCTCTGATTTCTTTGCTACTTTGAGGATTGCATGTTGCATCCTCGCGGCACTATCCGGATGTTGACCACCTCGTCATTCTCGTCTTTGGAGACAAGCTTATGCGCTTCCCGGTCCGAGACATACATCGGTGTTAGAGCCCGGATGGACATCAACTGCGTCGGCCTCGCTCGGGGAGGTGACTCGGCCTATGAGAACGTTGTAGGCGGACGAGCCGTCGATGACCACGAACTCGGCTAGGACATTCTTAGCCGCATTCTTTTCGCCGAACGTCACCGGAGTCCGATTGATCGCGGTGGTACCGTAGGCCGGCCCCGGAGAAAGGCTGTATAGTGGGTTGGTGCGGGGCTCAAGTCCTTGACTTTCGGTAGAGGCTCGGGAAGCACTCCCTGAACATGATGTTCGTGTACGCGCTTTGTGTCAATCAGGCACCTCTTGACCAGGTGGTTGGATATGTCCAAATTGACTACAAGTGGGTCGCTGTGAGGAGCGATGACTCCTTCGTAGTCCTTCCTTCCAATGGTTATATCGGGGATGTTGGAAGCAGGGATCGCTGTGTTGGGCACAAAGTTGATGGCCTGATATAGCTCGTTCAGGTGCCGTTTGTGCCCATGAGCGGACCCTCCGTTCTCGTTGCCCCCGATGACAACATGGATCACTCCTATCCGTTCGAAGACGGATTTCTTACCTGAACTGTCGGCGTCAGTCTTTTGGCCCTTGGCAACGTACTTGCCGAGGCTCCCCTTTCGGATCAACTCTTCAATGGCATTCTTCAGATGCCGGCAGTCGTTGGTTAAATGGCCGGTGTGGCCGTGGTACTCACGATCGCTCGTGTCACCGTCACTTTTTGGCTTGGGGGTCTCTCCCACTTCGGCCCTCGTTTTGCTCGGGCGAAGACCTCGGCGGGCGATACGACGAGAGGGTTTTATCATTATACCGCCTCGGTGGTACGTTCTGAACTCCACCCGCGCCCGTCGAGTCCTGTTTCCTGGCAGATTTGTCCGATCGTGACCTATTATTCTCGCGGCGTCTTTCATCGGACCGTGACCCGTTGTTGTCACGGCGTCTTTCCTCCGGGTTGTCCTCCCGGCGGCTCTTCTTTTCTGAGTGCTCGACCTCGCTGGGGCCTACCCAGGTCTTGTGATAGTCCTCTACCTTGATGGCCTTGTCGGCCATCTTCCTGGCGGCATCCAAGCCCAGGCCTCCGCACTTGATGAGCTCGTTTTTTAAGTCTCCCCTTGGGAGGCCCTTCATCAGCGCGAAGGCCGCCAGTTCGGGATTAATTTCTCGAATCTGCTGGACCTTGCCGTCGAACCTCTTCACATAGCTTCGTAGAGACTCGCCCCCCTCCTGTTTGATAGTTAGGAGGTCCGACGTCTCCACGTCCCTTCTCTTGTTGCAAGAGTACTGGGCTAGAAAGGCGTCCCTTAACTCGGCGTAATAGTATACCGAGCCGTCGGGAAGCCCCTTGTACCAGCTTTGAGCCATCCCATGCAGAGTTGTTGGGAAAACTCGGCACCAGACCTCATCGGGCTGCTCCCATACCGACATGTAAGACTCGAAAGCCTCAGCGTGGTCGGCTGGATCACTGTCTCCTTTGTATGATAGAGGTGGCAACTTGAGCTTAGTTGGCACCTGGACTTCTAGGACGTAGGCGCTGAGGGGTTGTCTGACCATGTGTCGAACGACACGCGGCGATCGGCTCCTCGCATTCCTAGTCCGGCTCCTCCCCTCGTAGCGGGAAGGACTCCTTCTTCGACTCGGACTTCTCCTCCAACTCTGCTGAGTCGGACTCCTCTGGCTCCTTTGGGGTAAGCCTCGTTCGTGCTGCGGGGACGCTGTCCTCCCATGAGTACGGGAAGGACTTAGGTCTACCACGCCCACTTTGGGCTCCCCCGGCGACTTGACTTGGTCAGCTTCTCCTAGTGCTCCGTTCAAATTTCTTGGAGTCACATTCTGGGCCCTGGTCTCCTGGACGGTTTCCGCCGCTCTTGTCGGCGTGACGGTGTGAGCGGCGTATTACTAATTAGGTCCGGGAGCATTTTCAGTTTTGCTATGTCAACCACATGTCCCATGATGGTGACCTGGTTGGCCGGCGGCGTGTGCAGTATTATCGGCATCCCGAACTCCGGTTGGATTACTCCGCCGGTGGAGGGCTGCACGACTCGAGGGTGTTGAAGGTATCATCTTGGTAGAATGCGGTTTCGTCGGTCACGACTGCGTCTTGTTGTTTCGACATCTTCTTAGCTTTTTGGGTGGGTTTTTGTTGTTTTTTTTTTGTTTGGGAATGAATGTGACTAGCTTCTAGTAGCGTTCCCCACAGACGGCGCCAATTGTTCCGGGTGTAATTCCAGAGCAGATATTCGTTACCACTCGTAGCTTGTAGAATGTCGTCTTTGGTTGAATCCTTCTTTCCTTAATTGTTCCTCTCGGCCTCTCCTGCAACAATGAGCAAACTGAGGGCTTGGCTTTGTGCCAAGCGTACTCACTCCGACGCTCAAGTCAGTAAACTTATGGGATAAGTTGTTATTTGGCTGAATGTATATTGTAGAGAGATAAAGGAAGATAATACCAGATGAATAGTGTTTCTTAGGTTAAGATGTGGATCTTTTCCTCAATGAAGGTTGAGGAGTATTTATAGACTTTCACCTTTTGTCACGTAGTGGCCAAGTGGCCAAGTGGCTAGCAGGTGGAAAGACTGATCTACCCCTCGGCCGAGGGACCTATGGCAGGCCGGCGGGCCCTGTTGGCTCACCGCCGAGGGGTCTTGGATGTGAGTACGCGGGTACGTGTCCCGGCTGGCAGGTTGCCATGCCGAGACCCAGGCTGACGGGCCGATGGGCTGCATCGGCTAGGCTGCCTAAGTCGTTGACTTGTTGTGGATATCTTTGACCTTGCTCAATATGTTGACTTGGTCAGCGGTGCAGAATATGCCCCATCACCAATCATACATGAACTCCTTCGTTCATCTATATCTCTATTTCCAATCATACATGAACTCCTTCGTTAAACCACGACGCTCACCACCACCACCTCCTAGACCCTCCAGGCCCTACCATAGTACATCATCCACATCACCGCCACAGACTCACGGTTGACCATCATCACCATCAACCCACTATTGGCCAAAATCGTTCGCCTTGGTCACTCACTCTCCCTCATCTATTTTGGTGCCTTGTGCGTGGATTGGTGGTGGCTAAAGGAGTAATTCCGAGCGGTGGAAATGTAGATTTGGTGGTGGATGGTTGAAGGAAGGGAAAACATGCGACGGACGGGCAGTTCGCCAACGACCACCAATGTTGGTGGTGAGCTAAGTTTCTCGTCAACCATCTGAAATTGCAGCCATTTACCCACAACATATTTCTTTTTGGCCGCCTCATCTGTAATACTCCGTATTTATAGTCTTGGGGGTACTCTATCGAGTAGGCCTTACTCTGTCGAGTAAGGGTAAGTGGCGAAGCAAAATAGTTTCTGACCTGTTGGGCACTCGATCGAGTAGCTGGGGCACTCGATCGAGTAGGGGGGTACTCGATCGAGTACCTTGGGTACTCGATCGAGTGTCCGGTTTTACGGGGGAGTTTTCTCGGGTTTTGTTAATTACGCGATTAAGGTATTTAAACATATTCGTCATTGTTCTAAATCACTTTTTACAAAACCTAAAACCTGTTTAAGAGAGAAAGCAACTAGTCTTCTTCCTAATCGCGTTCTTGACAATTCCCGGAGTTCAGACGGTCAGTTCGTATCGTAGTTCGTGTCGTTGGATTCCTTGCGTCGAGGGTAAGCTTTTAATATAATTTATATAATGTTTTGTTAAGATTGGTGAAACCCTAATTTAGGAATTGGGGGTTTTTGTGAGTAGTATTTGAATGGTAGCATCTATGTGTTGAATGATAGGAGGAGAATTCGTAGAGGAGCCGTTTGATACGTTGTAGATACCGTCTGCGTGTTGTGCTTTCCAGGTAGGATTTCCTACTCGGTATTAGTCCCATAATGGGATATTGGTGATGTCTTTGTAGTTAGTTGTTTGATATGATGATTGTGATTGTGATTGTGATTGTGGTTGTGTTTGTTGATGGTTCTCGAGATGCGTTCTCGGCTGAGTGGGGTCACTTGCGGGAGTGATCTCACGCCCTAGTTTCGCCCTTCGTGGAACCCGCCACGAAAGGGGATGTGCACATTAATGGACGGGGTTATCGCTCGTACGATGAGCGGGGCTTAGGTGGGACAGTGCGGTCCCCCATCGCGGGCGGTAGTCCAGTGGACGATCGGTGATTGAGATGATTGGAATTGGTGGTTGTGTGTGTGTGTGACGGTTAAGGCTGTCTTTTATCTTATTGTTGATATATTGAACCGTGTGATTAGTAATGCGACCCCGTTTAAATGTTTTAAAACGTGGTGATCCATTCGGGGTGGTGAGCGATTATTGAGCAGGTATGAACTGATGCGTATGGGATAACTGGGAGGAGTCACCACGATGCAGTTTAGAAGTCTTCCGCTGTGTTTGATAGTTTTATAGTCTTTTGATAGTAGATAGTTTTGGAGAACTTGTATCTCTTTATCAGTTTTGGTTTTTGGCATGTAATCACTTTAAACGTTAATTATTATTTAAATATGTTTCTTTATTGTCTTATGATAATCATTGCCTCGGGTAACCGAGATGGTAGCATTTCCATGCCTTAAGTGGTCCTGGTAAGGCACTTGGAGTATGGGGGTGTTACATCATCAGCCCTATATTTAGCCTCTAAGGACTCCCATGTCAGTTTGGCAGACTTATGAACCATAAAAAGGTCAAACAAGGTGTCAGACATGTTGTTTAGAAGTTGACATCTAACAGTCTTATTGTCTTTATCAAATTTCTTAATAGTCTCTTCATTTGACTTAACGACAGAAATAACAGGAGGAGTATCCTCAACAGACACAGCTATAGCTACCTCCTTAACAGCAGTAGGAGGGTCACTAAACAACACATAATCAATTTCGAGTTGTTCAAAAAACATGAGTAATTTTTGTGACCCACGTTTGTAGTTATTACCATCTAGTCGTTCATGCTTAGTCAAATCAGGAAGGATTTTGGACAAAACAGTCGACATTGTTACAGCAACAGTAAATAGTTTTCAAATTGTAATGCGATAAAGAGCAGTAATAATGAAAAGATAAAGAAATCAGAAAACATAACTGGTTTCGTAGTGACGTGGTATGAGGGTCACTGCCGTGAAAACTATTTCGGTACGACCGTGGTGACGATCAGCAATTACCGGTAGTTCCCCAAAGATTTACACTACAACACCAGACGCGCCCACTCGTGACTGAGAGCTTATGGAACGATCAGAAAATATTTACTTTAACCCATAAAGTTTAGAGAGGATAAAGGTAGTGAAAAAATGGAGGAGGAAAGCTCTCAACCAACTAACAGCATTGACTGACCAAGTCCAAAATAGAAAGCAACATAATTGACTAACAGTAACTCTTCTATAGGACCGTCCCATAACATAGGACGGGCCCAATAAAAGAGTGTGGCCCAAAAAAAGAGGTTAAATAAAAACGAATTTATATACTCCACGTCCATCATCAGTGCTATTCACACCTCCATTATAACTGTAGTCCATGTTCAAATCACCGCCAACTCTCCACCGCTTCCGCAGTGTACTTTCTTACCCTCGCCACCTACTCCGCCGCTTCTACCATCCACATCCTCTCGACCTTTGCGGCTTTGTAATTGACACAGTTCTCATTACTAGTACACAAATTCTCATTATAGAAATATAGACGGACACTATCCGACGTATAGTGTCCCTCTCACAAATGAATGTGGGTAGTGCAAGTGGATTGTAAATGAATACACCCACTTGCACTATCCATTTTCATTTGTGAGAGGGACACTATCCGTCTATAGGCATAGATGAATAATATTCGTCTATAATGAGACGGGCAGTTACTAGTATTCAACTCTTTTTCACCTTTGAGCAATCAGTCAAAATTAAAGAATCATGTTGATAGTTACTGCCAAGTGCCAACACCAACTACCCAGGTTTGTAAACAAAAATTCAATACTTGTAAATTTTGACCAATTGATTAAACTTAAATACTCAAGTTTTTATATTGAAAACTTTTAATTTTAAGTTGAAAACTTTGAGTTTTCTTAAAACCTTGACATATATAAATAGTTACCTCGTCATTTTAACTGACCCACGTACAGAATTAAACATCTAAAAGTTTTAATTTCAATACTTCCAATTTGACTGTCAAAAAAAAAATACTTCCAATTTTTACTTGAAAACCTCTATGTAACTATGACGAAAACTCAAGTTTCTATATTGCTTCTTTTGATATAAAATTAAAAAATTGCTTTGTGTTTGTCAAGTTAGCTTTTTAAATTAATGGTTGCGGATTTTAGTTTGGAAACTAAGTGTTTTAACTAAGAGGTTGTTTGGTTCGCTAAGGGAATTGAAATTCCAAGGAAATAAGAGTTTCCATGATTTTGTAAATCACATTAAATTGAAAAAAGTTGTTTGGTTGGAATGTGGGAAGTTAATTCCACAGGAATTCCCACTTACCTACGGAGATCTAGGTCAGCAACTTCCCACATCATGGAGGAATTGGAGTTCCTATGGAACTTCAATTCATGTGATTTGGAACAAACAAACAACTCACCTATTTTGCAAATCACATGAATTGCAATTGATGGCTTTGAAAGTTGAAACAGATATTTGTGTGGAGGAATAGTGTAGTCGATGTATGAAACCAGAGTAAGGGTAAGATTATTGGTAGTCTTGAGATAAGACTTTGATAAGTTTTAAGACAAGACTCACTCAAGGCTACCAATAATCTACTCAAGTCTTAAGTTGAGTCTTGAAAATTCAAGACTTAACTTAAGACTTTAGATGAGTTTTGACCCGACATTAAAGAGAAATTATTCAATGAATGCATTCCATATGTCGTTTTTTTTTTTTTTTTTTTTTTTTTTTGTAAAAAAGGAATAAAGTGGAAAATTAGAGTCTGAGGTGAGTCTGACGGATAATGTATAAAGTCTGAGGTTGGGTCTGAACAATAAAGAAATAATAAAAGTTAGTGAAAAGCTGATGTGACATAGTCTTAAGGCTTGGGAGAGTCTGACTGATAATCTCACCCACCTAAGGGTAAGATTATTGGTAGTCTTGAGACAAGACTTGGTGAGTTTTAAGACAAGACTCGCCTAAGACTACCAATAATCTATCATAGTCTTAACGGTTTTTTCCCATGGTACCCTCGAACTTTGGCAGATTACACATGGTACCCCTCCTTTTAAGTTTCTACATATGGTACCCCTGTATTGACCTTTTTCCTTCCCAGAATACCCTTTGCCAAACTTCCGTCATCACTCCGTTACTTATTTGACAAATAACTCTTTTTTTTGTTATTTAATACACTAATCCCTCATATTAACTTTCATATCTAATCCCCAAATCACCCATTATCATGTTCTTCTTAACTGCCGCCACCTGCCCGCTCTCATCGACCACCACGCCGGCGCCACCATGCAAGTTCACAACCCACCACTGCCGCCTCTTTCCCTCCCACCAATCTGTTAAACAAATATAATAAAATCATCCACCATTAAAACCACCACCGTTTCCACCCTTATCAACCCTAAATCCCCAAATCGATTAAAATCATCTTCAATCAACATTCATCAACATTCCCCAATTCGATTACAACTAACACTCAACACCACCCACCACAATCGTGATCCAGATCGGCAAGCAATTGGTCGCGGGCAGCTGGCATACCTGCCACCGACGAGTCGATCCACCCCCACACCGGACTGTTTGTTCCTTTTATTCTACCCTTTAAAATTACTACTTACCTCCATAATACCACATAAAACACCACAAAATTCGTCCTTCAAAGTTGAAAACTCTCTCCCCTCCTTTCAAGACACCAGATTTGGTCGTTTAAGGGTGGTGTCGTGGGTCTAAAACGCGTCGCCAACGAGGAGGAATATAGAAATACGTCGCCGGCGAAAAGGCGTCAGAGTGGCGTCATCGGTGGTGGTGTTGGGGTTGGATGGTGTTGTTGGCTGTGCTGGCTGTGGGGGGTCGTCCGTGGTGGTGTGGTGGTAGTACGTGGTGGTGGTGGAAGAGAGGATAAGGGAGATTATGTTTGAAGATGTAAAGGGAGAAATTAAAATATGTGTTATGGGTAAAAGCAAGGGGTAATGAAGTGTTTAAAAATGTAAACTAACGGCGTCATGACGGAAACTCTGTTAAGGGTATTCTGGGAAAGAAAAAGGTAAATACAGGGGTACCATATGTAGAAACTTAAAATGAGGGGTACCATGTGTAATCTGCCAAAGTTCGAGGGTACCATGGGAAATTTCCGTAGTCTTAATAAAGTCTTGACAAAGTCTTAAGTTGAGTCTTGGAAATCCAAGACTCAACTTAAAACTCTACATGAGTCTTGACCCCACTATAAAAGAAGACATCCAATGAAAGAAAGGCAAGTGTTATTTTATTTTTGTTATTTTATTCTTAACCCCACATTTTCTCTCAAGTAAAGTGAAAAAGTAGAGTCTGAGGTGGGCCTGACTCATAATATATAAAGTCTGAGATAAGTCTGAACAATAAATAAATAATAAAAGTTAGTGAAAAATTGATGTGACAGACTCTTAAGACTTTGGGGAATCTTACCAATAATCATACCTAAGGAGGAAGTAGAAGGGAAAACAAGTTGAGTGCTTGAGTGATTGAAAGTAGAAAAGTAGCGTAGAGTTGTCAGTGGTAGTAGGGATATTGTGGATTTCTTTTAATTTTTTCTTTTTTATTTGTTGGACTTTTAGTTGTTGGGTTGGTCTTATGGTAAGAGACAGTCCTACTTAACAATTTGTGATTGACAAAACTGTTGGCGATTGCCAAATCCCGAATCCGGATCCGGGCCGGACTTGGGCACGACGCGTGGCAGCTAAATTAAGGGGTCCTGCTATATATCGTCGACAATTTACTAATTATCGTCGACAATAATGTAAATTTCTAAGTTTGCCCTCCATAACATAACTCCATATCCGTCTCCCTAAAATGCAATTTCCGTCTCACTAAAACACAAGTCAATTTCCGTCTCACTAAAACACAAGTCAATTACCGTCTCACTAAAATATTTCAAACAAAAAAAAAGACGGGTTTTTCAAAAAAAAAAAAAAAAGCGGGATTTGTAATTAACAACATGAACGAGAACGATTTTAACAACGATTTCAACAATGAAGCTAGTAACGAGGTGAGTTTACGATTTAGTTTTGTATAAAATTTATGTTTTATTATCGATTGATTCTCGAATTAGGATAGATGTCTTGATTGTAGACGGAATTATGATAGATTTCTTGACGGAATTAGTTGAAAATGCAATTGAAAAAAAAAATCGAAAGGGGCCTGGACGAAGAGAATTTCCGTCCACCACCTGGCCTGGACGAAAAATTCCTTCGTCCAGTATGGGCCTTGGACGAAAGAATTTTTCGTCCAACACCATGCCTGGACGAAAAATTCCTTCGTCCAAGGCCCATACTGGACGAAGGAATTTTTCGTCCAGGCCTGGTGTTGGACGAAAATTCTCTTCGTCCAGGCCCATTTCGTGTTTTTTTTTGTTTCCGTCTTATATATTTTTTTTAAAAAAAATTTCCGACTCGTTTTGTATAAAATAATTAATTACCGTCTTTGTATTATATTTTTTTTATTTTTTTATTTTTTCCGACTCGTTTTGTATAAAACAATCAAAATAATTAATTACCTTTGTATTATATTTTTTTTAGTTTTTATTTTTTCCGACTCGTTTCGTATAAAATAATTAATTATGATTAACTAATTTATCGAAATGCGTGCGCAGGTGAATAACGATGGAGACGGTATTGATTACTCAGATCATTTTACGACTACCAGATTATTTGCATCAAGTATGGAAGCGTTTAATTGGGCATTTGAGATCGGACTTAGACTCGGGTTTGGTATAAAAAGAGCAAGCAACAAGAGAGTTGGTCGTAACACGAATTTGAGACAAGATTATTTTGTTTGTCGGATGGGTGGAAGAGGTCCCGTAAATAAGGATGCCGATTCTTTAATGAGGGCTAACACGGTTACCGCATGGTGCAAATGCAAATTTTCAATGAAAGTTGTTGAAATACAAGAGAATAAGTGGAAGCTTGTCATGAGATCCGTGTTTCATAATCATGCTTTAACGTTGTATTGTGACGGCGACAGATACTTTGCAAAGTTTGATGAAGAGGAGTTGGCTTATATCGACGCCCAAGTTAGAGCTCACGTTAGACCGGCTATTATTAGTGCGGGTTTGCATCAGCGGAATCCGGAAAAGTCAAGACCTAATCGGCGACAAATCTACAATCGTTCTCAGAAAGTAAGGGCCGAGGAAAGAGATGGGAGAAACCCGGCACAACAGAATTATAACGGTTATTTTGAATTGTAACGGTTATTTTTGAATTATAACGGTTATTTTGAATTGTAACGGTTATTTTTGAATTATAACGGTTATTTTGAATTGTAACGGTTATTTTTGAATTATAACGGTTATTTTTGAATTATAACGGTTATTTTGAATTGTAACGGTTATTTTTGAATTATAACGGTTATTTTTGAATTATAACGGTTATTTTGAATTGTAACGGTTATTTTTGAATTATAACGGTTACATTTAAATTGTAACGGTTATTTTAAATTATAACGGTTACATTTGAATTGTAACGATTATTTTGAATTGTAACGGTTATTTTTGAATTATAACGGTTACATTTAAATTGTAACGGTTATTTTGAATTATAACGGTTACATTTGAATTGTAACGGTTATTTTGAATTGTAACGGTTACATTTAAATTGTAACGGTTATTTTGAATTGTAACGGTTATATTTGAATTGTAACGGTTATTTTTGAATTCTAACGGTTATTTTTGAATTCTAACGGTTATTTTTCCCTATATAAACATCCACATATTCTTGTATTTTTTCACTCATCTTCATCTTCTTCTATTTTTCACTCATCTTCATCTTCTTCTATTTTCTTCTTCATCTCTCTACTTATGTCAACATCATCCTCAATGTGGGGAAACCACCCAATTGAAGGCCTTAATTTTAAGAATAAATCTTGCAATCGTTGTCACAGAAACGCTATCATCAAGATTTCCGGGTCAGTTAATAATCCAAAGAAAGCGTATTTTAAGTGTTTAGATTGCGATCATTTTGTATCGTGGTTGACTGAAGATCATTTGACAATAAAAAAAAAGTTGAAGATAGCATGTGAAGATGAAGATGATGATGCATCAAGTGGAAATGTCATGAAAGAGCAAGTGAAAGGTATAAAAAAAAAGAGATTTCGGAAATGTCAAGGATGATGAAGTTTTATTTCAAGTGTATCTTGTATTTGTTTGTTTTCCTTATGTTAGCCATTTTCATGAAGTAGTGAGTATTTCCAGAAATGTATGAATTTGCATCAGTTGCTATGTATTCCAGAAATTTCAGAAATTTCAGAATTTAAAACCGTCATGTTTTTTGAATTAAACAAGGTTCAAATAGTCAACTAACATAATCATCCAACATAGAGAATGTCTTTAAAAACGTACAAAATAAATGAAAACAAACACAAATTAGTCTCCCGACTACTGATCATCCTTTTCCTCGCTATCTGTATAAACACCATCTGATCTACGCTGAACACGATCACCGGGTGTTTGACGAGGTCCTCTATGCCTTTGTATCTCCCTAGCCCTCTCAACAAATGGTTCGAAGTTCTTCATCATCTTGCGGAAAAAGGCAAGTTGTTTCTTGTCATCGGCAATCATTCCGGCTTCGCCAAACTGAAACATTACAGCACGTGCAGTCTGCAAATTGACAAAAATAACTAAGACATTTTAAAAATTATCGACAAACAGTAAGAAAGTTAAACAATTATTACAACAACGGTAAGTAAAATTATTACCTCAGCAGGAATATCAAAATCATCATGTGCAGCGGGGGTAGGGATGTCATTGGGGCGGGGCGGTGGTGGATATAGGCTCCCCCGTACCGGTACCCACCAAGAAAAACTCGTACCCATCCTCGCCCCGCCACCCGTGGCGGGTACAAGTTTCCAAAACCATCCCCGCCCCGACGGGTGGAAATATAAAACCTTACCCGCCCCACTTACCCATTAACCCGCTACGCCATAAATTTATTCGATAATTTTTTTCGTAAAAGTTAGTTTAATCATATTAATTTCCATTTTTTTTTTACTTTATCTTTATAATTTAATTTTTTCACCAAATAAATTAGTAAAAACTTTATAAAATATCTATTATTCGCTTTATATTTCAATTATAACTAAATAAGATTTATAATTATCATAATCCTACTAATTTTTTAAATTATTGGCGAGTAGGCAAGTATTAGGTGGGTAAGATGCAAAACCCATCCCCGCCCCATGACCCATGACGGGTACAATTTTCGTACCCGCACCCGCCCTACCACCCGCCAATGCTCTACCCATCCCCACCCCATTGCGGAGTGATACCCACTTGTACCCTCCCCACTGACATCCCTAAGCGGGGGCATCATGGTGGTCGGGATCAATGATCAACGGGTGAGAATTCCAATTATACCAATCCTCATAATCTGGCGCCGTCTCACCCGAAAAACTAACTGGTCTCGATCTACGAGAAAGGTGAACCAAGTGATCCTCCCAGCAATCCCAAAGATGATCGGCCACCGCAACCCCGACACTAACCTCGTACCCTATCCCCGAAGCAGGACGATGCGCTACCGTTCTCATAATGGGATTGGGTATAATTTGCACATACCCAAACTGACGTAAACACCGATCGGGCTGGTACGGCTCGGCTATGTCCATGAAACGAATACAACCGGCAAACAGAGTATGAGGATGATACTCCTCCTGACGCGGCCCGTACGGATCCCACCTAATGGAAGCATAAGTAAGCCCATCTAACTACCTCCGATACTCCAACAATTTCTCCGCATTTTGAGCGAAGGGACCAACGGATCTCCAAGAACACGACCGAAGCTGAGTAGGGTCAATTACCGAAGGTGGACCGGGTCTGAACATAGGAAAATACTCATAGATCCACGATTGCAACAAAGTCAAGTAACCACCAATAGTCTTCACACCAGCACGTGAAGCCACACCCAACTGTCGGTACATGAAGGCTAGTACACCTGCTCCCCAAGCGTATTGGTGTACACAATCAGTATCAGTCACTGAGGGAAACAATTGAGGACGTAACCTATCACCTGATTTGTCGACAAAAAGTGTCGACCTCAACACCGCAGCCAAAAACCCCTGAGCAAAAACAACATCACAACTAAATACCGCCATGTCACAAACTGCATCTACCAATATACCCCCACTCTTGTAAATAGGGGCCTTCTTACTAGGGTTTAACGGCAACCTCAACTCGTTTGATGAAATCCCAAAGAAGCCACAAACAAACATAAGGGGATCCGCCAACGTCCCGTCCGTACTCTCCACCTTACAACAGTTACCATCAACCCGAACACCTAAGATCTGCGCAACATCGTGAAGGAGTATGCACATCTCCCCAAAAGGCATGTGAAAACTGTTGGTGTCGGGTTGCCATCTCTCAACGAAAGCAGAAATAAGGGGCATGTTAAAATGCTCGGCCATGGAATCACGTGGGGAAACTGAGGACCACCCGGAACAGGATCGGAAATCAACCAAGAGACATCCTTACCCGACTTCTTCTTCTTCAGAGTCACGACACTACTAGAACTACCATCCGACATCCGCTGAAAACACCCCTCCTCATTCCGTCTACGGGGCACCCTACGCACTCGCTCAGCACCCGCCTCCTCCTCACCTATCACATCACCAGACCGAACCACCTCCTCCAACTGCTCCGCAATTCACGACTGGGTACTACCATCTCCAACCTCAGACTCAAACTAGAGCCCCTTTCGAGCTCGAACGTGACGGTCTTTTCCTCCACCGGCCATCTATTCAAAAAATAACAAAAACGCATTGATTACTTAAATTAATAAAACAAAAGAAATTATAAAAATAAGTTTAAGTAAATTAAAAAATTAAAAGAAAACGAAATATCTCCGAACGGGGGTTTTTTTTTTATGAAAACAAAACGAGACGGTTTTTTTAAATTTTAAAATTTTTTATAAATAAAATAAATAAATTTACAACGAATTCGGCACGGACGAGGTTTATTATTAATAATTTATTATTTTATAACGATAACAAAACAAGACGGAAAAATAAGTTTTTTTTTTTAAAAAAAATAGCAATCGAGAAATTCAAAAAAAAAGAAGAAAAAAAAACACGAAAATGGGCTTGGACGAAGAACATTTTCGTCCAGGTCCAGGCCCAGACGAAAATGTTTTTCGTCCAAGACCCACACTGGACGAAGAACATTTTTGTCTGGGCCTGGGCCTGGACCTGAACGAAAATGTTCTTCGTCCCAGCCGAGGTACGTTTTTTTTTTCGTTTTTTTTTTTTTGAATTTATCGATTGTTTTTTTTTTTGCAAAACACGACTAAATCCGATTCAAATCAAGGCATCTATCCTAATTCCGTCTACAATAAAGGCATCTATCCTAATTTCGTCACAAATTTACAAACTAAGAAAATACTCAAAAAAAAAATTAATAACAATCACATACCTTGTTGAATGTTTGAATTTGATGACGGAAATGATGCGGTTGAAACGTTTTTTTGTTGTTATGTGAGTCGGTTTTTTTTTAAAAAATTTGGAAGTGTGAAAGGTTAATTTTTGAAGAATATGAAAAATATAAGGGGAGTGTGAGGGAGGGGCAATTTTGGAAGTTCATTAAAATTGTCGACGATAATTAGTAAATTGTCGACGATCTTTAGTAGGCAGGAAATTAAGCCTCTCGCAAAGCCTCTACAAAAGGCTCCCTTAATCCACTAGTGATATGATAAGGAGGAGTTGAATATATAAACCCAAAAACCAACACTACTCTCCCATTTTAGCAAGCAAGACCAGGTTAAGCGCCACCAATCGTTGTTTCCAGATACGGTTGCCGGGCTCTTGGAAGTCGTCATCCTTACTTCTTGCTGTTATTATACGATACACAAATTGTTCTATAAGACTGTCTTATAGCCAGTCCATAACCCAAAAGCCCAAACAATTAACTTATAACTCCCTTTTTCAATCAAATAACCAAAACTCGCAAAAAATTAGTTAATATACTTTTAAAAAAACATTTTATTTTGATAAACTAAAATTTTATATTAATAACTTGTATATTTAAATAGGTTAGTTTTTATCATAAAATGTCGTGTTGTTAAACTAAAATTAAAATAAATATTATATTAAATATTATCTTTGGGCTTCTCTCCTTTTGGGTCAGTCCTATGCTATAGGACGGTCTTATAGGAGAATTGTTGTATACGATATAACTCGGTGTAGACTTCCTTTTTCGTCTCGAATTTTGCATCCTTCTCGGGAAAGAGGCCTGCCCTTCCGGAACTAAAATTTTTAACAAACAAACCCTTTTGTGGGACAATTGGAAAAAAACAACTTGGCTCAAGGATCCCCTATTTCCAACAATCACTTGTTTTACAATTGATCCTGCCATGATGTGCCCATGCTATTAACGGATATCCCTTATCCCTCACAAAGTTACACTTAATAATCTGCTAAAAAATACGTACATCATTCATGAACTGAATTTAAAGAAAGCAATGAGAAGAGAAGAAGAGGGTCCAGAAATTCGGGTGTTAAATGAAATATCTTCAATGATAGTTCACGTACTCCAAACTCCGTCCCCAATCACATTCCCATTTTCGTCGACACATTTTCCTGAAATACAAGTCGATACGACATCGTGGCATATATCCCCTGCAACATTTGCGTCACTGTTCATGGGGATTTCGCTAGCATTGATGTTATTCGGATCGATTATATTCGTGATTGGGATGATTTTAATGCCGTGGATAATTGGGTTGGTTTTGATGTTTTATTTTGTTGGTGTTTTGTCCGCTTTGTTGGGCTTTGGCCGAGAGTTCCTTTGTTGGGCTGTTTATACCCGTGATATTTCGGGGTAGTGTTTCTCGTCTTTCGAATCCAGGTTTTTGATTGCGTGATTAGTGATGTGTTTCTGGTTGTACTTATAGATTGTTTAATTTCGCATTGTTGTCACTTGGCTTAGCAACCAAAGATGATGATAATTTCGGCGTTTTTTTTTTCAGCATGGAAAATTGGAAATGCATATCAGGACTGACTTGGTTTAGCAACCAAAGATGACAGCATTCTGATTGTCGGATCGAATGATGCTGTAAGATCATTTTTCTCTCTGTTGATGTTGTAGGAGTTCATTAACTGAACTTAATTTATGAAGTTTCATAAATTCCATTTCAGTCGGATGATAAAAGATTTTAGATTAATGGTCAATTGTTACGGTAAGGTTTGTACTTGATATATTTGTAGCTCTTTAATCAAACTACCTAATGAAAAAGGTGCATTACATCATCAAATCCCTACATTCAGGAGTTTGAGATGCACAACTTCCTTGAATTTAAATTAAACCGAAACACAATTTTGTGGGAATGAAATCGAAAGATAACAAAAAACAAGAAGAATCAAATGAAACGCAAAAATCTCAGCAATGAAATGCTTGAAGGCCTGCAACAAGGACTACTTGGTGTAGATATGAACACCAACAGCAATCAAGAAAATGGTGATGAGACAGAAGTAAATGACAGTATGGACTAAAATCGACATGCCACTAGTCTGCATGTTTCCGAACTCAATCACCCTGCTCTTCCCGGGCAGCTGGAAGAGTAGTCCAGGCGTCAACAGGATGAACAGGACCAACGTCATTATAACCGGGCCCCAATCTGCCATTTTCTTTCTGTTTCCACCCTTTGACGATCTCTTCTGGTTGATATGTTATTGTGGAAAGGATGAATAGTAGTCGGGATGTCCGAAAGAAGTACTCGAACTGTCATTATATAGAAATGAAGGTAGGCAAGTACAGGTTAATGTTCAGACAAAAGGAAAACTCTCTGAGGAAGGTAACCCATGAATGGAAGGAAACAGTTGTTCATCAAAGTCATTGCATGCTTACTTGAGCTGAGGGTTAACTGTTCAGTTTTTAGTTCAACTCTTCTCCTCGCAAATTAACTTTTTTCTTCCGTTCAGTTCCATTAAATTTAGTTCAGACAGTTTTAGCCAGAAAAACAAGGCCTAACTCCCTAAATCCACCATTGTGAAATGAAGATACTAACTGCATCTAATTACTCCATCTTAACTCTTTTTTTTTTTTTCTTTTTAATTCTCTCCAATGACAAAATAGTGTTTATTTTTTTCAACAAACAGTCAAGCCAACTAAAAAAAAAAGCAAGATTGCACACTGGCCACAAGGCCATAAGCCACATCCTTTAATTCTATAGTTTACTCCTTTACACTTTGCATCTTGCTTTTACCATCGATCAATAACTAAAGAAAAGCAATCACCTGAAAGAAAAGAGGACACGGAACACCAAAATAATAAACAATAGTACCACTTTCTATAGAAAGATACGATATTATATGGTATGATTCGATATCATACCGTATCTTGGTTGTTATGGTAATGTGTATATTATATTTACCTTGCACATAAAGATTGTAATCTTATTAGGTTTCTAGTGCTTTCTATAGCTATTGTATATAAGCTACGATGTAATCTCTGTTCTTTTTCATTGAATAACACATACAATTTTCCTCCTGTTTTGTCCTTCACGTTTCTTCATGGCATCAAGAGCGTGTTAGGATCCTGAGGACACCTTCCGCAAAACAAAAAAACAAACACAGAAAACAAATTAAACAAACATCAGAATGACGGTGGGAGAGACAGGAAAAGGAGGCGAAGGAAAGAAGGGAGCTAGTAGCAAGACAATCGAACAAATTGCTCCATCTTCGCCGCTCTATTTACACCCATCTGATAGTCCAAACTTGTCTTTGACAAATCTGATTTTTAATGGCGAAAACTATGATTTATGGGCAGATGCTGTCCGGAACGGACTCGACGCCAAGAACAAATTGGGGTTCGTCGAGGGAATCATAAAACGGCCGGAAGTCATCGAAGGAGAAGAGGAAACTCTTCAGTCAGTTGCGTGGCGACAGTGCAACGCCATGATAAAATCGTGGCTAAGGAATGTTATTGAACCTAGACTTCACCCAAGTATCACGTTTTCAGGGACCGTCATGGAGATTTGGAAAGAACTCAAGGAACGGTACTCAACTGGTAATGCACCTCGTGTACACCAGTTAAAAGGAGAATTGAACGAGTGTAAACAAACGAAAAATCAATCGGTTGTTGAATATTATACTCGATTGAAGGCGATTTGGGATGAACTAGGAAACTATAGTCACGTTCCTCAATGTACCTGTGGAGCTGCGAAGGCAATGACGAAAGAGCGAGAAGAGGAGAAAGTCCATCAATTCCTCATGGGGCTCGACACAACTCTCTACGGCAACATTCGCACAAACCTGTTAATGGAAGATGAGATTACGACACTTAGCAGAGCTTATGCACTGGTTCTGCGAGAAGAACGACACAGGAATGTGACGAAGCCGAGAGAAGAAATTAATGACGCAGCCATGGCAGCGAAAATTAGCACAGGAGACGGTAGAGGACGTGGTAAGGAAATAGGCGAGTATGAACCTCCACAATGCGCAGTTTGCAAGAAGTGGTACCATACTGAAGAGGATTGTTGGGAGAAATACCCCGAGAGAGCACCTGTTAGAGGCCGAGGAAGAGGTCGAAGAGGAGGCAGAGGCTACGGCCGTGGAGGCAGAGGACAAGGAGGGGGCCACCAGACAGCTAACGCAGCCACCACGAATGAAGGTGACTCGAGTAAGCAAGGGTTCACAGAGCAAGAGATGACACAAATACGCAACTTACTGGTGGGCAAATCCGAAGGTAGCCAAAAATTGTCAGGTAATGCAAACGAACCTATCATTAGCTGGCTATTAGATAGTGGTGCATCACACCACATGACGGGAAAACGGGAATTACTCACAAATATAAAGAAAGGAGTACCTTCTACTGTTTCTCTGCCCAATGGAACCACGATCGTAGCATGTGAGCACGGAGAAGTTACTGTGGACCGTGATTTCGTCCTAAGAGACGTGCTATTTGTGCCAACCTTAAATTGTGAATTAATTTCAATTCAACAGTTAATTAAAGAAAATAATTGTATTGTAACATTTTATTCTACCCATTGTGTTATACAGGACCAATCTGCGAAGACGACGATTGGACGGGGTGAGCACAAGGATGGGGTTTATTATCTGAAGCCTGCTAGAAGAACCGTGGCCAGGACGCAGGCAAGCAGTGATGGTCGATTATGGCATAGGAGACTAGGTCATCCATCTCATAGTATTTTACCTTCCTTTTCTAATTTAGTTGGCAAAAATTTATCTTGGAATTTAGACGATGTTTGTGATTCGTGCTGTCGTGCTAAACAAACACGATCAATTTTTAAGTTGAATAATAAAAGAAGTGTGGAATTATTCAGTTTAATCCATTGTGATATATGGGGTAAGTATAGCACGAGCAGTCTGTCAGGAGCCCATTATTTTCTGACTATAGTAGATGATTATAGCAGGAGCGTATGGGTATATCTCATGAGAGAAAAGGGGGAGGTAAGCCAACTATTAAAGAATTTTTGCCAAATGACTGTGACACAATTTGGTAAGCAAGTTAAAATCGTACAAAGTGATAATGGAACCGAATTTCTTTCGGGAACTATGAAAGACTATTACAACGAACATGGGATTGTTTTTCAGACGAGTAATATAGATACCCCACAACAGAACGGGAGGGTAGAACGTAAGCATAGGCATATCCTAGAAAAGGCCCGTGCCCTACGATTTCAGGCTGATCTACCACTCAAGTTTTGGGGGGAGTGTGTCTTAACTGCAGCCTACTTAATCAATCGAACACCCACTCGCATACTTGATGATCTCACTCCCTATGAATTGTTACATGGCGAGAAACCAAGTTTAGATAATATACGTGTTTTTGGTTGCCTTTGTTACGCCCATAGCAAAGACAAACCGAAGGACAAATTTCATGAACGAGGTAAGCGATGTATTTTCATTGGTTATCCCCATGGTAAGAAGGGATGGAAAGTCTATGACCTTGCTCGACACACCATTTACGAGTCACGGGATGTGGTTTTTTATGAACATGTATTTCCTATGGGAATCACAAATGAGGACGTTGGCAAGGACACTCCTATGGGCAACGACCAGAGAACAAATAATGAACCACCGACGACGAATTATGAACCAACAGAGCATGTCATAGATGATGACTCAGAGGGAGATGAGGGACGTAGTGATGAGAGGGAAGAGAGAAGTGATGGCAGTGCAATGATTCATGATAATGAAGGACAACCTGTCAATGAGCGAACTGATGAACAAGTCCCAGATCAGACCGAAACAAGTGTACCAATGGGACGAGGTGCTCGAGAAAAATTTGAACCGGCTTGGAAGAAAGACTACCTGTGCAAATCCACTCGTATAATAAACCCCACGCATCAAGCTCACGAAGTCCAATCGCCAATTCGTAAGAAAGGTACCCGTTATCCAATAGATAATTATGTTACAAACAATTGTTTTTCTAATGCTCACAAATGTTTTCTAGCTGCTATTGATGATATTCAGGAACCTCGGAATTATTACGAGGCAGCCACGAAGGTAGAATGGCGAGAGGCCATGTCCAAAGAAATCAATGCATTAGAAGAAAATGGAACTTGGAGGATTGTTAATTTACCGGCAGGAAAGCGAGCTATTGGTTGCAAATGGGTGTATAAGGTGAAATACAAAGCGGATGGCACAATCGAGCGCTATAAGGCAAGGTTGGTAGCGCAAGGTTTCACTCAAATTGAAGGCATTGATTATCATGAGACTTTTGCGCCGGTTGCTAAAATGACTAGCGTGCGTTGCCTTCTGACTGTTGCATTGCACAAAGGATGGTCGATTACGCAGTTAGATGTGAACAATGCATTTCTTCATGGAGATTTGGATGAGGAAGTGTATATGCGACTACCACAGGGGTTCGAATCACAAGGGCCGAATAAAGTGTGTCGATTATTAAAATCATTGTACGGGTTAAAGCAAGCCTCGAGAAATTGGTTTGCAAAGTTAACCGAATCTTTAAAGAAATATGGCTTTGTTCAGTCTCTTGCGGATTACTCCTTGTTTACATACAATTGCAATGGGATATTCCTTGGTATTTTGGTTTATGTAGACGATATGATTATCGTCAGTGACAATGATGAAGCATGCACGCGTCTCAAGGAATTTCTCGATAGTAGCTTTGGGATCAAGGACCTCGGACGATTGCGCTATTTCTTGGGCATTGAGGTGGCATCTGGACCGAGAGGATTGTTTTTAAGCCAACGAAAGTATGCACTCGAGATTGTTAAAGACGGAGGTATGGAAGGAGCTAAGCCAATTGCCACGCCTATTCAACCCAACCACAACTTGGCGTTAGCTGATGGTTATTTGCTTAAGGAGCCCATGAAATTTAGAAGGTTAGTCGGTCGTCTTCTCTATTTAACCATTACGAGGCCTGACTTGGTTTATGCGGTGCATGTATTATCGCAGTTTGTTCATGCTCCACGCAAGGAGCATATGGATGCTGTTTTACGAGTACTTCGATATGTCAAAGGAACACCAAGCAAGGGGATTATTCTCAATCGAAACTCGAACTTACAGCTCCATGGATACTCTGATTCTGATTTTGCGCGATGTCCACTAACCCGTCGATCATTGACGGGGTATTTTGTATCATTGGGTACTAGCCCAATTTCCTGGAGAGCTAAGAAGCAAGCTACCGTTGCAAAATCGACTGCCGAAGCAGAATACCGCGCAATGGCAGCAGTTACGAGTGAATTGCTTTGGTTGAAATCATTTTTGAAGTGTCTTGGAGTTAACCATGATCAACCTATGCATCTCTATTGTGATAATAAAGCAGCGATACATATTGCTAAGAATCCCGTCTTTCATGATCGGACAAAGCATATTGAAATAGATTGTCATTTTATTCGTCACCATTTGTCAGCTAAGGCCATCTCAACCTCCCATGTACGCAGTAAGGAGCAGTTAGCGGATATTTTTACGAAGGCGTTGGGAGTTGAAGCTTACGAGTATTTACAGGGCAAGTTGGGCATTGGTTTGCCCCATGCTCCAACTTGAGGGGGAGTATAGAAAGATACGATATTATATGGTATGATTCGATATCATACCGTATCTTGGTTGTTATGGTAATGTGTATATTATATTTACCTTGCACATAAAGATTGTAATCTTATTAGGTTTCTAGTGCTTTCTATAGCTATTGTATATAAGCTACGATGTAATCTCTGTTCTTTTTCATTGAATAACACATACAATTTTCCTCCTGTTTTGTCCTTCACGTTTCTTCACTTTCATTGCGTATTAATGAAAACGATTATTTTAACACGTACTCTAACTCTTTAATGTCTAAGGGCACATATTGTAATTGGGAAATGTCGACAGCAAATTATTTTGGTTAAAATTTACCGATTAGAAGCTTAATTTGATGGGTCGAAGTGATCGTCTACAGCTATGATCGAATTAAGATATTGGTACGTAAAAATGAAACAAAGCGAAGAGAAAGGTAGACACAAGAAGTTTTTGGTGACGCGGAAAACCCGTTGTGGGAACAACCGCGGGGAGAGTCGGAATCCCATCAATAATTTCACTATGATCGGAATATTTGTAGCAAGAAAGGAAAGTACAATCGTGATCTGTGATCAATTATCGAGAGTGAGTTCTCAAATGAGTATATTGTGCAAACTCCGCTATCTGCTTGATGCCCCTCCTTCCTGATCTTCCTCCCTTTTTATAATTATTCTTCTAGGGTTTTTCTTCCCCACAGGCTCCTCCGAGTCAGGTTCCTGATATTCAGGGACCGTTACCTGGAAAGTAGGAGGTAGTTTTTATGGGCTTTTCCTCTTTTTGACCGTATACGTTATTCCTTCCAGGTGTGTTTCTTTCCTTTCATCCTACGGTCTTGCTTTTGCCACATGATCAATCCTCATACTTTGATCTCACCCAACCGGATAGTGCCACGTGTCGCTTGACAAAAATTGCAAATTTTGACCCCAACAATTGCCCCCAAATTCTCGCGTAAGTAACATATGCTTGGGCGGGAATTTTTGTATGTGAGCCGTCAAAGAAACTGTTGATTAGACTTCTCACGTCTTTCATTTCAACTGTCTCGTCCCTCTCTCTTCCCAACCGTCCACTTTCTCTTTTAATGCTCCATCATTTCCTATAAACTCCTTCCTCTTCTCCAACCGCCTGCTTTACTTCCTAAAAAAGATTTTCTTTCTCTTTTCGTCATCTTCTCCCTTTCCTTGCTTAAATCTCTCTGCCAGGTACTCTACCCCTTTATTCTTTGTTCTTCTTTCTTGCTTTTCATTAGATGGCTCGTAAGTATACTCGGTCTTCTAGTTCTACCATCCCAATCCTTCCTTCTAACTTACCTCAGGATCTGTTCCCCTCGGCCGCCATTCTTACTCCAACGCACTCGTGTGATTCTAATTTTGTGGTGGCCGACCTTCCTCTGATTAGGGAGTGGTTTGGGCTCCCAGAGAACGTGGTTGTGCATGTTCCTCTCCCAGGTCAGAGAGCTGATTTCCGAAGGCCTGGTGGACTTGCTTGTACTTCTACCCTTTCTATTTGGGGTTAAGGTTTCCCTTTCCAAAATTGATCCAAGACTTTCTCCGTTTGAACAAATTAGCGGTGTGCCAAGTTGCTCCTTATGCTTGGCGCACCTTGATTCCTCTTTGCATTATGAGTGATTTATATGGTTCTGAGATTGGTCTTGAGGATTTAGGCCATCTCTTTACGGTGAGGTCCTTGGGGCATGGCCAGGTGACCTTGCGTGTCCGGGAAAATGAGGAACATTGCATAGTTTTTCCTCCTAAACCAAATGACAGTGACTGGTTTCGCCGCTTTATTTTTGTGGAGATTAGTTCTCTCCCTCCTCCAATTGACTATGTGTTTTCCGAGTGGCGATCTACCACAGGTATCTGTTTATTCCGTCTTTACTGTTTTCCTTTTTTTGCTTACTTTCCTTACTTGCTCTTCCGTGTAGGTTTGAACCGTTTGGTACCTTCGGCTGACGAGACTGCTTCTTTGACCAAGTTGTTTGGTCCAACCCCTGATCAAAGATCATTCAACCGCTTACTTGGGTTTTCTTCTGGTGGCACACCCTCTGTTGACGGAGAGGAAGAAGAAGAAGTTTCGATGTCGGGTATGCCTTCTACTTCTTACTTTAACATGTTGAGTTTTCGCTTTCACGGCTCCTACCTTTTCTGGTTCCTGACCATTCTGGTTCCTGAACATTTTGGTTTTAGATTCTGCTAGGCCCAAGGTTACTCTTCAAAT
The DNA here is from genome assembly GCF_048544455.1 of Silene latifolia. Taxonomy (NCBI): domain Eukaryota; kingdom Viridiplantae; phylum Streptophyta; class Magnoliopsida; order Caryophyllales; family Caryophyllaceae; genus Silene; species Silene latifolia. The sequence goes on along the minus strand of NC_133529.1, from coordinate 107,314,490 downwards.
GATATTCGCCCAGAGGAGGAAGAGGGCCACTGGTGGTGCCCCCAAGCCGGCCTCTAAGAGAAAGATGGATTCCACTCTGGATGCTGAGGCCACCGGCTCAAAGAAGCCTGCTACCTCTTCTGATTCTGCTCTTGTTGATATTACACCCCTGGCGTCCTTGCCTCCTGAGAATAGAGGGTCTTCTACTCCTGTGGCTCCTTGTGCTCCTCTTCCTTAAATGACTCTGAAGCTTCCGGAGGATTTTGGTCGGTCCAGGGCCCTCGGGCATTGGCCTTACTTGGAGCGGCTGATGCTCCCTGGTCCCCGTTCAACGCTGGAGAAGAGGCCTTTGAAGGAGATGGCTGATTTGGAAGTTGAACAGGCTTTTGAGGTGGAGCTTCTCTCTCTCTCTCTCTCTCTTTTTTTTTTGGTGCTGAGGGTTCTCCTTCTCTGCCAGTCGCTCCAGATTTCTCTCCTTATTCGAGAGAAGCTTGTCAAGCTGGAAGATGATATATGCTTCCTCCAGACAGAAAAAAGGGAGCTCCTTGACCAGCTGGATGAGAAGAGGAAGGAGAAGGCCAACCTTCGAGGGGAGATTATCTCAGTTCGTAATAGCTTGAAGGAGTCCGAGGAACAGCTTGCTCAAGTTCTGGAGGCTAATAATTCATTGACTGCTGAGAATAAGGTCCTGAGGGAGAAAAAGGCCAACCTGTCCAAGGCCCTGACTGACGCTGCAGCCTGTTCATCCTGGGAGATGAAGATTGCCTGCATCAAGGAGTTCCAGGAGGGGAAGCATCTGTCTTGGGATCTGGAGGAGGAAGAAAGGTTGTTTGCCGATTCTTTTCCCGAGAAGATTGATTTAGGAATTCTGTCGGATTTTGAAATTGATGCCCTGGAGGAAGAAGACGGATTTTCTGCTGTGGAGGAAGATGAGGTTCAGGGAGGAGTCAATCCAGCTCTCACTCTGGCTCCTGAGGGCAATCCTACCGAGGAGCCGGTTTCCGCTGCTCCTGAAAATGTGCCAGCTGCGACTGCTGGAGTGGAGCATGTCCTCCTGGATTGACGAGGTCCCTAGGACTAATTTTATTTCTGTCTTAGTTTTCTGGGCCCTGCGTGGCGTAAAACTTTGTTAGTTTTTATTTCTGGATAATCTGTTTGCGTATTTTGGCTCTGCTCAAGGGAGCAGGGCGTACTTTGGTATTTTCGCCTCATAAGGCGTATTATGACTATGCTGCCGTTTTCAGGCGTATTTAATATGCGGCCGTTTTCAGGCGTACCTTTATTTTATCGTGCGTGCACCTTTTCCTTTGTTTATTTGCCGGCTTCGTTGATTGGAGGTCCTGGGATCTAGTTGCCCCTCTGTTCAGAGGAACCACGCTTGCATGGATACTAAGTACTTGCAGGAGCTTAGTTCATCCGGTTTGTGGGTACTTAGCCAAGGTCCATGCTTCTCTGTGTAGGGATACAAAACTCCGCCAGATTAGTCCTTGCAGGCTCCTATCTCTTAGAACACAAAAATTTAGAATAGGCCCAGAGTGTACCATTGATAAACTTGGATTTTAAGTTAACGTGTTAAAGCATACTGAAAATTTAATTATAGCCCGATAATTTGAAGTCAAAAGTTTTAACTGAAAGCTTAAAAGGGGTTTTAAAGTTTTATTGAAAATTGTGGCTCTTAGGAAGATAGGAACACTTTAGTAAAACCTGGAACCTGGTGGGGTCGTGTCTGGCAGGTTGCATGCCTGGTTGCTGACTGTTCTAGTCACTTTAGATATAATATTTTTTCAGGTGGACGATATTCCACGATCTGGGGACTATTTGCCCTTCCATTGTCATGAGCTTGTAAGCTCCATTTCCAACGACACTTTCCACCTGATACGGGCCTTCCCAGTTATAGGCAAATTTGTCTGCTCGCTGGTTTTTAGTATTCTGGAAGACTTTCCTCAGGACTAGGTCTCCCACTTGCAGGGTCCTGACCTTCACGTTTTTGTTGTAGCTCATGGCCACTGTTTGTCTGTATGAAGCCATCTTGATCTGGGCGCTGGTTCTAAGCTCATCCACGGTATCTAGGCTGCTTGCCATTTCTACCTGATTTCGTTCCTCTGTTAGGCACCCATATCTGTGGGTAGGGACCCTGACTTCTGAAGGGATAACTGCTTCAGCTCCGAATACCAAGCTGAAAGGAGTTTGTCCTGTTGCTACTTTGGGGGTGGTCCTATCAGCCCATAGAACTAGTGGTAGCTCCTCTGCCCATTTGCCCCCAATTTCTTCCAGCTTCTTTCTGAGGTTCTCCACGATGATTTTGTTGCTGGACTCTGCTTGACCATTGGACTGGGTATTCCTGGGAGTAGATTTCTGCAATGAAATGTTCCATCTAGCACAAAATGCTTCTGTCTTATTGCAAATAAACTGAGATCCATTATCGCATATTATTTCAGATGGAATACCAAATCTACAGATGATATTGCGTTTAATGAAAGATATCACCTGGGTCTCTGTAACCTGAGAAAACGACTCTGCCTCTATCCACTTGGAGAAGTAGTCTGTCATGGTGAGCATGTAGACCTTGTTCCCTGGTGCCTTGGGTAGTGGTCCAACTATGTCCATTCCCCATTTCATAAAGGGCCAGGGTAAAATGACTAGATGTAAAGGCTCTGCAGGCTGGTGGCTGACTGGTGCATGCCTTTGACAGGCATCACACTTTTTTGCGTATTCCATAGCATCCTTACGCATCGTGGGCCAGAAGTATCCCTGCCTGAGGGCCTTGTTGGACAGGCTCCTGCCCCCTGCATGGTTTCCACATTCACCACTGTGGATAGCATGCAAAATAGCCTGGGCTTCTTCCCTACCCAGGCACCTCAGGTAGGGTCCTGCGAGGAATTTCCTGAACAAGATGCCATCAATCAGCACAAATCTGGAAGCTCGCATTCTAAAGCTTCTTGCCTCTTTTTTATCTGCTGGAAGTATGTCGTTCTGCAACCAATCTTGGTAAGGCTTCCTCCAGTCTACAGCTTCCTCCTGACTGGTGGTGTTGGTTAACACCCCCTCTCCTTGTGATTACAGTGAGCCAGTTGTGTTTTCGTCGTCCTGTCCCGCTTTTGATATTGCAGGTTCCAGTACATGGACGATAGGTATGGTAGAGATTGTACCTGATTTGAATATTGCCCCCAGGGCAGCTAAGGCATCAACCTCCACATTCTGGTCCCTGGGGATTTGCTTAATGTTAAAGGTCTTGAATCTGAGTTTCAGCTCTTGCGCTATCTCTAGGTAAGCCATCATGGTGGGGTCCCTAGCTGCATAAGAGTTATTTACATGGTTGACAATAAGTTGAGAGTCACTGTATACCTGGAGGTGCCTGATTTTTAAGTCCAGGGCTAACTGTAGACCCAAGATCAAGGCTTCATATTCTGCTTCGTTGTTGGTAGCTTTGAATTCGCACCGAACTGCCTGGACCAACAGGTCCCCTTGGGGCGACTTAAGGACCAAACCAACTCCTGCTCCCTTTATGTTTGAGGCTCCATCTACGTTCAGCTTCCACATATGCTCCCCTTTGTCTTCCTCCAGGGTGAGGATGTCCTTTTCGGCCTGCGTCTGGAGGGAGGGGCAAAAGTCGGAGACAAAATCCGCTAGAGCCTGAGACTTGATTGCTGCCCGAGGTTCGAATTTCAGATCGTAGCCACTCAGGTGTATGGACCATTTGGCCATTCTACCTGATAACTCTGGTTTTCTCATGATAGTCTTAAGAGGATAATTAGTTACCACAGAGATAGTATGTGACTCAAAATAAGGTCGTAACTTATAGGAAACTGTGACTAATGCGAGTACGAGTTTTTCAAGTGAGGTGTACCTGGTCTCTGCAGGCAGCAGAGACTTACTGACGTAGTATACTGGATGATGTACTCCTTCTTGCTCTCGAACTAACACTGCACTGACAGCCACCTCAGTTACTGAGAGTTACAAAGACAAGGGCTCTCCGGGTTCTGGCTTTGATAGGAGTGGTGGAGTGCTCAGATATCGTTTCAGCTCGCTGAGTGCTGCCTCATGTTCCTCCGTCCACTCGAACTTCTGGCTCTTCCTTAGGATGTTATAAAATAACCTACATCTGTCTGAGGACCTTGCTATGAACCTATTCAGAGCAGCTACCCGTCCCGTCAGGCGCTGCACGTCCTTCGGCTTTTGAGGTGATTCTAGCTGGAGTATGGCCTTGATTTGATCAGTGCTGGCTTCTATCCCCCTCTGGGTGACCATATATCCTAGGAACTTCCCACTGGAGACTCCGAAAGTGCACTTTGATGGGTTCAACTTCATTTTATATTTTCTCAGGGTGCTGAAAATGTCAGCCAGATGTTCAACGTGCTGGGCAGCATGCTTTGATTTTACCACCATGTCGTCGATGTATACCTCCATGGTGCGGCCTATTTGCTCTTTGAACATAGTGTTTACCAACCGTTGGTAGGTGGAACCTGCATTCTTTAGACCAAAAGGCATCACGTTATTACAATAGATACCTCGCTCTGACCTGAATGCCGTTTTTTCCTAATCATCGGGGTGCATCTTGATCTGGTTGTAGCCACTCCAAGCATCCAGGAATGTGAGCATTTCGTGACCTGCTGTGGCATCCACCATAGCGTCTATGTGCGGTAGCGGGAATGGATCTTTAGGACAAGCTTTATTTAGGTCCGTAAAATCAACACAAACCCTCCATTTGCCATTCTTTTTTGGAACTACCACCACATTAGATAACCATTCCGGGTACTTGACTTCCCTAATTTTTCCAGCAGCGAGCAGGTTATCTACCTCCTGGTTTATGACCTGGTTGTTGGAGCTTGTGTCCTCCACAAGTTAGTGTGATAACATTTGTAAATCTCTTACAGGTTCACAAGGATATATTTCATATATTTAATCAGTTGACTAACGTTTACCTAATAACGGTTGGCTTGCTAGAAAGTTTGACGTTATTATCATACAGATGGCGGTGATCAACTGGTCCCTAAAGGTCACACCTATAGGATGTGTTTGAGAAATGTGGTTATAGAAATATAATTACATTGATGCCCAATATGACTAAAACGTTAGTCAATGTGTTGATGAGATAATTATTTAATGAAAATTAAATAATATTAGTTGAGACGAATTAACTGTCAATTCGTAAATTAAATATAATAAGTTATATTTAATTAAATGTATATAATGTTAGGTTGGACGAATTAATCTGTTAATTCGTAATTAAATGTAATCGATTATATTTAATATCAACAAGTTGAATGTGTCATAGTGGTAATAGTGAGGGTACACAAGCCAAGAGGTCATGGGTTCGATCCTCACTAGATGACAATTTAACACACTTTATATATTTTTGGAAAGACCAAAAATAAGGAGCTTATAGTCCTTATTTCGGTCTGATGGCCGGAAATTAGGAAAGTATTATTCTTTCCTAATTGACTCCAAATTTCAGTCTGTATAAAAAGAAAGGGAGAGAATTATTTCTACCCTAATTCTTTTCTTGACCTAGCCTCTCTCTCTCATCAGAAAAACACAAAAACAACTAAATTTTACAGAAAATTTTAGATTGATTTCTAGCATAATCAAAGGGCATATCTCAGATCGTCTTGGGTGCAACTAATAGGCGAATATCAATTTTGATATTGTTCTTAGGCCAATTTTGCTAGGACCGAAGGTTAATTATGAATCCTTTATACTTTGTTTATGTATCTTGTTTATGACCATTGATCATCATTGTTAAATTCGTTATAATCCTTCTAGTTTAAGGGAAGTATACAGATTATTTCCCACAAGTGGTATCAGAGCACTAGGCCACGATTTTAATCTGGATGATTTTCGTAAAATATGTATGTAAACAATGGGGATTTTGAAAAAAAAAATTTAGGGTTTTCGGCTGAATTTTTTTTTGTGTCGAGAGAAATTTTGTTTTCGGCTTGTTTTTTCCTTTGTTGATGATTTATTTCCATTTGATTCATATAAATTATTGTTTTAATATGTTAAGATGATAATAAAATGAATTTGTAGATACCTTGATTTAATTCGGATTAAATTAAATTGTTAATGGAATAATCATGTCGATGATACAAGAACTTGTTTTTGCTATATAGTTTTAGCATATAAGATTAATCATGTTCATTAATTCATTTGCTAAATCATGTTCTATATGGCAACTGTAAACATTTTCTTCATCGGTTTTGTTTTAGGGCAATTCTTGCCGCAAGTTTTTTTGTGACGGTTGTTTTATTTTTTTTTTGCCGTTGAGTTTTTTTTTCCTGTTCGGTATTGTTCACCGTGAAGAGTGTTCATAAAAAAAAAAAAAATTGTTTTTGGGTTGTTGTGTTTTTTTTATTGCCGAATCTAAAAGAAAAAGAAAAGGAAAGTTTTTCTTTCCTTGTTTTTGCCTTATTGCCGAAAAAAAAAAAAAAAAAATTATTATTGGCTGTTTTTTTCAGCCGTGAGCTGAGTTTATATATATAAAAAAAAAATTTTGTTTTCTTTTTGCCGAGACCCAAAAGGAAGAAAAAAAGGTTTTGTTTTTTTATTTTGGCCAATTAGTTATTGTGAATCGGTTCACAATTTAAAGATACCGAGTTATTTTAAAGCAGTTTAAAATTTTGACGGATAGAATTCATATTACAAGTTTAATATGGATTAAGAAAGAAATTAATGTGATTAATTGCGGAATTGTCACTTAATTTAATTTAAATAGGTGGTTTGGATAAATTAATCAACATAATTAAGGAATTGTGTTATGTACGTTTAATTTATTTTTAGTTGATGCTTTTAATTTTGTTGAATGAATCGAATGAATGAATTTTATTTACGTATTTAATTTTTCAATCGGTTGTAATTTGTAATACTTAGTGTGACCTTAGTCAAATTATGTTTTCGTAATGAAGGAAACATGATTTTTTATGTAATTATGAGATCTCGAATCTCCTTTATTTTATTTTAGTTTTGGGTTTTGAAATTAGAATGTAATAAATAGGTCAATTATGTAATTTTATTTATTGTAATTTCAAAGAAGACTAAAGATGGAGATTGGAGCTCACTCCCGCTACATGGATCAAGATGGAACATCAAGACAAGCTTCTCGGGTCCAAGGATGGATTCCAAACTTGTATTTATTGTTCATTTTGATAGGATAGGCCACACTAGGACTTTTACTGTTTTTACGTTTTTTCATTATTATTGCTTTTCATTCACATGTTAGTTTATGCATCATATTCCGCCTAAAACCAAACCACCTACTACTAAAATGCATGAAAATTGACTCATATAGGTTGTATGTTATTTTTCATGGACATGTAGATGTTGTGGGAAATAATCTGTATACTTCCCTTAAACTAGAAGGATTATAACGAGTTTAACAATGATGATCAATGGTCATAAACAAAATACATAAACAAAGTATAAAGGATTTAGAATTAACCTTCGGTCCTAGCAAATATGGCCTAAGAACAATATCAAAATTGATATTCGCCTATTAGTTGCACCCAAGACGATCTGAGATATGCCCTTTGATTATGCTAGAATCGATCTAAAATTTTCTGTAAAATTTAGTTGTTTTTGTGTTTTGTGATGAGAGAGAGGAGGCAAGGTCAAGAAAAAGCATTAGGGTAGAAATAATTCTCTACCTTTCTTTTTATAGAGACCGAAACTTGGAGTCAATTAGGAAAGTAAAAACTCTCCTAATTTCGGCCAAGTAAACCGAAATAAGGACTAAAATTCTCCTTATTTTTTGTCTTTCCAAAAATATATAATATGTATTGAATTGTCATCTAGTGAGGATCGAACCCATGACCTCTTGGTATGTGTACCCTCACTATTACCACTATGACACATTCAGCTTGTTGATATTAAATACAACTGATTATATTTAATTACGAATTAACAGATTAATTCGTTCAAGCTAACATTATATATATTTAATTAAATATAACTTATTATATTTAATTTACGAATTGACAGTTAATTCGTCTCAACTTAATATTATTTAATTTTCATTAAATAATTATCTCATCAACACATCGACTAACTTTTTAGTCATTTTGGACATCAATGTGATTATATTTCTATAACCACATTTCTCAAACACATCCTATAGGTGTGACCTTTAGGGACCAGTTGATCACCGCCATCTGTATGATAATAACGTCAAACTTTCTAGCAAGCCAACCGTTATTAGGAAAACGTTAATCAACTGATTAAATATACGAAGTATACCCTTGTGAACCTGTAAGAGATTTACAAATGTTATCACACTAATTTGTGGAGGACACCAGCTCCAACAATCTATTCTCATATATGAACTACTCCCCTATTTGCACCACACCATTCATCATTCACATATACCTTTCCAATAATTCCAAACAACATTGTATACCAACTATCATGCAACACGCTTATCCACAACACTTTATCATAGAACCACTTCATCATTTTCCAACATTTTTATACAACACATCATCAAACATACGCAATAGAACATTAGTAAACACGTAGCGATCCCATGACAACCGTCACAAAAAAAAACTTGCGGCAAGAATTGCCCTCAAACAAAACTGATGAAGAAAATGTTTACAGTTGTCATATAGAACGTGATTTAGTAAGTGAATTAATGAACATGATTAATCTTATATGCTAAAACTATATAGCAAAAACAAGTTCTTGTCTCATCGACATGATTATTCCATTAACAATTTAATTTAATCCGAATTAAATCAAGGTATCTACAAATTCATTTTATTATCATCTTAACATATTAAAACAATAATTCATATAAATCAAATGGAAATAAATCATCAACAAAGGAAAAACAAGCCGAAAAAAAATTCTCTCGGCACAAAAAATTTCAGCCGAAAACCCTAAAATTTTTTTTTTTTCGAAATCCCCATTGTTTACATACATATTTTATGAAAATCATCAAAAATAAAATCGTGGCCTAATGCTCTGATACCACCTGTGGGAAATAATCTGTATACTTCCCTTAAACTAGAAATATTATAACGAGTTTAACAATGATGATCAATGGTCATAAACAAAATACATAAACAAAGTATAAAGGATTTAGAATTAACCTTCGGTCCTAGAAAATATGGCCTAAGAACAATATCAAAATTGATATTCGCCTATTAGTTGCACCCAAGACGATCTGAGATATGCCCTTTGATTATGCTAGAATCGATCTAAAATTTTCTGTAAAATTTAGTTGTTTTTGTGTTTTGTGATGAGAGAGAGGAGGCAAGGTCAAGAAAAAGCATTAGGGTAGAAATAATTCTCTACCTTTCTTTTTATACAGACCGAAACTTGGAGTCAATTAGGAAAGTAAAAACTCTCCTAATTTCGGCCAAGTAAACCGAAATAAGGACTAAAATTCTCCTTATTTTTGGTCTTTCCAAAAATATATAATATGTGTTGAATTGTCATCTAGTGAGGATCGAACCCATGACCTCTTGGTATGTGTACCCTCACTATTACCACTATGACACATTCAGCTTGTTGATATTAAATACAACTGATTATATTTAATTACGAATTAACAGATTAATTCGTTCAAGCTAACATTATATATATTTAATTAAAGGGTTATTTCATAGGAATAATCCTTCCTATGGGTGGTCTGCATTAATTACTCCATCCTATCAATAATTCCAATTAAATCCAACCTATACACCATGCCTTCCCATAACAGTCTAAGGTAACCGGCTACCTACTCATAAGGTCATACAAAAAAAAAAAACTAAAACTAATAAAACAATACTAAATTCTAAAATCAACAAAAAAAAAAACTCTCTTATCTCTTCCCTGTCCTCTTCTCTCGGCTCTCACTTCTTCTTTATCCCACCAAACAAACGCCTACCATATTCATCACCACTTGATTCCTCTTTTCCGATCATCAGACACCCTACAACCACACTTCACCATTATACAAAAATCGACCACACAATACCCAACATCAATGACGACGGTGTGTCAATTAGTGGTAATAAATTCCATAGCTACAGACCTCGAAGGCCTCTCCACCGAAGCTCTTTATGGTTATCTTTATTGTCGTTGTTGCCATGATGGTGTTCCGAAACGCCAAGAGAGAAAGAGAAAGCGGCAATTTGGGTGAAATAATTGGCGTCGAATCGTTAATTAGTCAATATAATTATGAAATGGAGAGTAGGGATTTTGAGGTTGGTATTTTTAGGGGTCTGATATCGGATATATGAGCTATGATGTCGGAAAATTGGGGGCTTAAGGTTAGCAATCGAAATCGTATGAGAGCCAAAGGACGAGGAAGGATTCAGGGTAAAAAAACGATGAGGAGGTTACAATTCGGTGGGGTCATGTGTCGATGGTGATGAGGAGAAAACAAGGGAAGAAGGGGAGTGTGAAGGACGGTGGTGGTGGCACCAGAAGGGAACAGAAGAAGTGTGGAGGGTGGAGCCGAAGGAAGGCACTGTTAGTGTCGGTGGGGAAGAGGGAGAGTTAGGAGCAACAGGCGCCTTTGAGGAACAATGGGGGTGGGGAGGAGTGGTGGTGCTGATGGTGGTTAGGGGATAGGTTATTTAAAATAATGTCGACGGTACAGGAGGGGGTGGTAGAGGTGGTCGGCAAGATGGTTGTTGCGAGGTAGGCTTTTGGATGGTGGATGGTGGATGGGTGAGATGAGTGTTTTTACAAAAAAAAAGGGAAGGAGATGATAAATTTAAGAGTTAAATAAAGAGGGAGGAAAAGGTTACCTGATACAACCGGTCAAAAAATCGAGTGAGTTTGTTATTGGAAGGTATGATGTATAGGTTGGATTTAATTGGAATTATTGATAGGATAGAGTAATTACTGCAGACCACACATAGGATGGATTATTGTTATGAAATAACCCTTAATTAAATATAACTTATTATATTTAATTGAGTAAATTATTAATAACCCCCTTTTAAAATACACTTTTTAAAACTTACTCCCTTTTAAAAAAAAGTTTAAAAATTACACCCAAAATATTGCAAAAATTTAAAAATTGCTACCAAACCCCTATATTTGCATTTTTATGACAAAAATACCCCTTATTTTTAAAAAAAATTCATATTACTAGCCAACTCCATTACAACTATGCCCACCCTTCAACCACCCAAGGACTCCACGGCTAACCACCACAATCCTCCGCCAAACTTCACCACCGTACTCGTCATATAAGAAATAAAATAAGGGGCATTTTTGTCATAAAAATGTAAAAGTAGGGGTTTGGGAGCAATTTCTAAATTTTTGCAATATTATGAGTGTAATTTTTAAATTTTTTTTTAAAAGGGAGTAAATTTTAAAAAGTGTATTTTAAAAGGGAGTTATTGATAATTTACTCTATTTAATTTACGAATTGACAGTTAATTCGTCTCAACTTAATATTATTTAATTTTCATTAAATAATTATCTCATCAACACATCGACTAACTTTTTAGTCATTTTGGGCATCAATGTGATTATATTTCTATAACCACATTTCTCAAACACATCCTATAAGTGTGACCTTTAGGGACCAGTTGATCACCGCCATCTGTATGATAATAACGTCAAACTTTCTAGCAAGCCAACCGTTATTAGGTAAACGTTAATCAACTGATTAAATATACGAAGTATACCCTTGTGAACCTGTAAGAGATTTACAAATGTTATCACACTAATGTGTGGAGGACACAAGCTCCAACAAACTCCCACTTGTCCTCACAAGTGTATGTGCGATAACCGATTCTCATATCCTATAAAATTTCTCCCACTCAATGTAAAACAATTTGCAAATCCGAATTCACAAAGGTCGTATTTTACAAGCGATCAGTATCAAGAGTGGTTTTCCCGACTAGAGAGTAACTTAACTGATAAACGAATCAACATTCGAGCATGGCCATGCATTTCAGTTACAACTCCTCGAGTGGCCCTGAGAAATAACTATACCTGATAAGGGTTTGATATTTTCCTTAACTCGAATCCTGCAGATGTAAGCACAGTATGAAATGACCCAGAAAAAATCTACTTAGCCCCAGTTACGGTAGACCGTGAGAAAGAAACCAAAGTCACCCAAAAACTGTCTTAATCTCAAGAGACAGTTGATAGTCAAAAGAATCGACTCTAGGAACACAATGGATGTCCTATCCACGACCTGGCACCGAATGTTATTAAACATTTAGGACTCCATTACATTGTCACAAAAGGTTGTCCTACGAGGTATCGTCATAATCTCGTATCTGTGATCGATCAATCAACCGTTTGACTTATGGCTTGTTGAACCCACCATCAATCGACTGCACAATATAATAGCCGGAGTTATCAGCTCACATTGGCGATTACGGACCAAAACAATTATAATGTAATTCAGTTCACTTTGTGGCGTTCAATGTTGTCAGTACAATCCACATGAAAAAGAAAATATTATATATATAAAACGATGAAGTTATAAATAATAGGGTTATTTGATAGGAATAATCCAAACTATCGGTCATCTTCCCCCAATAATCCGAACTTCAATTTAACTCAAAATAAACCATACTATTACCACCCTCTTCTCATACTGTACTCAAGTCCTTGTTAACCTGTGAAAGCCGGTTCACTAGCAGGTCAATCCCATTTTTGGTTTAAGCCTCCCTCCTCCTCCATTAACAAGCCTCATCAACCACCACATACACTCCAGCACCCTCAACCTAATCAATAACCGCACCATAACTACAACACCGGCGCAGCACACACCTTCATCGGTGCAGCATATCGACCAATTTTTGAGCCGCCAGAGGTCACATAATAACCTTACATCTCCTTTCCCCAAGCGTCCTTTTTATATCTGGGCTGTCTAGCAACCAAGCTATACCAACTCATTACTCATCCATCTATACCAACGTTTTATAATGCTAAACTCCTATACGTTAAAAATTGTATTCCTGAGTAACAAGTTCCCTCTGTGAAATTTATACAAGCATCTATATTAAAAGCTATTTATTAGAATTTTGGGTTGACCACCAGGAATTTATACGATCGACGGCATTGGCGCTTCCAAGAACCAAAATAAATGCCCTATTCTATTCGGATCTCAAACTCAGATCTACAATAATATATGAAATTGTTTATAACTACCACCATTATGGTATTCTCCGACCGTATCCACCTAAGATGGTGGTTGTCGTTTATGCCAACGTAGCGGTCAATGCGATGGGATTGGTAGTGTGGTTTTTGGGGGGATAAGAGTTAAGTGGTCGAGCGATTTTGGTGGTGGTATGATAAGAGTGTGGTCTTGGTGTTGGTAGTGGTAGTGGTGTGGTGGTGGGTGGCAGCAGCTCGGTGGGGGCGTGGGGGTGGTATTGGTGTTTGGTGACTGCTGTCTGCTGGTGATGGAAGAAGGGCTTGATGAGTTAAGTGGGAGAAGGGGATGAGTAAATCAGTAATTTGTTTTAATGATTTTTTTTTAATTAAAGTGTGACCTGATATACAGGTAACAGGTTACTAAGGGTACTATGAGAAGATGGGGTGCATAGTGCGGTTTATTCTCAGATTAAATGAAGTAGGGAGTATTATAAGAAGACCGTCTATAGTTTGGATTATTCTTATCAAATAACCCTAAATAATATATGAAAAAGATAATGTATCAAATCCATAATCAAATACTACAACTTAGGAACATGTTTAATTCCCATGGAATTAACATGCCCTACATGCTTATCATAATTCAACGGTTTGGTGAGAGGATCTGCGATGTTATCATCCGTCGCAATCTTGTCAATCACTATCTCTTCTTGCTCCACGTAATCACGGATCATGTGAGCCTTCCGAAGTACATGTCTAGATTTGTTGCTAGACTTTGGCTCCTTAGCCTGGAAGATGGCACCTCTATTGTCACAATAGATGGTGATCGGGTCATTCGAACTAGGAACTACCGAAAGCCCTTGTAAGAATGGACGCATCCATATCGCTTCCTTTGCTGCCTCCGAAGCGGCATAGTACTCGGATTCAGTAGTAGAATCTGCTACAACACTCTGTTTGGAACTCTTCCAACGGACCGCAGCACCATTAAGAGTGAAGACGAACCCGGACAGAGAATTTGAATCATCTCGATCCGTTTGGAAGCTAGCATCTGCGTAACCGGTTGCGCATAGCTTAGTATCGCCTCCATAAGTCAATACCCAATCCTTAGTCCTCCGTAGGTACTTGAGGATATTTTTGACTGCTATCCAGTGTGTTTCACCTGGAGTCTTTTGGTACCGACTCGTCATACTCAATGCATATGCCACGTCTGGACGTGTGCATATCATGGCATACATGATCGATCCTATTGCAGATGCATAAGGAACACGACTCATGCGCTCAATCCCTTCAGGCGTCGTGGGTGACTGAGACTTGCTCAACTGCATTCCAGTCGTCATAGGAAGGTTCCCCTTCTTGGAGTTGGTCATGCTGAAACTCTCAAGAACCTTATCCAAATAAGACTCTTGACTAAGTGATAACGTCCGTCGTGATCTATCTCGGTAGATACGGATTCCCAATATACGCTGTGCCTCACCCAGATCTTTCATCTGGAAATGGTTCTTCAACCATTCTTTAACCGAAGATAGGAGAGGAATGTCATTCCCAATCAAGAGTATGTCATCGACATATAATATCAAGAATACAATCTTGCTCCCACTCGACTTGATATATAAGCATGGTTCTTCGACCGATCGAATGAAGCCATACTCTTTTATCACTTGGTCGAAACGATGATTCCAACTCCGAGAAGCTTGCTTAAGTCCATAAATGGAACGCTTAAGCTTGCATACTTTCTTAGGATGTTTAGGATCTATGAAACCTTCGGGTTGCACCATGTACAACTCTTCCTCCAAATAACCGTTTAAGAAGGCGGTTTTCACATCCATTTGCCAAATTTCATAATCATGAAATGCGGCAATCGCTAAGATTATCCGAATGGAACGTAGCATGACTACAGGTGCAAAAATCCCATCGTAATGCAATCCTTGCACTTGAGTGAAACCTTTTGCCACAAGTCGTGCCTTATAGATATCTGGTTGCGCGTCTACAGAACGCTTTATTTTGTAAAGCCATTTGCACTGTAGAGATTTTACCTTATTTGGTAAATCAACTAGATCCCATACGTTATTCTCATACATGGAGTCCATCTCGGATTGCATGGCTTCGAGCCATAGCTTTGAGTCGGAACAGGCCATAGCACCTTTATAGGTTGCGGGTTCATTACTTTCTAGAAGTAAAACGTCATTCTCCTCGACCATACCAATGTATCTGTCCGGAGGATGAGAGTCTCTACCCGACCTCCTAGGTTCCTCTGGAATATTAACCGTATCATCAGTTGGAGGTACAGCTTCCTCCATCTGTTCCTCGGTTGTTGGTTCTGGAATCTCCGACAGCTCGAAGGTTCTATTACTCGACTTGTTCTCGAGAAATTCTTTCTCTAAGAACGTCGCACTAGCCGCAACAAAAACTCGATGTTCGGTAGGCGAATAGAAGTAATGACCAAATGTTCCTTTTGGATAACCTATAAAGTATGTCTTGACCGATCGCGGGCCGAGCTTATCCTCGTGTCTCCACTTGACATAAGCCTCGCAGCCCCAAACCCGAATAAAGGACAAGTTAGGGACCGTTCCTTCCACATTTCATATGGAGTCTTGTCGACGACTTTAGACGGACTTCGGTTAAGTATAAGAGCAAAATGGCAAAAGAGCATAACCCCATAATGAATCGGGCACTACGGTGTGACTCATCATGGATCGAACCATATCAAGTAAGGTTCGATTTCTCCGTTCGGACACACCATTTAATTGAGGTGTTCCAGGTGGAGTTAATCGCAAAACGATTCCACGATCTTTCGGTGTTGATCAAACTCATTTGAAAGATATTCGCCACCACGATCTGAACGGAGTGCTTTAATCTTTCTACCCAGTTGGTTTTGTACCCTATTCTGGTATTCCTTGAATTTCTCAAAGGACTCACTTTTATGTTTCATTAAGTAGACATATCCGTATCTACTCAAATCGTCCGTAAAAGTGATAAAATATCTATAGCCATCTCTAGCGGTAATTGACATAGGTCCACATACGTCCGTATGTATGAGTCCTAATAGGTCACTAGTGCGCATTCCAACACCTTTGAAGGAAATTCGAGTCATCTTGCCAATGAGACATGATTCACACGTGCCATATGCAGAAAATCCGAATGTAGGAATAGTCCCATTATCGACGAGTTTCTTTACGCGTTTCTCATTTATGTGTCCCATTCGACAATGCCATAGATAGGTTTGATCTTTGTCACCAACCTTTAATTTCTTATTATTCATGTGTAATACTTCCGTGGTTTGATCTAAGATATAAATTCCATTCATGGAAACTGCTTTGCCATAAATCATTTCATTAAAAGAGAAAATACAGCTATTATCCTTTATTGAAAATGTAAAACCGTCTTTAGCAAGTACGGAAACAGAAATAATATTCTTAGATAAACTGGGTACATAGTAACAGTTATTTAAAGATAACTCAAAACCACTAGGGAGTTAAATTACATATGTTCCCTTCGAGGCAGCATCAACTCGTGCTCCATTCCCGACTCGCAGGTCCACATCACCTTTTTCGAGAGGTATGATGTTCTTTAGGCCCTGCAAATGATTACACAGATGAGAACCACAACCAGTATCTAGTACCCAAGTTCCGAAACTTGCATGGTTAATCTCAATCATATGAATATAAGATGACATACCAACAGAACGACGCGCGGGCTTTTGATGTCCTCACGGTAGACGGGACAGTTCCTCCTCCAATGTCCAGTCTTGTGACAATGGTGGCACTCTATGTCACCGCCCTTGCTCTATGTCTTGCCCTGTGAGCCACTAGTCTCACCAGGTGCACTCTTACCGTTTCCTGGCTTCTTAAACTTTGGCTTACCTACAGCTAGGTCGCCATGAGCCTTGCCTTTACCTTTACCCTTGTTTTGAATCGTGAGAACATCCTGCTTCATGCTCCCACTCAATTTCATATCCTTCTCGGGCTGTACGAGAAGGGAGTGTAGCTCATGAGGACTCTTTTTCAAGTCATTCATGTAATAGTTCGCCCTGAAAAGGGCAAAACCATCGTGAAGAGAATGAAGCATTCGGTCAATGACAATGCTCTCACTGATTTTACAATTCAGTGCCTCCAGCTTCTCGACATTCTCAATCATGTGAAGAATATGTGGGCTAACTGGTTGGCCCTTCTGGAGTTTCGCATCAAAGAAGCGACAGGTATGCTCATATGTAACAATCCTCGGTGCCTTTTAGAACTCGTTAGTGAGCGTGGTGAAAATCTTGTTTGCACCTTGGGCAATGAAGCGTCTCTGCAAATTGGTTTCCATTGCAAAGATGAGTACGTTCTTTATCGCACCCGCTTCCATAACGAAGTCACTATAAGCGAATGACTCGTCGGCTCCTGCATTTGGGCCTGGGTTGACCGGTATTGGCTCAGTTAAATACCTGAGCTTACCGTCGCCAGTGGCGATTCCGTAGTGCCGCCTCCCAGTCTGCAAAATTGGACCCATCATTCTTCAGTCGAGTGGACTGATTCATTTGGTCCATGAACATTTTTAGCCAGGACGAACGATCTAGTGTGGCACTAGGCATTGGGATTGCGTTATTTCCAGCCATTTGTTGTAACAAAGATTATCGATAATAAACGTGTTCTACATCACGAAAGAAGAATAAAATAATAAGCATGTGCATCGTTTTTATTTTAAGTCTAATGAACTAATGTCATAACGCGAAGACTCAAAAACATTTATACAATTGACCTCCCTCAAGAATTATATAAATGACCCCAAGACTCAATTCTCTGCAAATTGATAAGCTAACCTTTTAGCTAATTCTACTGTTAGAATTCTTGGTCGATAAATTTCTGTAAATTCTATCTTTAGTCCATCACAATCACGAGAAACTCTTCGGACTATGATGTTGAGGTAAACTAAGTCAACACAACTACTTACCCAACGTAGAAGGGGTCATAATTAGGCCTACCGACGAAGAAGGGATTCATAGATGTTTGCCCTTATAAAGACTAATCTCAATTTCCGTTTTAGAGGAAGATCCCATCAACTTTATTTTAATTCATTTTAAGTGAACTAAAAACTAGCATGCGAGAATGAATAAACTAAGGTGATGGCTTATAGACTGTGACATCTGCATGTCCATGAAAACTAACATACAACCTATATGAGTCAATTTTCATGCATTTTAGAAGTAGTAGGTGGTTTGGTTTTAGGCGGAATATGATGCAATTACTAACATGTGAATGAAAAGCAATAAAATGAAAAACGTAAAAAAAACAGTAAAATTCCTAGTGTGGCCTATCCTATCAAAATGAACAATAAATACAAGTTTGGAATCCATCCTTGGACCCGAGAAGCTTGTCTTGATGTTCCATCTTGATCCATGTAGCGGGAGTGAGCTTGAATCTTCATCTTTAGTCTTCTTTGAAATTACAATAAATAAAATTACATAATTGACCTATTAATTACATTCTAATTTCAAAAACCCAAAACTAAAATAAAGGAGATTCGAGATCTCATAATTACATAAAAAATCATGTTTCCTTCATTACGAAAACATAATTTGACTAAGGCCACACTAAGTATTACAAATTACAACCGATTGCAAAATTAAATACGTAAATAAAATTCATTCATTCGATTCATTCAACAAAATTAAAAGCATCAACTAAAATAAATTAAACATACATTACACAATTCTTTAATTAAGTTGATTAATTTATCCAAACCACCTATTTAAATTAAATTAAGTGACAATTCCGCAATTTAATCACATTAATTTCATTCTTAATCCATATTAAACTTGTAATATGAATTCTATCCGACAAAATTTTAAACTGCTTTAAAATAACTCGGTATCTTTAAATTGTGAACCGATTCACAATAACTAATTGGCCAAAATAAAATAAAAAAAAAAAACAAAATCCAATTTTTCTTCCTTTTGGGTCTCGGCAAAAAAAGGAAAACAATTTTTTTTTTTATTTGTAAACTCAAATCACTCACGGTGACAACAAAAAAAAAGACCAATAAATTTTTTTTTTTTTTTTTTAAATAAGGCAAAAACAAGGAAAGAAAAACTTCCTTTTCTTTTTCTTTCAGATTCGGCAAAAAGAAAAAAATAACCCAAAAAAAAAGTTTTTTTTTTTATGAACACTGTTCACGGTGAACAGTACCGAACAGAAAAAAAAAAACACAACAACGGCAAAAAAAAAAAAAAAACAACCGTCACAAAAAAAAACTTGCGGCAAGAATCGCCCTAAAACAAAACCGATGAAGAAAATGTTTACAGGTGTCATATAGAACGTGATTTAGTAAGTGAATTAATGAACATGATTAATCTTATATGCTAAAACTATATAGCAAAAACAAGTTCTTGTCTCATCGACATGATTATTCCATTAACAATTTAATTTAATCCGAATTAAATCAAGGTATCTACAAATTCATTTTATTATCATCTTAACATATTAAAACAATAATTCATATAAATCAAATGGAAATAAATCATCAACAAAGGAAAAACAAGCCGAAAAAAAATTCTCTCGGCACAAAAAATTTCAGCCGAAAACCCTAAATTTTTTTTTTTTCGAAATCCCCATTGTTTACATACATATTTTATGAAAATCATCAAAAATAAAATCGTGGCCTAATGCTCTAATACCACTTGTGGGAAATAATCTGTATACTTCCCTTAAACTAGAAATATTATAACGAGTTTAACAATGATGATCAATGGTCATAAACAAAATACATAAACAAAGTATAAAGGATTTAGAATTAACCTTCGGTCCTAGCAAATATGGCCTAAGAACAATATCAAAATTGATATTCGCCTATTAGTTGCACCCAAGACGATCTGAGATATGCCCTTTGATTATGCTAGAATCGATCTAAAATTTTATGTAAAATTTAGTTGTTTTTGTGTTTTGTGATGAGAGAGAGGAGGCAAGGTCAAGAAAAAGCATTAGGGTAGAAATAATTCTCTACCTTTCTTTTTATCTGAGACCAAACTTGGAGTCAATTAGGAAAGTAAAAACTCTCCTAATTTCGGCCAAGTAAACCGAAATAAGGACTAAAATTCTCCTTATTTTTGGTCTTTCCAAAAATATATAATATGTGTTGAATTGTCATCTAGTGAGGATCGAACCCATGACCTCTTGGTATGTGTACCCTCACTATTACCACTATGACACATTCAGCTTGTTGATATTAAATACAACTGATTATATTTAATTACGAATTAACAGATTAATTCGTTCAAGCTAACATTATATATATTTAATTAAATATAACTTATTATATTTAATTTACGAATTGACAGTTAATTCGTCTCAACTTAATATTATTTAATTTTCATTAAATAATTATCTCATCAACACATCGACTAACTTTTTAGTCATTTTGGGCATCAATGTGATTATATTTCTATAACCACATTTCTCAAACACATCCTATAGGTGTGACCTTTAGGGACCAGTTGATCACCGCCATCTGTATGATAATAACGTCAAACTTTCTAGCAAGCCAACCGTTATTAGGTAAACGTTAATCAACTGATTAAATATACGAACTATACCCTTGTGAACCTGTAAGAGATTTACAAATGTTATCACACTAATTTGTGGAGGACACAAGCTCCAACAGATGTCACAGTCTTTAAGCCATCACCTTAGTTTATTCATTCTCGCATGCTAGATATTAGTTCACTTAAAATGAATTAAAATAAAGTTGATGGGATCTTCCTCTAAAACGGAAATTGAGATTAGTCTTTATAAGGGCAAACATCTATGAATCCCTTCTTCGTCGGTAGGCCTAATATGACCCCTTCTACGTTGGGTAAGTAGTTGCGTTGACTTAGTTTACCTCAACATCATAGTCCGAAGAGTTTCTCGTGATTATGATGGACTATAGATAGAATTTACAGAAATTTATCGACCAAGAATTCTGACGGTAGAATTAGCTAAAAGGTTAGCTTATCAATTTACACAGAATTGAGTCTTTGGGTCATTTATATAATTCTTGAGGGAGGTCAATTGTATAAATGTTTTTGAGTCTTCGCGTTATGACATTAGTTCATTAGACTTAATATAAAAACGATCCACATGCTTATTTTTTTATTCTTGTTTTCGCAGTGTAGAACACGTTTATTATCGATAATACTGTTACAACAAATGGCTGGAAATAACGTAATCCCAATGCCTAGTGCCACACTAGATCGTTCGTCCTAGCTAAAAATGTTCATGGACCAAATGAATCAGTCCACTCGACTGAAGAATGATGGGTCCAATTTTGCGGACTGGGAGGCGGCACTACGGAATGTCACATCGCCGACGGTAAGCTCAGGTATTTAACTGAGCCAATACCGGTTAACCCAGGCCCAAATGCAGGAGCCGACGAGTCATTCGCTTATAGTGACTTCGTTATGGAAGCGGATGCGATAAAGAACGTACTCATCTTTGCAATGGAAACCAATTTGCAGAGACGCTTCATTGCCCAAGGTGCAAACAAGATTTTCACCACGCTCACTAACGAGTTCTCAAAGGCACCGAGGATCGTTACATATGAGCATACCTGTCGCTTCTTTGATGCGAAACTCTAGAAGGGCCAACCGGTTAGCCCACACATTCTTCACATGATTGAGAATGTCGAGAAGCTGGAGGCACTGAATTGTAAAATCAGTGAGAGCATTGTCATTGACCGAATGCTTCATTCTCTTCACGATGGTTTTGCCCTTTTCAGGGCGAACTATTACATGAATGACTTGAAAAAGAGTCCTCATGAGCTACACTCCCTTCTCGTACAGACCGAGAAGGATATGAAATTGAGTGGGAGCATGAAGCAGGATGTTCTCACGATTCACAACAAGGGTAAAGGTAAGGGCAAGGCTCATGGCGACCTAGCTGTAGGTAAGCCAAAGTTCAAGAAGCCAGGAAACGGTAAGAGTGCGCCTGGTGAGACTAGTGACTCACAGGGCAAGACAAAGAGCAAGGGCGGTGACATAGAGTACCACCATTATCACAAGACTGGACATTGGAGGAGGAACTGTCCCGTCAACCGTGAGGACATCAAAGCAGGCCGCGTCGTTCCTGTTGGTATGTCATCTTATATTCATATGATTGAGGTTAACCATGCAAGTTTCGGAACTTGGGTACTAGATACTGGTTGTGGTTCTCATCTGTGTAATCATTTGCAGGGGCTAAAGAACATCATACCTCTCGAAAAAGGTGATGTGGACCTGCGAGTCGGGAATGGAGCACGAGTTGCTGCTGCCTCGAAGGGAACATATGTAATCCAACTCCCTAGTGGTTTTGAGTTATTTTTAAATAACTGTTACTATGTCGATTTATCTAAGAACATTATTTACATTTTAGTACTTGCTAAAGACGGTTTTACATTTTCAATAAAGGATAATAGTTGTATTTTCTCTTTTAATGAAATGATTTATGGCAAAGCAGTTTCCATGAATGGAATTGATGGGGCATATTCTGCACCCGCTGACCGAGTCAACATATTGAGCAAGGTCAAAGCCAAAAGACAGCAAGTCAACGTATTAGACAGACCCTAATCACGCGCGGCTGTCGGCTGTCACTTGGTCTCGGCTAGGCAACTAGCCAGCCGGGAGGCATATCCGCGTACTCACATCCAAATCCCCTCGGCATGGAGTCAACCAGGCCAGCCGGCCTGCCATGGGTCCCTCGGCGGAGGGTAGAACAGTCTTTCCACCTGCTCTGCCACTTGGCCACTACGTGACAAAAGGTGAAAGTCTATAAATACTCCACTTCTCTCATTGAGAAAAGGATCCGAAATATAACCTAAACATCTCATAATCTGGTATAAACTCCCTTATCTCTCTACAATATACTTGGCTAAGTAACATACAACTTATCTCTTTAAGTTTACTGACTTGAGCGTCGGAGTGAGTACGCCCGGTACCAAGCCGAGCCCTCAGTTTGTTCATCTTAAACAGGAAAGAGTGAAAGGAAAAGACAAGCAACGACATCATTCCACAAGCTTACGTGGTCACAAAACACTGCTCCGAAATTACACCCGGAACAGGAATTTATATCTTAGATCAAACCACGGAAGTATTACACATGAATAATAAGAAATTAAAGGTTGGTGACAAAGATCAAACCTATCTATGGCATTGTCGAATGGGACACATAAATGAGAAACGCGTGAAGAAACTCGTCGATAATGGGACTATTCCCGCATTCGATTTTTCTACATATGGCACGTGTGAATCATGTCTCATTGGTAAGATGACTTGAATTTCCTTCAAAGGTGTTGGAATGCGCGCTAGTGACCTATTAGGACTCATACATACGGACGTATATGGACCTATGTCAATTACCGCTAGAGATGGCTATAGATATTTTATCACTTTCACGGACGATTTAAGTAGATACGGATATGTCTACTTAATGAAGCATAAAAGTGAGTCCTTTGAGAAATTCAAGGAATACCAGAATAGGGTACAGAACCAACTGGGTAGAAAGGTTAAAGCACTCCGTTCAGACCGGGGTGGCGAATATCTTTCAAATGAGTTTGATCAACACCTTAAAGACCGTGGAATCGCTCTACAGTTAACTCCACCGAACACCTCAATTGAATGGTGTGTCCGAACGGAGAAATCGAACCTTACTTGATATGGTTCGATCCATGATGAGTCACACCGTAGTGCCCGATTCATTATGGGGTTATGCTCTTTTGTCACTGCTCTTATACTTAACCGAAGTCCGTCTAAAGTCAATCGACAAGACTCCATATGAAATGTGGAAGGGAACGGTACCTAACTTGTCCTTTATTCGGGTTTGGGGCTGCGAGGCTTATGTCAAGTGGAGACACGAGGATAAGCTCGGCCCGCGATCGGTCAAGACATACTTTATAGGTTATCCAAAAGGAACATTTGGTCATTACTTCTATTCACCTACCGAACATCGAGTTTTTGTTGCGGCAAGTGCGACGTTCTTAGAGAAAGAATTTCTCGAAAACAAGACGAGTAATAGAACCTTCGAGCTGTCGGAGATTCCAGAACCAACAACCGAGGAAGAGATGGAGGAAGCTGTACCTCCAACTGATGATACGGTTAATATTACTGAGGAACCTAGGAGGTCGGGTAGAGTCTCTCATCCACCGGACAGATACATTGGTATGGTCGAGGAGAATGACGTTTTACTTGTAGAAAGTAATGAACCCGCAACCTATAAAGGTGCCATGACCTGTTCCAACTCAAAGCTATGGCTTGAAGCCATGCAATCCAAGATGGACTCCATGTATGAGAATAACGTATGGGATCTAGTTGATTTACCTCATAAGGTAAAACCTCTACAGTGCAAATGGCTTTACAAAATAAAGCGTTCTGTAGACGCGCAACCAGATATCTATAAGGCACGACTTGTGGCTAAAGCTTTCACTCAAGTGCAAGGATTGCATTATGATGAGATTTTTGCACCTGTAGTCATGCTACGTTCTATTCGGATAATCTTAGCGATTGCTGCATTTCATGACTATGAAATTTGGCAAATGGATGTGAAAACCGCCTTCTTAAACGGTTATTTGGAGGAAGAGTTGTACATGGTGCAACCCGAAGGTTTCATAGATCCTGTGCATCCTAAGAAAGTATGCAAGCTTAAGCGTTCCATTTATGGACTTAAGCAAGCTTCTCGGAGTTGGAATCATCGTTTCGACCAAGTGATAAAAGAGTATGGTTTCACTCGATCGGTCGAGGAACCATGCTTGTATATCAAGTCGAGTGGGAGCAAGATTGTATTCTTGATATTGTATGTCGATGACATACTCTTGATTGGGAATGACATTCCTCTCCTATCTTCGGTTAAAGAATGGTTGAAGAACCATTTCCAGATGAAAGATCTGGGTGAGGCACAGCGCATTTTGGGAATCCGTATCTACCGAGATAGATCACGACGGACGTTATCACTTAGTTAGGAGTCTTATTTGGATAAGGTTCTTGAGAGTTTCAGCATGACCAACTCCAAGAAAGGGAACCTTCCAATGACGTCCGGGATGCGATTGAGCAAGTCTCGATCACCCACGACGCCCGAAGGGGTTGAGCGCATGAGTCGTGTTCCTTATGCCTCGCTATAGGATCAATCATGTATGCCATGATATGCACACGTCCAGACGTGGCATATGCATTGAGTATGACGAGTCGGTACCAAAAGAATCCATGTACCTACGGGGGACTAAGGATTGGGTATTGACTTATGGAGGAGATACTAAGCTATGCGCAACCGCCATTCGCAGATGCTAGCTTCCAAACGGATCTCGATCCGGTTCGTCTTCACTCTTAGTATGTTGTAGCATTCTACTACTTTTGAATCGTTGAATTATGATAAGCATGTAGGGCACGTCATTTCCATGGGAATTAAACGTGTTCCTAAGTTGTAGTACTTGATTATGGATTTGATACATTATCTTTTTTCATATACTATTTATAACTTCATCGTTTTATTATAATATTTTGTTTTTCATGTGGATTGTACTGACAACATTGAACGCCACAAAGTGAATCAATTACATTATATTTGTTTTGGTCCGTAATCGCCAATGTGAGCTGATAACTCCGGCTATTATATTGTGCGGTCGATTGATGGTGGGTTCAACGAGCCATAAGTCAAACGGTTGGTCGATCGATCACGGATACGAGATTATGACGATACCTCGTAGGACAACTTTTTGTGACAACGTAATGGAGTCCTAAATGTTTAATAACATTCGGTGCCAGGTCGTGGATAGGACATCCATTGTGTTCCTAGAGTCGATTCTTTTGACTATCGAATCGTCTCTTGAGATTAAGGCGCTTTTGGGTGACTTTGGTTTCTTTCTCACGGTGCCGTGTAATCGAGGCTAAGTAGATTTTTTCTGGGTCATTTCATACTGTGCTTACATCTGCAGGATTCGAGTTGAGGAAAATATCCAACCCTTATCAGGTATAGTTATTTCTCAGGGCCACTCGAGGAGTTGTAACTGAAATGCATGGCCATGCTCGAATGTTGATTCGTTTATCAGTTAAGTTACTCTCTAGTCGGGGAAACCGCTCTTGATATTGATCGCTTGTAAAATACGACCTTTGTGAATTCGGATTTGCAAATTGTTTTACATTGAGTGGGAGAAATTTTAGGATATGAGAATCGGTTATCGCACATACACTTGTGAGGACAAGTGGGAGTTTGTTGAGCTTGTGTCCTCCACAAATTAGTGTGATAACATTTGTAAATCTCTTACAGGTTCACAAGGGTATACTTCGTATATTTAATCAGTTGATTAACGTTTACCTAATAACGGTTGGCTTGCTAGAAAGTTTGACGTTATTATCATACAGATGGCGGTGATCAACTGGTCCCTAAAGGTCACACCTATAGGATGTGTTTGAGAAATGTGGTTATAGAAATATAATTACATTGATGCCCAATATGATTAAAAAGTTAGTCAATGTGTTGATGAGATAATTATTTAATGAAAATTAAATAATATTAGTTGAGACGAATTAACTGTCAATTCGTAAATTAAATATAATAAGTTATATTTAATTAAATGTATATAATGTTAGGTTGGACGAATTAATCTGTTAATTCGTAAATAAATATAATCAGTTATATTTAATATCAACAAGTTGAATGTGTCATAGTGGTAATAGTGAGGGTACACAAGCCAAGAGGTCATGGGTTCGATCCTCAATAGATGACAATTTAACACACTTTATATATTTTTGGAAAGACCAAAAATAAAGAGCTTATAGTCCTTATTTCGGTCTGATGGCCGGAAATTAGGAAAGTATTATTCTTTCCTAATTGACTCCAAATTTCGGTTTGTATAAAAAGAAAGGGAGAGAATTATTTCTACCCTAATTCTTTTCTTGACCTAGCCTCTCTCTCTCTCATCAGAAAAACACAAAAACAACTAAATTTTACAGAAAATTTTAGATTGATTTCTAGCATAATCAAAGGGCATATCTCAGATCGTCTTGGGTGCAACTAATAGGCGAATATCAATTTTGATATTGTTCTTAGGCCAATTTTGCTAGGACCGAAGGTTAATTCTGAATCCTTTATACTTTGTTTATGTATCTTGTTTATGACCATTGATCATTATTGTTAAATTCGTTATAATCCTTCTAGTTTAAGGGAAGTATACAGATTATTTCCCACACTGGTTCCTCTCTGAGGCAATCTTCCTCCTCTTCTGCTGGACAGGTTTATAGCTTGGGTCCACGCTCAGCTTGTGTGTTATTATACTAGGATCTATCCCTACCATATCATTGTGGGACCAAGCAAAACAATCCATGTTAGTTTTCAACAATTGAATAAGTTCCTGGTGGACTTTACCTGTGCATTCTGGCCCAATAAGTATGGTTCGTTCTAGTTGCAGCTCGTCCAGGCTGACTTCGTCCAGCTCTGCCTGAGGTGGCTCGACATATTCCTCCTGGATGCGCTGGCTCTGTAATTGCTATGTTGGCGGTCTGGCTGTTGGTTTCAGGGCTATCTTGTAGCAATTCTTAGCATCCTCTTGATCCCCACGTATCTCTTGCACTCCCCAAGGTGTTCGGAATTTCAGACATTGGTGGTAGGTTGAAGGTATTGCCTTCATTTCATGGATCCAGGGCCTGCCAAGAATCACATTGTAAGTAGAGGGCCCATCGATAACCAAGTATCTTACATATTTATTGACTCCTTTGGCATATGTTGGGATGACGATTTCTTCTAGAGAGTGCTTTGTTTCACCGCTGAAACCGACCAAAGGTACCTCTTTCGTTGCTAAGTCCTTCTCGCTGAACCCCATACCTTTGAGAGTTTCCAAAGATAATCGTCAGTTGACGAGCTTCCTGTGTCCACCAGGATCTTTCTTACCTCGCAGTTTCCTATGGGGAGGGTGATGATCAGAGCGTCGTGGTGTTGCTCCGTAGTGTTTTGTGCGTCTGTTTCATCAAAGGTGACTGCTGGGAGGTCCTGGCGGCTGATTCTGCAGGAAAACTTTGGCTTGTCTCCTTTGGTTTGTGTGGCGTGTCTTTTGGCTACTGAATAAGTCAGGCCGCACAATTCCGAGCCTCCTGTAATAACATTCACAATTCTAGTGCAAACAGGTGGAGGAGAAGGCAGAACCTGATTAGTGGAATTAACTTTGGTGGAGCCTCCTGGCAATAGGTGGTCTAAGTTTCCTCGATCGTACTGGAATTTGACTTCTCTTCTCAAGGTGTAGCATTCGTCGGTGTCATGGCCTATGTCATCATGATACTCGCACCTCTTGCTGGAGTCTCTTTTATCGTTAGGACGCTCATCAGTCCGCTTCCTGGGCCACCTGACTCCCCGTATCTCCTTTAGGGCCTTGAGTACACCTGCAAGGTTAGTTGAGAATTTTTACTCACTTACTTTCGGAGGTGGCTCTGAGTTATTCTTTCCCCCTGGGCCCTCCGAAACTTTGTTCACAGGCTTGCTGTAGGGTTTGGCTCTTTCGCTCTGCTTCTCTACAGGTGCCTTTCTAGATATAGGATATGTGCCATAAGCTGCTCTCCTGGGCCATGAGTCCTCTTCCAGCCGCATAACTGCAATTGCCTTTGTTTGCACCTCCTCGAAGGTAGTGCATGGGTACTTGGTCAGATCTTTATATAAGTCTGAGTCCTGGCGGAGCCCTTGGCGGAAAGCTTCTATGGCCGTGGCTATGTCGCACCGGGGGATTGCTACCTTCTCTCTGTTGAACCTGTTCAGAAAATCTCTGGTAGCTTCCTCAGGTCCCTGCACTATCCGATACAGGTCGCTGGTTTGTTTTTCCGTCTGCGTCACGCCGGCGAATCGCCGTGGAAGGCATTGACCAAGTCAGCGAAGCAGGTTATACTCTTATTGGGCAGGCTTACGAACCACTGCAAGGCTGCTCCGGACAGGGTGGATCCAAACCCTTTACACATACAGGCTTCTTTCAAGGAGCCTGTCGCGGTGATCACCATCATCTTTTGCTTGTAGTGGTTGATATGGTCAAGAGGATCCGTGGTCCCGTCGTAGAGTGTCATGGCTGGTGGTACGCATCCTTTTGGGACACCGACAAGGGCTATGTCGTCCATGAAAGGGGAGTCTGCGTAGCTATCTCGTGTTGCCTTCTCCAGGGGTCGTGCTACACTCGGAATTCTGTACATCAGGTCCCTCAACTCCCGGTACTGCTGTTCCAGCAAGCTGCCTGTTCCTGCAAGAGGGTTAGAGACAAGCGGACAAAAGCCAACAGGTGTACCTCCAAGCCAGGCTCCTCCTGGGATTTGATTGCCTGGCTGGCTTGCCAAAGGTGTTGCAGGGATGATGGTTCCTGGTTGCCACTCTGGGATTTGCTGAGAAGAGGCTCCTCCTGGCCAGGTTCCTCCAGAGAAATGGCCGCCTGCTGGGTTCATCATGCTGGTGCTGGGTCCTGGATTCCATCCTGCCACCTGCTGGGCGGGTGTTCCTGCAAAAGACTGCAAGTTAGTCCCTGATCGACTGTTAGACAAAGTACTACCTGGGGTTGGCTGCAAGCTGAGTGGCCGATCGAAAGACAGGAATCCCAATCCACTAGGCTCGATAGCTCCTCTGGGTGGCACTCCTTCAAGATCCAATCTCGTGACCAGTTCTGACGGAATCTGCCGGGATGATCCTGCACTGTTGGCCGAGACTGGGACCTTAGAAGGTGGATCCAGCGCAGCTTCTGTGGTCCTAGACCGGGTTACCGTTGCGATCTGGTTTCTGAGATCTTGGTTGTCCTTATTCAAGCTTTCGATGGCCCTGTGCAGGGTGTCCATTCCTTCTAATACCACTCGCATTGGGTCTGGTGATGAGGCTCCTGATTTTTTGGGAATTCCTCCTGATGCAGTCTCTTGAATCTGGGTCCTGCTGGGACTGCTCTCCCTACTGGATCTCGTCACACTGGGCGCTGCTGATGTTTTAGGCACCTGCGGCGGCTTGAAAGGTGGTGGCATGGTTTTGGGAGACACGCTGACAGAGACCATCTGGCTAGCTGCTAGTGGCGCAGTGATTGGTCCCGTGGATGTAATACTCCGTATTTATAAGTCTTGGGGTACTCTATCGAGTAGGCCTTACTCTGTCGAGTAAGGGTAAGTTGCGAAATAAAATAGTTTCTGACCTGTTGGGTACTCGATCGAGTAGCTGGGGCACTCGATCGAGTAAGGGGGTACTCGATCGAGTACCTTGGGTACTCGATCGAGTAGCCGGTTTTACGGGGAGTTTTCTCGGGTTTTGTTAATTATGCGATTAAGGTATTTAAGCTTCGTCGTCATTATTCTAAATCACTTTTACAAAACCTAAATTTCTGTTTAAGAGAGAAAGCAAGCAAGTTCATCTTCTTAATCGCATTCTTAGCAATTCCCGGAGTTCAGACGGTCAGTTCTTGTCGTTGTTTATACCGTTGGGTTCCTTGCGTCGAGGGTAAGATCTATGTACCCTTTTTATTGTCTTTCCTTTGTTTTGGTTAAACCCTAATTTAGAGATTGGGGGTTTTATGTGTAGTATGTGATTTGGTAGCCTCTATGTATTGTATGATAGGAGGAGGGTTCATAGAAGAGGCTTTTTGACTCGGCGGTAGAGAGACCGTCGATTGTGTGCATATCAGGTAGGATTTCCTACTCAGTATTAGTCCCATAATGGGATATTGGTTGATGTATTGTATTTGGTTGTTTGATATAATAATTGTATTGTGATTGTGGTTGTGATCGTTGTTGATGGTTCTCGAGATGCGTTCTCGGCTGAGTGGGGTCACTTGCGGGAGTGGCTTCACGCCCTAGTTTCGCTTTCTCGAAACCCGCCACGAAGGGATGTGCACATTAATGGACAGGGTTATCCCTCACTATGTGGAGCGGGGATTTGGTGGGTACGGCCATGTCCCCCATCGGCAGGGCTGGTCCAAAGTGGACAATCGATTGAGATGATGGGAATTGGTTGGTTGTGTGTGTGTGTGACGCTTAAACCGTCTGTTTATCTTATCGTTATTGTTTATATTGATTGTGTGATTAGTACGACCCCGTGTTGTTTTGTAAACCTGCGGTGATCCATTCGGGGATGGTGAGCAGATATTGAACAGGTAATGAGATGAGTACTGGGATAGCTGGGATGCCACGACATGATGATAGGAGTCTTCCGCTGTAGCTTTTAGTTTATTTACATTGCAGTTAGAACAGTCATTTGAGAACATGTATCGTACTTTTGGTTTGGTCTTCAGGATTGTAACTATTCGCTAAGTATTTATAATAAACGTTGTTTCTTCATTGTTGTTTGATTATCATTGCATCGGGTAACCGAGATGGTAATGTCTCCATACCTGAGTGGTCCTGGTAAGGCACTTGGAGTATGGGGGTGTTACAAATGGTATCAGAGCGACGATCCTGAAACCTGTAACCAATGAGCCTAATGAACATAGGGAGTCAATTAAAATGAACCCGGGGTAAAAGTTGTAGGAGCTAATGCAAAGGCTTGGGAGACGTCCTAAAGTCGCGGGGTCGCCCTACAACTTTGAACCGGTCACATGGGGGAAGTGTTTGTCGAGTCGTATGTGTGTTTGGTTAACTTGTGTAAAATGTGATGAAATGTGTTAATTGTTGGATGTTCGAAGTTGGAGGATGAGAATGTTAAAGGTTAATGGAGTATATAGAAACTTGTTGATGGAATGATAGCATGTTGAATGTTTTACAATGTGGCATTTAATAGCATGATGAAATGATCTCGTAGATAGTAGAAAAGATGCGTAGTATGTTTAGTATGATGTAATGTGGTTTTATAAAGTTTAGCATGTTAGCATATGATATAGCATGCGGGTAGCGTTTCTGAATTAGCATGACTCGATCGAGTGGGACTGACTCGATCGGGTGGGTTTTTGACGGTTTTGAGTTCAGAATCGAGTTTTGGGGTACTCGATCGAGTAACTATGGATACTCGATCGAGTAGGGGGTCACTCGATCGAGTAGCCTAGCTACTCGGTCGAGTATGTTAGAGGTCAGAAGGTCTGTTTAGGGTCTGATGTTTGGGTACTCGATCGAGTAGCCCGTTACTCGATCGAGTATGTTTGGGGACTCGATCGAGTAGGTCCTGGGTGGCGTGTTTTCGTGTTTTGAAGTTTAGTACGTGTGTTCATATCTACCCTTTCTTATATATGTATAGTTTCAAGATGCCGCCCAAGAAGACTGCTTTGTATGCGAGAGCTGAGCTTATGACCATGGATGACATCGTTAAGATGTTAGAGCACCAGGATGCTCTTACTGAGACCCTAAAGAAAGTGAATGAGGATAAGAATAAAGATAAGGAGAAGGAGGTTGATCACTCTAAAATCAGCCTCTATATAGCGAGGTTTAACCCGAAAGAATATAAGGGAGTTGGGGAGCCTAATCTTCTTGATAGTTGCTGAGAGAGATGGAGAACATATTAGACTTGGTTCACTGTCCTGATGAGATGAGGGTGGAACAGGCTGCGTTCTATCTGAGGGAGGCAGATGGCAAGTGGTGGGATTCAGTGAAAGTGAGTGCTAAGGAGATATATACAAACCAAGGCTTACCTGCTATACCTTGGGAGGAGTTTCGTAGGGCTGTGAGGAAGGAGTTTGTACCGGAGCATGTGAGGAGTAAGTTGAGAGAAGAGTTTGATGGTTTTAAGATGACCGCTGAGATGTCTGTGGCTGAGTACTAAAGGCTGTTCAATGAGAAGTCTAGGTATGCTGACGACATGGGTTTGAGTGAGGAGAATCTGGCATTGAGGTTTGAGAGGGGGTTGACCCCTAAGATTATGGATAAGTTACCCGTGGGAGTCCTTACTGATGTTAAGGAAGCTTATGAGAGGGCTGGGAGAGCTGAGAGGTTGGTGGAGATGGCTCAGGAGAGGTTAGGTGGTGAGAAGAGGAAGTCTGAGAGCGAGGGTGGTGGCCAATCGAATCACAAGAAAGGCAACCACAATCAGTCTAAGGGATTTTCTTAAGTCCGAGTTCGATCTTTGGGGCTTCCTTTGGGCGTGGCCGTGGAAGTGTGAGTAATAGTTGGGGAGTGACCTGCTATGGCTGTGGTGGTGTAGGCCACAAGAGACATGAGTGTGGGGAGGGAAATATCCACTTTGTTCTTTATTTTTCCTATTCTCTCCCTATACTTTGTTCCATTGAGGACAATGTAAATTTTTCTTTTTGTATATATAAGCATGGAGGAGGACGGGATATGTGATGTGGGTGTTCCTTTTGGGAACCGTTTTGGATATGCGTGTGTTGTTGATGTGTTGTTAGGACTAGAACTTGTATGCATTTAGATTAGACATGAATATATGTGTTCACTCTTGCATTCACGTAGTTTGTTCATATGTTTAGTTGCATTTCATACACGTTGCATCTCGTATGTAAATAGTTGCATAGATGGTTTAAATGTGGAGGGTATATGTCGTCAATGACGATAATTTGTCTTGTCCGTGTCATTTCCCTTTTGATAGCTCGTGCCTCTTGATGATACATGTTAGGGTTTTTGCTTGCAAAAACCCGGAAGTCTTGCTTAACAACCAAGTTGCGACCACCTTGTGAGACCGTGTCAGGCCTGAGACTTGACCTAGGTTCGACATAGCTACTAAAATGTGAGGATAGAGCCTCCATATGGCCGGTCCATCAAACCGGTCCCGTTTAGGTCATGAGAGTAGTTCTCCTTACGTGGTATGTCATGTCAAAACGCATAAGTATGGTGCTCATTCCTTGATTCCGTAGAAGTGTCGATGTGCATGTTGAGACAATTTTTTTCAAATAAAGTAGCCTCTCATAGCCAAATAAGCTTATTTTTCACCCATTTGATCATCTTTCCCTTTTGTTTACCCAATTTGTGCCTAAGCCTTGTCATTTCATTTGCCAATAAAATAACTACATTCCATAAACATCTCACCTTTGTTGAGTAGTTCGTCTTTGTAGTTGTTTTGAGGAGTATAATTGGGTAGGAAATTTAATTTTTATTGAGGTGAACGGTCCAAAATATCACAAAAGTGAAATGAAGCTTGTTGGTTGACCAATTTTCGCATATTTAAGAGGTTTACAAGAAAAAAAAAAGAAAAGAGAAAAAAATGAAGAAGAAAAACAAATAGAAAAAGAGAAAAAATGAAATGAAAAACAAAAAGAAAAAAAATGTATATTTTGTGTCAAATAAAGGGTTGGTAATTTGCAAATCGATTCTTGTTTTGTATGGAATTGAATGATTTTTGGATGTGGCAACCCTTGCCAAGCTTTGTGTAAGAATTCATTTGCGTGGTTCGAGTTTAGTGGATTGGTTGGATGTGACGACTACTCGATCCTTAGCCTCACATGTCTTAAAATGGTGCTTGCACCAAACCCTTTTCACCTAACCCAACCCCCATTACAACCCGGTTGTCTCTCTTGTATGTACATCATTTTGACATTTCTCTTGCGGATATTGGATGGAATACCATATTAGATTGCGGGCATGCTTCGCAAGTCGAGTTAGGAGAGTGATTTTGGTTATTTTTTATCACAAAAATCGCCCCGTTCTTTCATTTGAGTGACTAGTGAAACCCATGAGAGTCGGACTTGGGTCTCCTTTTGATCAAAGGTTTGATATGGAGTCGAATCTTGCGTGTGTCGTGTCATTCTTGGGAGTATAGCTACATACTTCCCCTTTCCCGCCTAGAATTTGTTTCTTAGGCACCCCGTGTTGTCAATATAGGTTGCTTGAGCTAGAATTAGGGAGTCGACACCTTGGTTAGACCCGGAGACGACATCCTCCACTAATAACTCTCTTTGTTTGGTTTTTGAAAACTAAACGGCCGCTTAGATGAGGAAAGCGGTTTGGCTTTTTGTGATGCATCTTATGTTCTATATCGTGCCTAAATGTTTGGATGTGTCAAAATTTTCCGCAAGCCCTCACTTGCCTTGCAAGGAAGCACATACCTCATTGTGTTTCGTTGTAAGTTGAAGGGACGGAGAAGGCCCGTTAATTGCCTTTCATCGGATATTAGTAGTTTAGCTAGTCATTTTATATTAAGGGTCTTAGTTTATTTAATACTTACTCGAGGACGAGTAAGAGACAAGTGTGGGGAGATTTGATAACACAATATTTTACCCATTTTTGGTACATACTTTATCTCTTATTTGATTAATTAAATAACTCGAGTAAGTTTTATTTAGTGATTTTAGAATAAAATAGAATATTAGTTACGTTATATTAATTTGTGTCAATTTATGCCTTTTCTCTGAATTTTGGTATTTATGTTATATAGGTACCGGGTTGAGACGGAATTAAGGCGGGTTTGAGTAATCGGGTAAAGCAATTGATACAACAAGCCAACAATGGCCAAGTCAAAGTCAACCAAAACCTTGAAAACCCAATCAACCAAAATCAATCCCCTGCTTCATTCTTTCCCCAATTTTCCAACAATCATTCTCCATTAAAAATGGCAATTTTCAATTCATTCATCATCATCATCTTCAATTCACATTCATCATCCAACATTCACAAATTCGTCCATAACTCCTTAAACTCCATTAATAATCACCAAATTCACCACCTCATATATCATCATCAACGAATCACCATCAATCCCGTCCTCCAATTCCGACCATTTGACGGCATCGATTCCGACGTCATCTTTGCTGCTGCCTGGAACCATCGCCTCCTTCCCTCACCAATTTGGACCACCATTTGCATTACCATCAAGCCGCCATGACTCGATTGCGGTACCGAAATCCGATTCCGACTCCACAAACCCGACATCAACCCAATCCAACCACCTGCTACTTCCCATGCTTCTCCTCTGAACCCAACCGCGACTGCCACCCCACGACCTCAGCTGCTCCGTTCAACCTCAAACAACAACGAGCAACATCAATTAGACCTCCACTTTCGATCTTGCGCTGGAATTGAGCAATCATTGATCTGGCATTACCTTTGAATCGAACCCGAGTTGAATTGCAGTCGATGCTTTTAAGGAAGAAGGAATAAGAAATCAAGTAGAGGATTTAATTAATTCTACCGAGTGAATCGTGCTGCCGAGGGGCGTAATTACGCCCGGTCGGGTGTAATGTTACCCGGTCGGGTACAATCTTGGAGGAAGCTTTTTGCAGAAGAAGACAAAAGGAAATTTGGGGGCTTGGCTTTGTTGGAGTGGGAGGTGTTGTATGTCGACACATTTGGGGAACCGGGTTATAAAACGTCGTCGACGTTTTATAACAAATCGTCGACATTTTAAAAAAAAAAGACGAATTTACCCTTAACCCAATAACCCCTCTCTCCCTCTAATCTCTCTGTCATTCCCCTTGAAACCCAGCATCACTTTAACCAAAACCCAATTAATCTCTTCAAGAAAAATTAAAAAAAAATCCAATTAATCAAAATAATCAACCAGCAATTCAGCTAATGAGTTTTATACATTGAGAATTCCATCTGGGCAGTTCATATTCACAACGAACAATTCAATTAATAGTAGCTATTAAAAAGTTAATGGGTCGGAATCGATTTCGGCACAACCTTGGCGACTTAAATGGTGCTGGTGTGAACTGATGAGGTGCGAGAATGGAGGTGAGTTCTGGACTCGAAATTCGGTTCCAAGTTGGGCTCGTGTTCGCTGCAATTGCTGGTTCTAAAGTTTGGGGTCCGATGAGCATAAAAGTATCGGGTTTAATTGTCGATGACGGTGTCGTTGTTGTTAGCCATTGCTATTGTAAATTGTTGTTGTGGGGTAGTTGGAACGTTGAAGATCAACGTTTGAAGTTGGCATGAACGTTGATCTTCAATGTCGAATTGTGGAAAGGACGTTGGGATTCGACGTTAGCTGTGGTACCAACGTTGATTGTCAACGTCTCACATGGGTAGGACGTTGGTAGTCGTCGTCCAGCCCACGACCAACGTTGAATGTCAACGTCCATCACCAGCCCAGACGTTGAGTGTCGACGTCTAGCACCAGCCCAGACAGTTGTACTCAACGTCCGCCGCCCCCTTCAACGTTGAAAGCCGACATTGCTAATTTGTTATCCAACAACAACGACCACGGACTTTTCAATTTCTATTCGTGGTTCGGACTTTTAATTTAGTTTTGTCATGACTTTTGTAGTTAAAATGCGTATTCATGAATTGTGTTCAAATTTAAATTAAATTTGCGGGATTGATTTCGATCTTGAAAGTTAAATTAAATTAAATAAGTTAGTTAATTTAACGATGATTATTCGTCCGACATTAATTTCGATCTTGAAAATGTTGTCTTTTTTTAATTTTTTAAATTGGTTAGTTTAAGTCGGTTTGGTAGAATTTGGGAGAGAATAGGATAGAAAGAGAAAGTGCAAGGGTAGTTTTAGTCTTTTTTCTAAAAAACGTCGACAATTCGTTACAAAACGTCGACGACATTTTATAACCCCCTTGGGGAATTGGGGATATTATTATTATTATTATTATTTTTATTAAGAGACCACTAGTATAAAAGTGACCTTACATTAGACATAACTAGATTACTTACCTTAGAATTAGATTAGAAATTAGTCCCTCCATTATTTTTCTCTCAATATTATAAGACAAAAATATCTCCAATTAATTTTCCCTTTTATCAAATTTGTAACCTTTACTAAATATTAGTGTAATTGTTTTTTAACTTATCCAAGTTTCGATCTTTTGTAAGTCGGTTTTTAGATCTATACAATTCAAGTCTTCCTTCATATTATGGTATAATTCTCTTCTTTTTCCTTTGTTTCCTTAAGTTCATTTGTTTACATTTGAATATTTTAGTTAGCTTCTTCATTAAGTTTCTTCCTTTATGCTTAGTTGATGATAGAATTTAGTTTAATTAGTTTTATATCGTCTTTATTTTGTTAATTGCATGATTAATTGTAGAAACCAATTTCATACCATGTTTAATTTCAAAGTTGCAACCTTTATTAATTGTTTGACAATTCCCAACATGAATAGTGAGTAGTCTTTCAGTAGGGTGCGATTTGACCCTAACATGAGTAATTTATCTAATTGAGTTTCATTAAATTAGTTGTTGAGGAGGGGTTGTTGGGTTTAACCAAAGGAATTGAATTGTTGTGTCTATTTGGGAGTAATTGTCGGTTTTGACCCTTGTCCACCAACGGGAGTTGGTTAGGTTGGGATTGATTACATTACCCCTTTTTGGTCGTGTGCCGACTTGGGTTGAGCCTGGGAGGGAGAACCCAAGTGGGGTGCCTTTGTTTTTCGGTTTGAAGTTCACCTTCGGGAGAAGGGTAGGGATGACCGGGGAGTTTATCGCGGGCTTAAGCCCTTGATCTTGATGAGAGGTGAGCGGAGTGGGCCCACTTTGGTGAGCCTTGAGTCTTGAGTCGGGGGAAATCGAGTCATGAGCCCGGGAGGGAGTTGATTCGGTATCACTAGTGTCCCACCATGAGCCCGGGAGGGAGTTGGTGGGCGAATTAGAGGCGTCTCCACTCAATACACTTTCCCCTTAACAACTAGTTGAAGGAACTCATGATTTATTACGAATGTCGGTGGTTTAGTCGTTCCCTGGGCCTTAATTAACTTAAGTAAATCGTATTTAATAGCTTGTTTTCTCATTCTATAGTTTAATTAGTTTAATTTATTTTTTGTTATTTAGTTTAGTCCTTTAGATAATCATTCATCCTTGTTTTATCCGACTTAGCTAAGCATGAGAATTTAGACAATTAGTAATCACCCTTGCTCCTGGTGGTTCGACCTCGACTACCCTACTACATTAGTTGAGTTAATTATTTGATTGGGGGAGTGCGACAAACCCCACTATCAGTCTTCGAGTCATGTTAAACAGTTGGGTTTGAGAGTATATGAGTCTGTTAGCGAGCAAGTTTTCATACCTTCGGGTGAGTCTGTATCTTGTGGGAGATTGTTTAGAGATGTATCTATGATAGTTGGGCAAGTTGATTTCCCTGTAGACCTGCTGGAGTTTCCTTTTAACGGTTTTGAGATGATAGTCGGGATGGATTGGTTAGGAAAGTATAAAGCTAAGATAGACTGTCATCAAAAGAAAGTGTCTTTAAGAGGTCCTAAGGGTGTTAGTGTGTCTTATCGTGGGTTTCTAGTCAAACCCAAAGTTAAGTTGATTGCAGCTGTCACCTTGAAGTCTTATCTGAGGAAGGGATGTCCTTTGATCTTGTGCCATGTGAGAGATGACCGGATAGAGAGTCCGACAGTTGATGAGATACCAGTGGTGGGAGAGTTTGCAGATGTTTTTCCAGAGGAGATTCCGGAGTTGACACCGAAGAGGGAGATAGATTTCACCGTTGAGTTGAAGCCAGGGACGGGGCCAATCTCTAAGGCACCGTACCGTATGGGTCCTAAGGAGATGGAGGAGCTTAGGAAGCAGTTGGATGAGTTGATAGAGAAGGGATACATTAGACCAACTGTATCGCCGTGGGGAGCACCAGTTCTTTTCGTGAAGAAGAAAGATGGGAGTTTGAGGTTATGCATAGATTACAGGGAGCTGAACCGAGTGACGATAAAGAACAAGTATCCTTTGCCAAGGATTGATGACCTTTTTGATCAGTTGAGTGGTGCAACAGTCTTTTCTAAGATTGATTTGAGGTCGGGGTACCATCA
Source organism: Silene latifolia (assembly GCF_048544455.1). Taxonomy (NCBI): domain Eukaryota; kingdom Viridiplantae; phylum Streptophyta; class Magnoliopsida; order Caryophyllales; family Caryophyllaceae; genus Silene; species Silene latifolia. The sequence continues at coordinate 107,274,925 of NC_133529.1, read as the reverse complement.
GGTGAAGATTAGAGAGGCGGACATACCAAAGACAGCTTTCACGTCGAGGTATGGCCATTATGAGTATGTGGTGATGCCGTTTGGGTTGTCTAATGCGCCGGCAGTGTTTATGGATTTGATGAACAGAATGTTCAGACAGTTTTTGGACCAGTTTGTAGTGGTATTCATCGATGATATCTTAGTCTACTCTAAGACTAAGGAGGAGCATGAGGAGCATCTGAGGATTGTGTTGCAGACTTTGAGGGATCATGAGTTGTATGCTAAGCTATCCAAGTGTGAGTTCTGGCTAGAGAAAGTTGCTTTTCTGGGGCATGTAATCTCTAAAGATGGGGTAGCTGTGGATCCGGCGAAGATCGAGGCAGTGACAAAGTGGGAAGAACCGAAGAATATTGCCGAGGTTAGGAGTTTCTTGGGTTTAGCTGGATACTACAGACGGTTCGTGAAAGATTTCTCCAAGATAGCTAGACCTATGACCGCGTTGATGAGGAAAGAGAACAGGTTTCGTTGGGATGAGAGTTGTGAGACGGCGTTCCAAACATTAAAGGAGCGTTTGACCACGCTCCCCGTCTTAGCATTACTGAAGGGACCGAGAACTTTGAGGTTTATACGATGCCTCGAAGAATGGGCTGGGATGTGTGTTGATGCGAAATGGTAAAGTGATTGCCTATGCTTCTAGGCAATTGAAGCCTTATGAGGAGAACTACCCTACTCATGATCTGGAGTTGGGTGCAGTGGTGTTTGCTCTCAAGATTTGGAGACATTACCTTTATGGAGCAATCTTTAAGGTATTTTCTGATCACAAGAGTCTCAAGTACATCTTCACGCAGAAGGAGTTGAACATGAGACAGAGGAGGTGGATGGAGCTGATTGGCGATTATGACATGGAAATCATCTACCATGAAGGGAAGGCCAATGTTGTAGCTGATGCTTTGAGTAGGAAGAGTGTACATTCTCTGTGTACAGCTCTATCTTTGATGAGGCTGAGAGATGAGGTAGCGAGTTTTGGGATACATATGATGCGAGAGGAGATGCCATGGGTGATATGACAAAGATGTACACTTGAGTTTTATGATGATATTCGAGGTAAACGGGCTTTGGATCCTAAGATGGTTGAGTGGAGAGCTGGAGTAGAGAAAGGGACAGTGTCCCGCTTTTCTATTCATACAGATGGTAGTTTGAGGTTTGATGGTAGGTGGTGTGTTCCTAATGATGAGGAGTTGAAAAAGACAATCATGACAGAGGCGCATTGCACTCCATATTCAGTTCATCCAGGTGGAGACAAGCTATACAAGGATTTGAAGAAAACGTTTTGGTGGCCTGGGATGAAGAAAGAGACAAATTGAGTTTGTGTCCGTTGTTTGACATGCCAGAGAGTTAAAGGGGAACAGCGACGACCACAAGGTAAGATTCAGTCTTTAGAGGTACCTGAGTGGAAGTGGGAATCCATTTCCATGGATTTCATTGTGGGTTTGCCAAAGAGTCAACAAGGTAACAACATGATTTGGGTGATAGTGGATCGTCTGACCAAGTCAGCTCACTTTGTTCCAATGAAAGATACATGGACTAAGGCACAACTGGCTATGGCCTATCGAAAGAACGTGCTTAAGTTACATGGAGTCCCTAAGGACATAGTGTCTGACAGAGATGCGAGGTTTATATCGAGGTTTTGGAAGGAGTTGCAGGAATCGTTGGGAACAACTTTGAAGATGAGTACAGCATTTCATCCTGCGACAGACGGGCGGACTCGAGAGAACAATCAAGACTCTTGAGGATATGTTGCGAGCTTGTGTGATGGATTTTGGTGGTAGCTGGGAGCAGAGGTTGGACTTGATAGAATTTTCTTACAATAACAGCTATCACACCAGTATAGGTATGGCACCGTTTGAGGCTTTGTATGGGAGGAGATGTAGGAGTCCAATCTGTTGGGACGATAGCGCTGAGGCAGTGGTTTTAGGACCAGAGATGGTGCATGAGATGGTGGAACAGATCAAGATGATCAAGGAACGGATGAGAGCAGCTCAGGATCGACAAAAGAGTTATGCAGATCTACACCGCCGGGACATAGAGTTTCAAGTTGGGGACAAGGTTCTTTTGAAAGTGTCTCCTATGCGTGGGGTTATGAGATTTGGAAAGAAAGACAAGCTAAGTCAGAAGTTTATAGGGCCTTATGAGATCTTAGAGCGAGTTGGGGAAGTTGCTTATCGTCTGGCTTTACCAGCTGCATTAGAGAGAGTGCATAATGTGTTTCATGTATCGCAGCTGCGGAAGTATGTGAGTGACCCGTCACATGTGTTAGAGGCAGAGAGCTTAGAGCTAGACGAGTCCTTATCATATCTTGAGGTGCCTAAGCAGATTCTAGACCGAAAGGTTAGAAAGACTATGAGTGGTGAGACAGTTTTGCTTAAGATCCTTTGGTCTAACCACGAGACCGAGGAAGCTACATGGGAGCCAGAGGAAGCTATGAAAGAGCGTTACCCTTTCCTTTTTGATCAGGTATGTATGGTTACGGGGACGTAACCTTGTTTCTTTTAGGGGGGTAGGAGATGATCGCGAACAGTTTTTAAGAGTTTTATACCCCTTTTATATGTTGTGTCGGTATGTTTGTCGGGATGAGTTGGGTTAGTATCATGTTTTATGTTGAATTTTGTTTGAGGGTTGAGTCGGGAATGTTATGGGAGTGAAGGAAATGTAGATTCATATACATACTAACATACTCATATATGTCTAAATAATTTGTCATAAAATTAAAACGGATTTTATGCATGCAAACAATAATAAAATAGAGGAGAAAACATGTCCTTACATTGTTGATTTTCGGTTATTAGGGCACAAAAGAGATCACCTTTCTCTTTTGATCTTGAGCTTTCCCTTATGGATGAACAAGATCTAAGTATAAGATCTCTCCCTAAGCTTTATACCCAAGGCTTAACACTTAATCTAATTAATATTATTTGATCTAGTATAATATTAATCTTAGTAGAAAATTGAACCAAAACCTTTTAAATCACATAAAAGTTTCGGTTTTTAGAGAGAAGGAGAGGAGGATTTTTATTCTCTCTAAAATTGTATTTTGGATGATAAGTTGAATGAATGAATAATCCCTATCTCTTGGTATATTATTAGGTAAAATTATAAGAAAAACAATGATGAGTTTTTACTTCCCAAAACCGTGTAAGAGGAGAGGTAAAGGGGAGCCAATGCATGGATTTATTTGTCTTCACAATGCACCATAGGCTTGCATGGCTACTAAAGCAAAACAATCATTATGTTTAGCTACTAATTAAACAATTAATTAGCTTAATCCTCTTCTTTTATTTCGGTCCATTTGGTAATATGGATTCCATATTATTTTTGTCAATTGTCAATATGTCACATGTCATATGTGACATAATATTTGTTATGTATTTTTAACATATTAAAAATCAACGTATTAATAAAAATACGTCACATACAAAAATCGACTTAGTAATTTCATAATTACTTGTACCAAAAAATTTTACCAATTTATAAATCACAACTGTTTGTATTTATAACAATTCATTCAAATTCAATTGTTACATTAAACAATTATTTCATCCGAGTAATTATACAATTTGATTACTCAGACCGTATCTCATTTAATCACATTTCAATTCGATACGTAAATTATACTTCCAAAATCGTCCGTCAATTTTCAAGTAATTTAATTAACTCGTAACATTATACGATTAATTAAATAATCAATTAAGAGTATTGCCCTTTAGGTATGACCTAGGGGGTCAACTGATCACCACCGTCACACGACGATGAATGTCAAACTCTAGTCGACCAATCATTACCGATATATGTTGACCATTGACAGATAACAAAATTACTTCCCAATTGTATTCATTTTAATGAGACTTAAACATGTGATCATTATGATCAACAAATGTGATCGCATTATTGTCGGAGGACACATATTCCAACAATCTCCCACTTGTCCTCGACAAGTGTGCGTTACCAATTCTCTTGTCCTATTACTATCTCCCACTCAATGCAAGGTGTCTTTCAGGTCGTACTTGCAAGTGATCATATCGAGAGTGGTTTCCTCGATCTGGAGAATAACTGATTGACTGGATTTATCCACTCTGGATACCTTCCGAGCGTGGCCACGCATTTCCAGTTAATTACTCCTCGAGTGGCCCTGAGATATTGTTATAACCCTGACTAGGGGTGGACAATTCCTATCGCACTCATTCCCTTCGACTAGCCACAACCATCATAACCCAAAATATGCCCATTTGACCCCATTTACGAAGGTCGTAGTAACACAAATCAAAGTTAATCTGAAACTGTGCCATCTTAGGTGAATAGTCTTTAGTCAAAAGAATCGACTCATTTTGAATATTATAGTAGCTCTCGCCACGACCAGGCTATATAAATTTGCCAGAACTCTATAAGCGGTCATTAGGCCCGACAAAATGTTCCTAATAATCTGCCTATGTGATCGACTAGTCATCTCATATGACTCTATGGCACTTGAACTTGCCATCAATCGCATCACACTCTAGTCACTTCGAGACGTCACCTCATATAAGTAACTATGGGCAAAAACAATGTTAATCCATGTTCACTTTAACGGGGTTCAATTGTCTCTACAACCCGTTTGGATATAACAATGTTCAAAGTGAGTTAATAATAACTCAAACGACAAATGTCGACATCACACTCGGGCAGTCAATATCATATTACAACCTTGTGATGTATATCGTAAGTGTAAACACTTATTGATTGCAATAGAAGTTTAACATGCCATGTGTCCATGTGTTCAAACTTCTTACACTTGCAATTTCCTTCATATTCATGTTCTCTCTCATAGCATGAATCTTACCAAGTACACATCAAGGTTCCTGACCTTGGTATCGGTTCTTTAACTTGAAAGAACTTTCTTATCGACTATCACATAACGAACGAATTTGTGATGAATAATATAACTTGTACTGATCAAGTACCTATCCGCACACAATGCACTAGGTAAATGTTTTGTAGAATCTTACAACAATTGTCAAGATGATTAGCCTAGCACTTCTAACAAGTCCTAGCTTATTAGGAAAGATTAGTTTTAAGCAATTTCTTGTTCAACTAAGTGTCTTCCCACAACTTCTTATTTCTCTTTCTAGCTCGAAAGTTTTAGGATTATCATAAATCCTTACATGTGTTCGGATTTCATTTATATGTGCAACCTATTGTCACATAATTGATTATTCCGTCAAACACCGAAATCGCTCATCGGATTCTACTTGAGAATTCATGACGTTTCTTTTATGGCTCACCAAACAATCATCATGCTCTTATGCATATGATTCAAAATTGGACATGTACATGATTATTCTAATGGCGGAAACATTAGTAACTAATAATCATGAGATCAACCGTTCTTAGGTTCTATGAATGACCATGACTGCTAATGGTAATTCCATTTTCATCCATGTGAATAACCTATATGAAAGTTGATGTGATGCGTATCTCTTAATACTAATCCAACATCCCTTGATGTAATTGGATTCATCATAGTCCATATTCATCCAGAATTGAAAACTCAAATCTTCCTTTATGAAGGAAGGTATTAGCTCGTCATTCTTCAATGAGTGATGAGTTGTAACTTTTTCAAGATGATTGCTCCCACTAAATTCCATGTCTTTACATGATAATTGCCTAACTCCCACTCAATTCCACATGTTTCGAAATTGACTTCTCAATCGGAACTTTTAAGGAATTGAAATCGAAGAATTGCATTTGCCAAGTTATTAAGATAGAACCATATATGTTCCCATCATATCCCTTCAAAATACCTATTTTGAAGTGGTCTCATCTTAACTTTATTAAAAGAATTTAATATCTAACTCACACATATCATAATGATGTGTAGCAATGTCATTATTCAAATATAAATAATATTTAGAATATATCCTTTGAAATACCCTTTTGAAAGGACGTATAACCATTTCATTTTCACAATGAGGTTAATAAGTGACATTTGCTTGGTTAGAACTTAACTTAGCTTTTGAAGATATCGGTATATCAACCCTCGCAATTTCTAGTCATAAATCTCGTATATATATATATACTAGAAAATTACTATGATTCATTTAGGCTCTTAAGTAAATCTCGGTTGAAACTATAGGTCAAATATTACATAAACTTAGTCAAAACTTGTTGAGGCTTTACATTAGTCATTTCTTCCAAAACTTACTTTTGGTGTCCTCACGTAGTAATCTTAAGAATATATCTTTTGATTACTTCAGACGGTCTCTTTAGTCATATAGAACTTACTAGAGACCATAGATCTCATCTATTGGGTATACTATGTAAATAGATATACCTTCATTCAAATCATTCTCTCTTGCGTAGATCTTCATATACACAAGTACACAATTTTATTTTGCCTTGTGTGTTGTGTCCTCATTTTTCTCCCACTCTATCTTTAGAATAAATACACTATAGATTCAAAGATAGCATATGAGACACAAATTCATGATGTTGAAGCATAAGGAGAACTACCTCATAGGTTGACTAATAAATTTAGATTTTTGTAGGTGTACTTGGTGATAGACATTCCTTTATTTGAGTTCATAGACTCAATTTACTTTATAAATGATCATACACAAGCCTTAAGCATGTGGACATATAATGAAACCCGTCATTATATTTGTCTATTAGATCACTTTAAGTAAATAATCTTATGTTTCAAAGCGCAAGCAATTTAAAGATGAAATTTAGAACATTAAAAGGATAAATGATAAAACGGGTGACTTGGGTTGCAAACCAAGTCACCATCATCCAAAATACAACTCATTATCCAAAATACTTTTCCATGTCGAACACGGAAACTTAAAGTTCTAAAATCCAAAACATTACTTAAAATAAGACAATGAAAAACAAAGCTCCATAAAAGCTATCCTTAGCTTCTCCATGGTTTCTCATGCTTGTTTTTCTTTTCCCTTGTCTTTGCTTGGTGGAGGCCCTATTTACAATAAAAAGGGAGATACATTATCACAACTTTGCATCATAATACCATAGTTGAATCAGAAACATAAAAGAAGGTTAGTCATTTACCTACTGGAGTGATCTTTCCAGCTTTGATATCACCAAGGTATTTGGAACAATTTCTTTTCCAATGTCCCATGCCATTACAATAATGGCACTTATCAAGAGGACCCTTCTTGACTTTGGAGGTGCTAGCTTCACAAGACTTAGCTTTGGTGAATGTGGGAGCTTGCTTCTTGCCCTTCCTCCCATTCTTCTTGAATTTCCCCTTACTCTTAGTGCTTATGTTAAGCACATCTTTGGGAGGGTTCACATTTAACCCCATGTCCCTCTCGGCTTGCACAAGTAGCTTGTGCAACTCCTCAAGAGACACATCCTTGTCTTGCATGTTGAAATTCACCCGGAATTGCACATATGCCTTGACTTTAGACAAGGAGTGTAGAATCCTATCTACGATGAGTTCTTTGGGGATTTCAACCTTTTGAATTTTCAAGGTCTCGACAAGCTCCATGAGTTTGAGCACATGAGGGCTAACCTTTTGGCCCTCTTTGAAGTCGAGATCAAAGAATGCCGCGGCCGCCTCATATTGGACGATCCGCGGAGTTTGTGAAAACATGGTCACAAGTTTGGAGTAAATCTCATTAGCATTGCCCATTTTGAAGGCTCTCCTTTGGAGGTCCGCCTCCATCGCAAATATTAAGACATTTTTCATTGCGGCGGACTCCTTTTGGTAAGCCTCATATGCTTCCCTAGTGGCCGCGGTGGACCTAGTGGAGGGCTCGGATGGAGAGGCCTCGGTAAGGTAACGAAGCTTGTCGTCACCTTCGGCGGCTAATTTGAGTTGGGCATCCCATTCGGAGAAATTTGACCCATTCTTTTCAAGTTTACATCGATCCATAAAGGATCGGAGCCAAGATGAACTAGCGAGAGGTGTAGCATTAGGAGTTGGTGTTGCCATTTGTTATGAATAAGAAGTGGTCTACAAAACAAAATATAAGGAGTAAAACAATTTGTCGTTTTAAGAATACTCGTAAAAATGTATGATTTAAACAAGTTTTATGCATTTTTCTAGTGACCTCTACCCAACTAGATAAATGATTCCAAGACCCAAATTCATATCAACTTAGGCACGGGGTAGCCGATGCAACCTTCATCAATATAACTCGGTGGATTAACCTTTTAATCGATTCTACTTTTAGAACTCTTGGTCGATAAAATTACTCTAATGTTTATCTATAGCCCAAAACACATCAACAAGGGCACGGGGTAGCCGATGCAACCCTTATCAATTACTTTTGTTGAGTTCAATCCAAATTTTGAATAAATGTGTCCATTATCCAAACCCACATCAACTTGGGCACGGGGTAGCCGATACATCCCTTATCAACATGAATTCGGTGGATTAACATTCATCACCCACTTCCCCTACGTAACAAGGTTTGTACCCCGGGGTGGCCGAGTGCACTCCCTCGCGAAATAGGTTTTCATGGTTTCTACTATTTGGTAAGGCTATGTCTCATTTAATTGTTTTAGCGAGAGGTCATGTCAATTTATTATCTATCACGTTTTAAGTGAACTAAAGCGGTGAACTACGATAATTCTAATTGACACGGTCGTTAAACTCGATAAAAAGACAATGCATGTTTAGTTATGGCGATTTAGCAATGCATGTGACATAAAATAAAATGCAAGCATAAAAGTAAATAAATCCTAGTATGGCCTTTCCTAAAAATAGAAAAACTCTTTAACTATTACAAATTCGGAAACCAACTCCATTGGTCCCTTGAACTTCGGTTGAGGCACGCATCTCGAGGTAACACCGTCTTTATGTATCGTCATTCTTGAAGAAATCCGTCTTTGGGAACTCCGGAATGAATAAAATTACATAATAAATTACATAATTCCTATTATACATTTGTAACTAAAATAAAATAAATCTATTAAATTACAAAACGGTGATACGAGATCACAATAAAATTACAACCGAATCGATATTCCCATACATTTCGGGAAATACCAATTAAAATCTAAGGCCATACTAAGTAAAATTACATAATTCAAAATTACATAAATTAAAATTATGACAATCATAAAGAAAATGCAGCATTATAATATGTATGAACATGCTCAATTTTATGCTAAATCGCCTTTAAATTGCCAATATCGTATATTACTCGGTTTTTACGGATTTGCGTGATTTCAACATTTTATAATCACAAAATTACATAAATTCATATTTATGTACTAGTTAATTACCCTAACCACTTAGGAGTCAAAATTTAGTCTTCACTAATAAATTGACCATAATTAACCCATATTTTATAAAATTGTTCATAAATGGTCCAAAATTACAAAAATAAGCTATTAAACTTCAAATAAATCACAAAATTTCAAATAAATTCAAAATTTGAAATTTAAACTTATGAACATTCTGGAAAATTACCATGACACTCATAATGTTCAAAAACTTAGGTTAAAAATTTCGAAATTTTCCGGAAAAACAATGTTGCGGTTTATCGATTTTAACTAAAATAATCATAAAACATGAGGAAAAATTATATCCATTAACTTTTCAATTTTAGATCTGAAAAAGATAATAAAATGCAACATTAGACGTTTTTCTTAAGTCATAGATAATGTTTTATTAATTTTTCACTAATAATGTCACTATTTATGCTATTTTTCTTCAAAAATCCATAAATCATGCATAAGGACTTCTTTATGGCCAATTATTTTACACACATCTTGTAAAATTGCATGTGACAACATATAAAATTTCTATGAACAGATTCGAAATTTAACTCATATTAACCCATTTTTCACTTTAAATACGAATTAAAATTGAAAAATCCATTTTTCGAGCATAACAAGTCCAAAAATTATGAAAATTTACAGGTTATCTCAAAATAATATGTATCACAACATATCCAAAAACCAATGAAAAATTCGAAGTATAGCTATTTTTAGACCAAAAATGACATTTTTACTCATAAAATCACATTTAAATGCCATTATTGTAAATTACGAACAATAAAAATCCGAAAAATAACCAAAATATCCTAAAACACTTTAGGACCAGAAATATTAACATGCATGTAATAATTTCGTGATATATCATAATAACACAAATTTTACAAGTTTTATTTGTTATTCTTATAACTCGGAAAAACTTTTAACCAATTTGCATGCAAACAACCGTGGCTCTGATACCGATTGAAGGAAATGTAGATTCATATACATACTAACATACTCATATATGTCTAAATAATTTGTCATAAAATTAAAACGGATTTTATGCATGCAAACAATAATAAAATAGAGGAGAAAACATGTCCTTACATTGTTGATTTTCGGTTATTAGGGCACAAAAGAGATCACCTTTCTCTTTTGATCTTGAGCTTTCCCTTATGGATGAACAAGATCTAAGTATAAGATCTCTCCCTAAGCTTTATACCCAAGGCTTAACACTTAATCTAATTAATATTATTTGATCTAGTATAATATTAATCTTAGTAGAAAATTGAACCAAAACCTTTTAAATCACATAAAAGTTTCGGTTTTTAGAGAGAAGGAGAGGAGGATTTTTATTCTCTCTAAAATTGTATTTTGGATGATAAGTTGAATGAATGAATAATCCCTATCTCTTGGTATATTATTAGGTAAAATTATAAGAAAAACAATGATGAGTTTTTACTTCCCAAAACCGTGTAAGAGGAGAGGTAAAGGGGAGCCAATGCATGGATTTATTTGTCTTCACAATGCACCATAGGCTTGCATGGCTACTAAAGCAAAACAATCATTATGTTTAGCTACTAATTAAACAATTAATTAGCTTAATCCTCTTCTTTTATTTCGGTCCATTTGGTAATATGGATTCCATATTATTTTTGTCAATTGTCAATATGTCACATGTCATATGTGACATAATATTTGTTATGTATTTTTAACATATTAAAAATCAACGTATTAATAAAAATACGTCACATACAAAAATCGACTTAGTAATTTCATAATTACTTGTACCAAAAAATTTTACCAATTTATAAATCACAACTGTTTGTATTTATAACAATTCATTCAAATTCAATTGTTACATTAAACAATTATTTCATCCGAGTAATTATACAATTTGATTACTCGGATCAGTATCTCATTTAATCACATTTCAATTCGATCGTAAATTATACTTCAAAATCGTCCGTCAATTTTCAAGTAATTTAATTAACTCGTAACATTATACGATTAATTAAATAATCAATTAAGAGTATTGCCCTTTAGGTATGACCTAGGGGGTCAACTGATCACCACCGTCACACGACAATAATGTCAAACTCTAGTCAGCCAATCATTACCGATATATGTTGACCAGTTGACAGTAACAAAATTACTTCCCAATTGTATTCATTTTAATGAGACTTAAACATGTGATCATCATGATCAACAGTCGTGATCGCATTATTGTCGGAGGACACATATTCCAACAGGGAGTACCTTTGTTTAGTAGTGGTTTGAACTTCGGGGACGAAGTTCCTTTTAAGGAGGGAAGACTGTAATACTCCGTATTTATAAGTCTTGGGGTACTCTATCGAGTAGGCCTTACTCTGTCGAGTAAGGGTAAGTTGCGAAATAAAATAGTTTCGACTGTTGGGTACTCGATCGAGTAGTCAGGGGCACTCGATCGAGTAAGGGGTACTCGATCGAGTACCTTGGGTACTCGATCGAGTAGCCCCTTTTTTCTGAGGGAGTTTTCTCGGGTTTTGTTAATTATGCGATTAAGGTATTTAAGCTTCGTCGTCATTATTCTAAATCACTTTTACAAAACCTAAATTTCCGTTTAAGAGAGAAAGCAAGCAAGTTCATCTTCTTAATCGCATTCTTAGCAATTCCCGGAGTTCAGACGGTCAGTTCTTGTCGTTGTTTATACCGTTGGGTTCCTTGCGTCGAGGGTAAGATCTATGTACCCTTTTTATTGTCTTTCCTTTGTTTTGGTTAAACCCTAATTTAGAGATTGGGGGTTTTATGTGTAGTATGTGATTTGGTAGCCTCTATGTATTGTATGATAGGAGGAGGGTTCATAGAAGAGGCTTTTTGACTCAGCAGTAGAGACCGTCTGATTGTGTGCATACCAGGTAGGATTTCCTACTCAGTATTAGTCCCATAATGGGATATTGGTTGATGTATTGTATTTGGTTGTTTGATATAATAATTGTATTGTGATTGTGGTTGTGATCGTTGTTGATGGTTCTCGAGATGCGTTCTCGGTGAGTGGGTCACTTGCGGGAGTGGCTTCACGCCCTAATTTCGCCTTCTGTGGAACCCGCCACAGAAGGGATGTGCACATTAATGGACAGGGTTATCGCTCACTATGTGGAGCGGGGATTTGGTGGGTACGGCTGCGGTCCCCCACTGGCAGGGCTGGTCCAGTGGACAGTCAGTATTGAGATGATGAGAATTGGTTGGTTGTGTGTGTGTGTGTGACACTTAAGCTGTCTGTTTATCTTATCGTTATTGTTTATATTGATTGTGTGATTAGTACTGACCCCGGTGTTGTTTTGTAAACCTGCGGTGATCCATTCGGGGATGGTGAGCAGATATTGAACAGGTAATGAGATGAGTACTGGGATAGCTGGGATGCCACGACATGATGATAGGAGTCTTCCGTTGTAGCTTTTAGTTTATTTACATTGCAGTTAGAACAGTCATTTGAGAACATGTATCGTACTTTTGGTTTGGTCTTGAGGATTGTAACTATTCGCTAAGTATTTATAATAAACGTTGTTTCTTCATTGTTGTTTGATTATCATTGCCTCGGGTAACCGAGATGGTAATGTCTCCATACCTGAGTGGTCCTGGTAAGGCACTTGGAGTATGGGGTGTTACAGTGGATGCTGGAAGAGGTCTTCCCACAGAAGACTGAGGGGATGCCCCCTGAGTATCGGAAGAACTCGAACTGGCTCCAGACATGGCGATGAACGGTTTGCTGTGTTCTAGCTTATAGAAAATTGATTATTACGGCCCAACGGTGGGCGCCAAATTGTTTTGGTTAAAATTTACCGATTAGAAGCTTAATTTGATGGGTCGAAGTGATTGTCTACAGCTATGATCGAATTAAGATATTGGTACGTAAAAATGAAACAAAGCGAAGAGAAAGGCAGACACAAGAAGTTTTTGGTGACGCGGAAAACCCGTTGTGGGAACAACCGCGGGGGGGAGTCGGAATCCCACCAATAGTTTCACTATGATCGGAATATTTATAGCAAGAAAGGAAAGTACAATCGTGATCTGTGATCAATTATCGAGAGTGAGTTCTCAAATGAGTATATTGTGCAAACTCCGCTATCTGCTTGATGCCCCTCCTTCCTGATCTTCCTCCCTTTTTATAATTATTCCTCTAGGGTTTTTCGTCCCCGCAGGCTCCTCCGAGTCAGGTTCCTGATATTCAGGGATCGTTACCTGGAAAGTAGGAGGTAGTTTTTATGGGCTTTTCCTCTTTTTGACCGCATGCGTTATTCCTTCCAGGTGTGTTTCTTTCCTTTCATCCTATGGTCTTGCTTTTTCCACATGATCAATCCTCATACTTTTATCTCACCCAACCGGATAGTGCCACGTGTCGCTTGACAAAAATTGCAAATTTTGACCCCAACACAAATATATATCACACGATTTTTTTGTTTGATTGTTGTGATCCAAAATATTAATCAAATTATTGTTTCCTATAATTAAGTTAGGGGGTGTTTAGTTGAAGGTCTATAAAAAAGGGAAATGGAAACAAAATTATTGATTTTCTTTGTTGGTGTTTGTTTGACTCAATTCCTTACCCCTCAATCCACCTAGTTCCTTACTCCTCACCCCCAAGGTATGAGATTTCATTACCCTTGTTACCCTTCAACTACCTTATTTTTTCTACCACCACACTTACGACTCCCACCACACCCGTCACCATCAAGACGCCATCGCCACCGCCACCACCACCACCACAACCACCCCACATAAACCACCACCACAACACCACCGTCACAACCACCATGACGCCACCACCACCACCACCATCACCATCACCATCACCACCACCACCATAACCACCCCACTGCCACCATCACCACCACCACCACCACAACCACCCTACCTAAACCACCACCACCAAAACCACAACCACGGCCACCCCACATAAACCACCACCACAACACCACAGCCACCCCACTACCACTACCACCACCACGACGCCACCGCCGCCACCACCATCACGACTATCCCCACTCTCGGTAGCTTGATGTATGCTATGGTCTGCACTAGACCTGATCTAGCGTAGTCAGTCAATGTGGTGAGCCGATTTATGGGTGATCCAGGTAAAGAGCACTGGCAAAGCTGTGAAGAGAATTTTTCGGTACCTTAAGGCTACATCTGATGTCGGTCTCATTTATGGAGGTGATAGAGAGTGTCTTGTGTCAGGGTACTCAGTTACGATTATGCGGGGAGATGTTGACAATGAGACGATCAATGATCGGTTATGTTTTCACTCTTGGTGGTTCGATCGTCGATTGGAAGGCTACATTGCGGCCTACGATTACTTTGTATACTCTTTGAAGCGAGTAGTATATGGCCTCGACTGCAGCGGCTAAAGAGGGTATCTGGTTAAAAGGGTTGGTCAGTGATCTGTGTCTACATCAGGAGCAAGCTATTGTATTCTATGACAGTCTTAGTGCAATATGCTTGGCTAAAGATAAGGTCCATCATGAGAGGACTAAGCATATAGATGTGAGATATCACTTTCTGAAAAAGGAGAAGAGAATTAAGGTGAATAAAGTGGGTATTGCTGATAACCAGCTGACATGTTTACCAAGCCAGTTCCGCACAACAAGTTCCAACACTGTTTGAACTTGCTAAATCTCCGAAGTCTGTAACTGCCCCTTTGTGGGTAATATCTGAGGGGGGAAGGGAGAAAAGTTTTCTAGTACATCTGGCATCTATGGGGATGCATCTGGTACATCTGTCTGTTTGTGAGAGAATTCAAGTCAAGGTGGAAATTTGTTGGGTTTGTGCCTTGATTTAGTCGCCGTTTCGAACGACTATGCGGGGGGCTAGGTCTGTTTTGGGGCTTATTAGGTCATTCTATATTAGGTCTTAGAGAGTATTATATAAACACTCTAAGCCTCTACCTAGCAAATCGCTTCATCATACCGTCTAATCAGAATCAAAACTCCTCACATATCAATAAAACTCTCTTCCTTCTGCCCGGTGGACGTAGCTAACACACCGTTAGTGAACCACGTAAATTTGTGCATTTGTCTTTTATTGTTCTTTATTTGTTCTTTCTTGCTTCTGTTATAACAATATTAGATGAAAATCATAGCAGATGGAAAAAATAGAAGGAAGATTTTTAGGTTTTGTAGAGAGATAAATGAAGATGGAAAAAGTGTGTTTGAAAATTAAATTGAAAATGAGATGTGAGGCTGACAAGATGCAATGTTAGTGCATTGAGAATGTAAGGTTTTTAAATTTTTTAATTAGAAATGTCAATTTCAAGTCAGTGTATTATTGCTTACAAAAGTCTACACACAATTGCACGTGATTCATCCCCATGTCATTTTCACATAATGTGGTATACTATTCGACTCGTCGTAAGCTATCCATCACAAGCAAAACTAATTGTTTATACAATGTAGATAAGTGGAAGGACTCCGAAAATGTAAATAGGGAGCAGGAAATAATGGGGTTTATAGGAAGATTGCACCTATGAGACGTGAGAGTTTCGACCTCCACTATAGACGAGCCCGTGAATAAACAAATTGTGTCTGTAGCCGCACTAATAAAGATTAGAGTTTCGATCACGGGCGCAATATTTCCGACAAAATTGCCGTGATTATTTGGACCCCATTAATCCCATTATCATAATGCTCAACATTCGCCACACTACACGTCTTCCGTCATCAACTCATCATCCAGTTAACACATGCAAGATGCAACTATACAAGTATGCTCATACACAAAATCTCATTGAAGACGGGCGATATTCGTCACAAACTTGTGACGGATACCGTTTCCTCTCACAAAATGTCCATTGAGAGGTGAGTGGGAAGCACATGGAGGGTGCTTCACCTTATCCCCTCTCCCTTTTGTGAGAGGTCACAAGCTTGTGACAGGATTAGCCCGTCACAAGCAAGACTAGCCGATGGTCCTATATTATGTAAATTTCTTTTACCTAACAAATCTTCTGCTATTTTGATTATCATTCGATGTCTCCTAAAACGGAGGTATTCATATTTAAGTAAAATGGTTTAAATAACACTTCACTTAAATTGGTAGGAGAGAATGGAGCAAACTTTTTGGTCAGTCGTTTACCTCTTTGTGAGAGTATCCACGGCGAGGAGATTATACACTGTTGTTGACAGTGCACACCCCGATTGACACCAGAAAAAAAAAAAAAAAAACCTAAATTGGTAGGACAAACTTTTTGCTAAACCTTACACATTTTCTTTTCTCATAGTATTCATCGTATTTGACCCGATTTATGTTTAAAACGGATATCCGTCTTAAACAAAAATACTCCCTCCATACCACACCAATGGTAACATTGACTTTTTCAAACTTGTCGAGGAACGTTTTGCAACGTAAATATCTTTTGGTACGCATTATTAAAAATTATAAAAATTTGATATTCTTATAGCATTAATGACGATAAATCAAACAAGATCTCACATGATTATATTTTGTCTTATAGATTAAGAATAATATCGAAGATTCCCTACGACCATGAATAGTGGCAAAGCGGTCAATGTCACCATTGGTCTGGTATGGAGGGAGTATATGTTTCCATATTGTTCAACTGCAATTTATCCCTTCCTCATATTCATTTGTTCCCTTTTATATTTTTTTATGAGAGGTATTTTAGTTAAAGGTAAATACATAATTAGAATATAGGATCGATCTATAACTAATATGAGGTACTAGTAATCGGAAGGAAAACATTCGAATTTGATTAGGAAACTTGCCTAATCATTTGTATGATGGTGAAGTTTGGTACTCCGTAATATAATGACTTACATTTGACAACAAAAAAAGAAAAAAAAAAATAGTGGGCTACTCCTTTTATTATCAATTTGTTTTAGGATGCAACTTCACCTGCTTGTGGGCTTGTCTGTCTCGCTTGTTCTCCAAGGCCACAGCGGAGAACTGCACAAATAGTAGTAACAACGGGAGAAAGTATGAACATTTAGCTCTAACCAATCGATTTACCGAAAATATTTTTATTAACTTAAATGTATAAGTTTGATAAAATAAACCGGAATAGTGAATTTAATCGTAAAATTAACGGGAGTAGGCAAAGAAAAAAAAATAATAACCGTGGGAGGGGTGAACTACCTAATAACTAAGGAAATAGTATTGGCAAATGATGTCATGAAAGTAATAATATTAAAGAAGAAGTGTAGTGAATGTGTCTTATAACTTGTTTATAAATTATATATTTCATCATAATTTCAAGATTTATCACAAACAAATATATTATTAATGGTAAATGTATATGAGTTACACAAGTTAATGTAGTTTTATTTCGCAGAATATAAAATTTAAATGATATATAGAGATTTTGAATATTTGCTCACCCCTATATAAGTCGATATGGATGTACACTGTACATGCATTTTACACTACACTAACAAATGTTTTCCGACCACATAGCAGCACTTAGTGACTGACCTAAAACATCATGGGAAATAGTATAGTTTTCCTGTGAACTTTGGTGGCATGTACTTGTATAATCTTATTGCTCACTCTCTCTTGTTAATTTTCTATCCATCCATTCATTATACTTATAAATAATGCACATTCCACCACATTCATCTTATTAAACAACCACACCCAACCTACACTGCTTTTTAAAACGCAACACACAAAGTGACTATGGACACTTCTACTCGGGTAATTTAGCTAGTACTATACATTACTTAAATCTTTTTATTCCGTCTAGTAATCGAGTCAAAAACTCGCTATTCTTTGTCATTGTAACCCGATTCTGCAAATGAAATGGTCGTATAAAAACAGTTTACGGATTAATAATCTTTTCATTTTAATTTGGCAATTATATTACTTATTGATGATATTCATTTGCAAATGTTTGTAGGTACATAAAATGATGAGAGCATTATTAGGGATTGTTTTGCTAGTGGGAATGTTGAACACAAGACAAGTACAAGGAAGAAAAGCCAGAAAATTAAATTATTTTGAATATAATGCAATGAATTGCAGGGCACATACTGCATGTATAACTCAGTTTGGAGGGGTGGGTGATGGAACCACCTCTAACACCAAGGCTTTTCAGGCAGCCGTCGCTCATCTTAGCCAGTTCGAATCCGACGGCGGTTCTTTGTTGTTTGTTCCTGCAGGGAAATGGCTAACTGGGAGCTTCAATCTTACTAGCCATTTTACACTGTTTCTTGACACAGATGCTGTCCTCTTAGCTTCTCAGGTTTGTATTTAATTGTTAACCCTTCAGGCTTAATTGAGTTAAAGGGTTCATAGTGTTTTAATTTTGTGATGTCAAAGTTACACTCACTACAAGAATTCCAGTTTCGGGCGACTAAATAAGGCGACTACTACTTAAAGTAGTCGCCAATTTGGCGACTACAAAAAAAACCGGCTGACTGAAATCTGTCGCCAAATTGGCAACTACCTTCACTTTCAGTCGCCAATTTGTACTGTAGTCACCAAATTGACCAGTTGGCGACTATTTTGTCAGTCGCCAATTTTGGCGACTGAACGGTCGCCCGAATTCCATTTGGCGACTAAGGCCGCGACTGGATTGGGGCGACCATTTCCAGTCGCCAATTTTGTTTTGGCGATTGTTTTCAGTCGCCCGAATCTTATTTTCTTGTAGTGAGTAAAAAAAAAATATGTTGCTAAATTTATGTAGGGTGATTATATACTGTATAATAACAGGTGATGGAAGAGTGGCCATTAATTGATGCTTTACCTTCTTACGGGCGAGGAAGAGACACAGCTGGTGGAAGATATGCTAGTCTAATCTTTGGTAGCAACCTCACCGATGTTATAATTACAGGTGTGCTTCATCAAAATACATGATTAAATATCATGAATAGATTATAGATATGTATTATTATGAAAATGTGTTTACTTTACGCTAATATGGATCAATACTTACATGATTATTAGGTAATAATGGATCGATTAATGGGCAAGGCGAAATGTGGTGGCAGAAATTTCACAAGGGAGAACTGAAGTACACTAGACCTTACCTAATTGAGATGATGTACTCTGACACCCTTCAGATCTCTAACCTTACTTTGATTGATTCTCCGTCCTGGAATATTCATCCTGTTTACAGCAGGTAACTAATACCCTTGCTAATTACTCTTCTGTAATTTCGGCCTTATTATGGAGCGATTTGCCTTCTGTTTTTTTATACCAACCTATCTTATCTTATCATGGCAGCAATATTCTAATTCAAAGCATTACAATAAGTGCCCCAGTGAACTCTCCAAACACAGATGGCATTAACCCAGGTATGCACTACATTAGAATAGAGCATTTTCACCTCAATCGTGGTCAAAGAGTCAGGAATCGAACCCCTGACCACTTGTTTAAGAGATGAGAGCCCTTACCACTCAGATCAGCCAACTTTGGTACATCGGAACTATTTAAAATGAACTATATACTCCCTCCGGTCCAGACCAAAGGTAACAGTTACTTAAAATGGACGAACCATACCAAAGGTAACATACTATAAACACAAATTCTCATTGAAGACATGACATATCCGTCACAAGCTGAAGACGGATACCATTTTACCTCAACGATATTCTTTTTTCTCTCTCTGCAACACTATTCATGTGGTCCCCTTTCTCCACTAACCCATTTTGTTACCATTTTATCTCACAAAATATCCGTCACAAATGGTAACCCGTCACAAGGGAGACCAATTGTACTATAAATGGCATATTTTTTGACAATATAATCCTTATACCCTCCTCATATTTACACAAATGCCATCATGTGGTCCACCCACTAACTCCTTATTTAACTCACCTAAACCCATTTAATTATACCCACTACCCATGTGGCCCACTCACCAATCTTTCCATTTTTGCCTCTCCTTTTTACCTCTTTTCTTAAATAACCCATTTTTCACCATGTTACCTTTCGTCTGGGTCGGAGGGAGTATAATATATCATGTTGAAAGGCTACCTTAGTTCATACATTGGTTGTTGCTCTTTTGACATTTATAGTCTAAATGCAATTTTGTCATGTAGACTCGTGCACAAACACAAGAATAGAGGATTGCTACATTGTATCCGGAGATGATTGTGTGGCAGTGAAAAGCGGATGGGACGAATATGGAATCTCCTTCGGAATGCCTACAAAACAACTTGTCATCCGACGTCTTACATGCATTTCACCTACAAGCGCCGTGATTGCACTGGGAAGTGAGATGTCAGGTGGAATACAAGACGTAAGGGCGGAAGACATAGTGGCAATCAACTCGGAATCAGGAGTCAGAATCAAAACCGGCCCAGGAAGAGGAGGGTATGTCAAAGACATATATGTCAAAGGTTTTACAATGCACACCATGAAATGGGCATTTTGGATGACAGGAAATTACGGTTCACACCCTGACGACAAATATGACCCGAATGCCCTTCCTATGATAAACAACATTAACTATAGAGACATGGTTGCTGATAATGTCTCGATGTCCGCTAGGTTAGAAGGGATTTCAGGGGATCCTTTCACTGGTATTTGTATATCAAATGTGAGCATTTCCTTGAATGCCAAGCCGAAGAAAGTCCAGTGGACGTGCACTGATGTGGCAGGGATTTCCAGCCAGGTCACGCCTAGAACTTGTGATTTGCTGGCCGATAAAGGGGCGGAGTACGCAACAGAATGTCAATTCCCTACAGATATATTGCCAATAGATGATGTTGAAATTAAGACATGTTCTTACTACAAAAGGTACATTTGATGTCAGTGATGTATATTTCCTCAGAAATCAAAGAATTGTTTCAGTTTAGTGTGTCTGAAAGACTGAAACTGTCACTATTCACATTAGAATATGGAGATGTGTATATGTTTGCTGGAGGTGATTTGTACACACCCAAATGTGATTCCTGTACTCTCTAATCCAAATATCATTCTCAACGATTTGACAATGCGAATTCTTGCCTCAAAAAATATGATGATTCACTACTATTTGTGTTGCTATAGACGGATAGTGTCCGTCTATAATAAGAATTTGTGTTTGCAAATTATTAGTTGGTCTATCCGACACGATTTTCATTGTGGGTAATTTGAAAACAACTTTTATGTGTTTCAACATAGGGAATAAGGCTACGTATATTCGAGCAATCTTGAGCGTGTTAGACCATCCCCAAGCAGAAGGTCGCGTTAATCGGGTTACCAATATTTTTCCTCTTAATCACACCTTATTAATCTTGACCCACTTTCACCTCCCAAGCAGAAGGTCACGACCTAAGTCACCAACCCAATCATTTTTCACTTTCCAACATTTTCAATCATTTACCACATTCCCTACCCACCAAAACCTCTTTCTCTATCTTACTTTTTCATAACTTATTTACTAACAAATGTGTAATTTTTAAGTATCATTGTAAAATAATAATTAAACTAACTATCAAATAAAAATTTAATTTATAAATTAGTATTTAAATAATAAATAGAATTTGAAATTTAAAAAAAAAAAAAAAAAAAAAAAATCACCACAAAAACCAAAAATAATGGAAAAAAAAAAAAACTACTACCATACATGTCATTCTAATTTCCAGCTACCAATTTCTTTCTAATCTCGTGTGCCAATTTTCTTCTCTACTCCTCTACACTTTTTTTACTTGTCCTTTTTATTGTTGTGAACCAATCAGAGCATGCCATCTATCGGGTCACCAACAAGGTCACTATACCCAACTCAAGGTCACAAATTGACCTTTTTTTACTCAAGGTCACCCAAATTACATCCTTAATCATAGTTTACGGTGTTATTTTTTTTTTTTTTTTGGTCTAAACCATCCGGTAATCCGAACCACATTGGGCCGACTAATCCGGATTTCGGGGCGTGTCCAAGGATTACGGTATTTAAACCCCTCCCAATCGTAGTTGTGGGGGATCGATCCGCAGACCTCCCTACCAAGCGCAGCCCCATGCTACCACTGCGCCAACCAACGATTGGTATAGTTTACGGTGTTATTAGGATGACCCAACAAGGTCACGACCCAGTTGGTGATCTTGCTTGGGCATGGTCTTAAAGCAGCCGCCTTTATCCCACCGGGAATATGTTACCATAATTGAAGAGTGAAAATGCATTTAATTTCAGTACAGAAGCAGAATTGAAGTTTCCCTCCAAAGTTACCGAATTCGCTTCATCACCTATCGAATTGATAGTCGATTCACATGAATTTACGAATTCGAGTAGCATCTAATTACCCTATTAGTTATGATTCTACTTTTTTTGGGACGGAAAGAGTACACATTATATTAAAAAAATTAGAGTTTCGAATACATTAAGGGAGGGACCAGAGAAAGAGGGGTGATAGCTGACATAAAGTCCAAAATACAAGTACGAATTACAAAAGATGGGGCATAATCCCAATTAAAACAACCATTACAAGAACTATTGTCTTTGATGGTAAAAGTAGCAATCCCATCTGCCACATTGTTGGCCGACCACTTCGCAAACACAATCTTCAAGCGGGGTGAGTTCTTCAATTGTTCCTTACACGCAATTATAATATTAGCATAAGGGCCATAAAGGGATTATTACTCAAAATAGCATTAATTGCATTAAAACAATATGAGGCAATCAACAAATTAACCATGGACAAACTAGAAAGACGCATCCCTTCTCTAATGGCGAGCGCCTCACAAATGAATGGATTATGGGCAATCAAGCGAGTAGACCACCCCCGAACCCAAGAGCCAAAACTATTCCTATCAACACACCCAATACTAGCAAAAGAAGAGGAGGAGAAAGCTGCGTCTACATTGACCTTAAGCCAATTATGCGGAGGAAGGGGCCAGCTACTCGGGGTAGTGCAAGGCAGAAGGGCTGCCAGAGAACAACGGGAGGGTTGTGAGGTACGAGAATTAGCAATGGCTGTGAGGGTGGGCTGCGTCTACATTGACCTTAAGCTTTCACCTTGCAATCCTTCCTACACACTATCAAACATCTCCTTTTCATTCTCAATTAAGCGAATGTTAAGCATATATCAACAAAAAGGTTTGAATTTTCATACAAACATTTCATCAAACACTTTAAATACATGTGCACAAAGACCAAACTTTTACCCACAAACCATATGTTAACAACCCATATTCACCAACTACCCTTACCCAAGATCCCTCTAAGTCTTAGAAGAGACTACTCACGCATGCTAACAATTGTCATGTAAATAAATGAAGAAAAAACATCAACATAAAGAAATTATACCAATACTTAAGAAAGATTCAAGCTTGGATTAATAATGGAAATATTTCTTCAAAATCTTCTCTTACAAACCTGTTGGAAATGATGGCTGTAAAAGCCAAGTTGCTTTGTCCAACTTTCCATTTGATATCCCACATCGGTGGATTAGCTAGGCCTCTTTGTGTTTATATTGTCTTTTGTCTATCACTAGCCAATTGTGTGGACCAAGGAGGCTTTTGTTGGGATTGTTGGGCCTGTGGGTTTGGGTCCAAACACACACGCGCGCGCGCGCCGGCTCGGGCTCGGGCTCGGGCTCGGGTTTGGGTAGAGCACCTGCGGTGCGGGCCAAAGGCCCCCTTTTAATCTTTTTTGGGCTTGTGTGTAGTGGGCTGTCCACATTCAGTGTACTGGAAGTTGTAACAGTCAGTCAATGGAGACTATTAGTGGCGCGATTAAAGAGCTGTTAATGCTCCACTAATCACGTTTTGACTGCTGCTTTAGTGGAGCAGTTTTTGGCTCCGTTGTTGATCTATTTTACTATAAATAGATCAACACTCTTCACTCCAGAACACACACAAAACCAACACTCTCTTCTCTTCTTTCTCCTCTTCTCTGATTAGAATTTCTGGGTAATGATCATTATTTCCGTTCCAAGTCTCACAGTTACGAGTGGGCGAAACTGAGTGGAGACTGTAGTGTTATCCTTGGGGAACTACCGGCACTAGCTGATCGCCACCACGGTCGTACCGGAATATAGTTTTCAAGGCAGTGGCTCCTTTACCACGGCACTACGAATCGGGTTATATCTTTTCTGTTTTCCTTGCTTTTCATTGTTACTGCATCGTTTACTCCAACAATTTGAAAACTATATATCTGTTGTTGTTAATTGCTGTAACAATGTCGTCTGTTTTAGCAAAAACTCTTCCTGATTTGACTAAACAGGAAAAATTAGACGGTCATAATTATAAGCGTTGGTCACAAAAACTGTTGATGTTTTTCGAACAACTGGAAATTGATTATGTGCTGTTTAGTGACCCGCCTGCTCCTGTTAAAGAGGCTGCTGTTACTGAGACCGTAGAGAACACCCCTCCTGATAAATCTGCTGTTAAGTCAAACGAAGAGGATATTAAGAAATTTGATAAGGACAATAAACTTGTTAGATGCCAGCTTCTAAACAACATGACCGACACCCTTTTTGACCTATTTATGGTTCATAAGTCCTCCAAACTGATATGGGAGTCCTTAGAAGCCAAGTATTGGGTTGATGATGCGGGGAAAAAGAAATATGTTGTGGGTAAGTGGCTGGAATTTCAGATGGCTGACGGGAAACCCATCATGGAACAAGTTCATGTCTACGAAAACCTTTGTGCTGATGTTGTTAATGAGGGTATGAAATTAGATGACATTTTCGTGGCTAATGTTCTGTTAGAAAAGTTCCCTCCCTCCTGGTCTGACTATAGGAACCACCTTAAGCATAAGAAAAAGGACCTGTCTCTCCAAGAACTAGTAGGACACATGAGGACCGAAGAGGCAAATCGCCTTAAAGACAAACCTGTTAGTCAACCTGTTAAAACTTCTGTTGCTGCTGTTAATGCTAATATGGTTGAGTCTGGTGGTCCGTCTTATACTGAGAAGTTCAAGGGTAAGGGTAAGGCCAAGGTTGGTCAGGGTAAGAACCGGGTCGGGGCTAAGAAGAATGGTCCAGGGAAGCATACCAAACCAGTTGCTAAGATTCAGAAACCAAAGGGTCCCATTGTTTGCTACGTTTGTGGGAAAACTGGTCACAAAGCCTACCAGTGCACTGAAAAGAAAACTGCTGAAGCTAATGTTGCTGTGACTGACGATGTCATTGCTGCTGTGGTTGTGGAAGCTAATCTGGTGGGTAATGTTGCTGAATGGGTCTTGGATACTGGTGCTTCTAGACACCTCTGTCTTTGATAAGGGGTTATTTGGTCTTTGAGTTCGAGGAAGTAGGCGATGGGGAATGTGTCTACATGGGTAATTCTTCATCTGCAATCATCACAGGCAAAGGTAAGATCTTTCTCAAACTCACCTCGGGGAAAACACTTGCTCTTACCAATGTTTTATTTGTACCCTCATTACGTCGAAACCTCGTGTCTGGTGCCTTATTGAACAAAGCTGGTTTGAAACTTGTTTTTGAGGCTGACAAGGTTGTAATGTCGCGTAATGGGGAATTTGTGGGCAAGGGTTATCTTTCTGGGGTCTTTTTGTATTGAACACTGATTCGATTTTTAATAATAATGCATCTACTACCTTATATTGCTTTGAGTCTATTGATGTTTGGCATGGTAGATTAGGTCATGTGAATGTTGACTATATTAAAAAACTTAGAACTATGAGTTTAATTCCAAGTTTGACGAGTCAAGAATTCTCTAAATGTGCTAGCTGTGTTGAGGCTAAATTCACAAAGAAACCTAGTAAACCAGTAACATCTAGGAATACGAGTCTTCTTGAGTTAATTCACACCGACCTAGCTGACTTCAAAAATATGGCAAGTAGAGGTGGAAAGAATTATTATGTCACCTTTATAGACGACTGTTCAAGGTACACCCGTGTCTATCTTCTTAAGATTAAAGATGAAGCAGAACAATCGTTTATAAACTTTAAAAATGAAGTCGAAAATCAACTCGACAGAAAAATTAAAAGGGTAAGGTCTGATAGAGGTGGTGAGTATAAATCTAGTTATCTAGCCGACTTTTGTGCTGCTAACGGTTTAATACATGAGACTAGTCCACCTTACTTACCTCAGTCTAAAATAGAACCTTAAAAGAGATGATGAATGCTATGCTTTTAAGTTCTGGCCTATCTGACGATATGTGGGGGGAAGCAATTCTATCGCTTGTCACATTCTTAACCGTGTACCTCATAAGAAACTTGACAAGACACCCTACGAGATTTGGAAGGGCTATCCTCCTAACCTGAGTTACCTTAAGGTGTGGGGGTGTTTGGCTAAAGTAGGCTTACCTGACTTTAGGAGACCTACCGTTGGACCCAAGACCTATGATTGTGCTTTTATAGGTTATGCTCAAAATAGTTCTGCTTATAGATTCATGTCTTTAAGTGATCGTTCTATATCTGAAGCTAGAGATGCTGTGTTTTTTGAGCATGTTTTTCCATTACAGAAGAATGTTGACTCACCTCCTAGTTTACCTATTACATCTGTTGATATCTCTTCACATGCTAGTAGTAGCTCTTCTATTGATCATGTTGTTGAACCTAGAAGGACCAAGAGACCTAGATGTCCAAAGAACTTTGGAGCTGATTTTGTTTCAACTTTGCTGTCTGAACATGGATACACTGTTTGTGCTAGTGATGAATTTGTTTCAGCTTTTTTAATAGAAGATGACCCAAAAACGTATAGTGAGGCAATGAAATCCATTGATGCTAATTTTTGGAAAGATGCTATTAAAAGTGAACTTGACTCTATTGTGTCAAATCAGACTTGGGAGTTGACTGATTTACCTAAAGGTAGTAAACCCATTACAAGTAAATGGATTTTTAAAAAGAAAATGAGACCTGACGGTACAATAGAGAGGTTCAAAGTTAGACTTGTAGTTAGAGGCTTTACACAAAAGAAGGGTATTGATTATTTTGATACTTACTCTCCTGTGACCAAAATTTCGACTATTAGGACTCTTGTCGCCTTAGCTGCTATTCATAACCTTATTATACATCAAATGGATGTTAAAACTGCTTTTTTGAATGGTGAACTAAGGGAAGAGATCTATATGTCTCAACCTGAAGGTTTTGTGATTGAGGGTCAAGAGAGTAAAGTGTGTAAACTGAACAAGTCACTCTATGGACTGAAACAAGCACCTAAACAGTGGTATGAGAAATTTAACAACACTTTGATAAGTAATGGCTATGTGGTTAACAATTCTGATTCATGTGTTTATTCAAAGGTAATAGAATCTGATTGTATGCTTATATGCCTTTATGTTGATGACATGTTAATACTTGGTAATAATTTAGAGGTGATAATTAGAACCAAAGAATTTTTGTCATCACAATTTGAGATGAAGGACTTAGGAGAAGCTGATGTTATCCTAGGAGTTAAGGTCATCCGAAACCCCAATGGAATCTGTCTAAGTCAATCTCATTATGTTGAAAAAGTGTTGAGAAAGTTTAACTGCTTTGATGATGTGCCTGCTAGAACACCATATGATCCTAGTGTAGCATTGTGTAAAAACTTGGGCAAGAGTGTTTCCCAAGAAGAGTATGCTAAAATCCTAGGTAGTGTGATGTTTTTAATGAACTGTACTCGACCAGATATTTCTTATGCAGTTAGTAGACTGAGTCGTTATACACATAACCCTAGCAATGAACACCGGAATGCTCTTCGTCGTTTACTAAAATACCTAAACGGAACAGTTGACTTATGTTTGCATTATAGTAAATTTCCTGCTGTGTTAGAGGGATATTGTGATGCGAACTGGGTTGCAGGTAACGATGAGATCTGTTCTACTAGTGGTTATGTCTTTACCATGGGTGGAGGTGCTATATCGTGGAAGTCTTCTAAACAGACTTGTATTGCACGCTCTACCATGGAATCTGAGTTCATAGCTCTTGAGTTGGCAGGACAAGAGGCTGAATGGTTGAAAAACCTTTTAGCTGATATACCAGTGTGGGGCGGACGGCTAACACCGGTCTCTCTGCACTGTGACTCGCAGGCTGCTATTGGTGTTGCAAAGAATAGTGTCTACAATTCAAAGAAGAGACACATTCGAATAAGGCACGCTGCAGTTAGACAACTCCAAGACAACGGAGTGATTGCTTTGGACTATGTGAAGTCCGAAAACAATCTTGCTGATCCCTTTACTAAAGGGTTGGCTAGGAGACTAGTCGTTGATACGTCGAGGGGAATGGGGCTTAAGTCCTTAGGTCAAGAGTGAGACTTGACTAGGTCTAAAGCTTCTATTCCTATGGCGTTGTATGATTCATAGCCTTAATGGTGGTGCTTTTGAGACGCACTTGATGGATCATACACCAGGTTGGACTTAGGTCCTTAATGACTCATATGAGAAGTGCTATTGAGAAGCACTTGAGTCACCTACGTAGGTGTAACGATCATTAGACTATGAGGAGTCTTCTGAACACATCTATTAGTACCGAGGTAAACGCATCACTCTAAAAGAGCGCGTTTCACTTTCGCGGAACGATCTTAATTCTGAAGGTATGATATGTGTTGTGGGGGGTATCGACCGAAGCTCAGCTAGGAATTCAAATCGCAAGATATTCTCTCGCTGTAAGTAAGTTGTTTCCTCATTTCACTAAAATGTCAATTCAAATCGAAAGATATTGATACCTAAGTATCCAATCCTTCCTTTACCCAGGAATTTCTTCTCTTTGCTTTTTCTTCGCCATCTGTGGGGGATTGTTGGAAATGATGGCTGTAAAAGCCAAGTTGCTTTTTCCAACTTTCCATTTGATATCCCACATCGGTGGATTAGCTAGGCCTCCTTGTGTTTATATTGTCTTTTGTCTATCACTAGCCAATTGTGTGGACCAAGGAGGCTTTTGTTGGGATTGTTGGGCCTGTGGGTTTGGGTCCAAACACACACACGCGCGCGTGCCGGCCCGGCCCGGCTCGAGCTCGAGCTCGAGCTCGGGTTTGGGTTTGGGTAGAGCATCTGCGGTGCGGGCCAAAGGCCCCCTTTTAATCTTTTTTGGGCTTGTGTGTAGTGGGCTGTCCACATTCAGTGTACTGGAAGTTGTAACAGTCAGTCAATGGAGACTATTAGTGGCGCGATTAAAGAGCTGTTAATGCTCCACTAATCACGTTTTGACTGCTGCTTTAGTGGAGCAGTTTTTGGCTCTATTGTTGATCTATTTTACTATAAATAGATCAAGACTCTTCACTCCAGAACACACAAAACAACACTCTCTTCTCTTCTTTCTCCTCTTCTCTGATTAGAATTTCTGGGTAATGATAATTATTTCCGTTCCAAGTCTCACAGTTACGAGTGGGCGAAACTGAGTGGAGACTGTAGTGTTATCCTTGGAGAACTACCGGCACTAGCTGATCGCCACCACGGTCGTACCGGAATATAGTTTTCAAGGCAGTGGCTCTTTTACCACGGCACTACGAATCGGGTTATATCTTTTCTGTTTTCCTTGCTTTTCATTGTTACTGCATCGTTTACTCCAACAATTTGAAAACTATATATCTGTTGTTGTTAATTGCTGTAACAATGTCGTCTATTTTAGCAAAAACTCTTCCTGATTTGACTAAACAGGAAAAATTAGACGGTCATAATTATAAGCGTTGGTCACAAAAACTATTGATATTTTTCGAACAACTGGAAATTGATTATGTGCTGTTTAGTGACCCGCCTGCTCCTGTTAAAGAGGCTGCTGTTACTGAGACCGTAGAGAACACCCCTCCTGCTAAATTTGTTGTTAAGTCAAACGAAGAGGATATTAAGAAATTTGATAAGGACAATAAACTTGTTAGATGCCATCTTCTAAACAACATGACCGACACCCTTTTTGACCTATTTATGGTTCATAAGTCCTCCAAACTGATATGGGAGTCCTTAGAAGCCAAGTATGGGGCTGATGATGCAGGGAAAAAGAAATATGTTGTGGGTAAGTGGCTGGAATTTCAGATGGCTGACGGGAAACCCATCATGGAACAAGTTCATGTCTACGAAAACCTTTGTGCTGATGTTGTTAATGAGGGTATGAAATTAGATGACATTTTCGTGGCTAATGTTCTGTTAGAAAAGTTCCCTCCCTCCTGGTCTGACTATAGGTGTAACACCCCCATACTCCAAGTGCCTTACCAGGACCACTCAGGTATGAAGACATTACCATCTCGGTTACCCGAGGCAATGATAATCAAACAACAATGATGAAACAACGTTTAATATAAATAGTTTAGCGAATAGTTACAATCCTCAAAACCAAACCAAAAGTACGATACATGATTTCAAACTGACTGTTCTAACTGAAATGTAAATAAACTAAAGGCTACAGCGGAAGACTCCTATCATCATGTCGTGGCATCCCAGCTATCCCAGTACTCATCTCAATACCTGCTCAATATCTGCTCACCATCCCCAAATGGATCACCGCAGTTTACAAAACAACACCGGGTCGATTAATCACACAATCAATATAAACAACAATGATAAGATAAACAGATGTACTTAACTTAAGCTGTCACACACACACACAACCCATCGATTCCAATCATCTCAATCGATCGTCCACCGGACCCATTACCGATGGGGGACCGTGGCCGTACCCACCAAATCCCCGCTCCACATAGTGAGCGATAAACCTGTCCATTAATGTGCACATCCCTTCTGTGGCGGGTTCCACAGAAGGCGAAACTAGGGCGTGAAGCCACTCCCGCAAGTGACCCCACTCAGCCGAGGCCACGCCTCGCGAACCATCAACAACGATCACAACCACAATCACAATACAATTACTATATAAAACAACCAAACACAATACATCAACCAATATCCCATTATGGGACTAATACGAGTAGAAATCCTACCTGGTATGCACACAATCGACGGTCTCTCTACTGCTTGAGTCAAAAGCCTCTTCTATGAACCCTCCTCCTATCATACAACACATAGAGACTACCACATCACACACTACACATAAAACCCCCAATCTCTAAATTAGGGTTTAACCAAATCGAAGGAAACACAATAAAAAGGGTGCATAGATCTTACCCTCGACGCAAGGAACTCAACGGTACGAACAACGACAAGAACTCGACCGTCTCGAACTCAGGAATTGCTAAGAATGCGATTAAGAAGATGAACTTGTTTGCTTTCTCTCTTAAACAGGAATTTAGGTTTTGTAAAAGTGATTTAGAATAATGACGATGAAGCTTAAATACCTTAATCGCATAATTAACAAAACCCGAGAAAACTCCCCGTAAAACCGGACACTCGATCGAGTACCCTAGGTACTCGATCGAGTACTCTACTCGATCGAGTGCCCCACTACTCGATCGAGTACCCAACAGTCGAAAACTATTTTATTTCGCAACTTACCCTTACTCGACAGAGTAAGGCCTACTCGATAGAGTACCCCAAGACTTATAAATACGGAGTATTACAGTCTTCTCTCCTTAAAAGGAACTTCGTCCCCGAAGTTCAAACCACTACTAAACAAAGGTACTCCCACAACATTCCCGACTCAAAAGTCAAACAAAATTCAACATAAAACATGACACTAACCCAACTCATCCCGACCAACACACCGACACAACATATAAAAGGGGTATAAAACTCTTAAAAAATGCTCGCGATCATCTCCTACCCCCCTAAAAGAAACAAGGTTACCTCCCCGTAACCATACATACCTGAACAAAAAGGAAAGGGTAACGCTCTTTCATAGCTTCCTCTGGCTCCCATGTAGCTTCCTCGGTCTCGTGGTTAGACCACAGGATCTTAAGTAAAACTGTCTCACCTCCCCTAGTCTTTCTAACCTTTCGGTCTAGAATTTGCTTAGGCACCTCAAGATATGATAAGGACTCATCTAGCTCTAAGCTCTCTGCCTCCAACACATGTGACGGGTCACTCACATACTTCCGCAGCTGCGATACATGAAACACATTATACACTCTCTCTAACGCAATGGTGGTAAAGCCGGACGATAAGCAACTTCCCAACTCGCTCTAAGATCTCATAAGGCCCTATAAACTTCTGACTTAGCTTGCCTTTCTTCCCAAATCTCATAACCCCGCGCATAGGAGAAACTTTCAAAAGAACCTTGTCCCCAACTTGAAACTCTATGTCCCGACGATGGAGATCTGCATAACTCTTTTGTCGATCATGGGCTGCTCTCATCCGTTCCCTGATCATCTTAATCTGTTCCACCATCTCATGCACCATCTCTGGTCCTAAAACCACTGCCTCAGCACTATCGTCCCAACAGATTGGACTCCTACATTTCCTCCCATACAAAGCCTCAAACGGTGCCATACCTATACTGGTGTGATAACTGTTATTGTAAGAAAATTCTATCAAGTCCAACCTCTGCTCCCAGCTACCACCAAAATCCATCACACAAGCTCGCAACATATCCTCAAGAGTCTTGATCGTTCTCTCGATCCGCCCGTCATCGCGGGATGAAATGATGTACTCATCTTCAAAGTTGTTCCCAACGATTCCTGCAACTCCTTCCAAAACCTCGATATAAACCTCGCATCTCTGTCAGACACTATGTCCTTAGGGACTCCATGTAACTTAAGCACGTTCTTTCGATATGCCATAGCCAATTGTGCCTTAGTCCATGTATCTTTCATTGGAACAAAGTGAGCTGACTTGGTCAGACGATCCACTATCACCCAAATCATGTTGTTACCTTGTTGATTCTTTGGCAAACCCACAATGAA
The DNA here is from genome assembly GCF_048544455.1 of Silene latifolia. Classification (NCBI taxonomy): domain Eukaryota; kingdom Viridiplantae; phylum Streptophyta; class Magnoliopsida; order Caryophyllales; family Caryophyllaceae; genus Silene; species Silene latifolia. The sequence continues at coordinate 107,242,106 of NC_133529.1, read as the reverse complement.
ATCCATGGAAATGGATTCCCACTTCCACTCAGGTACTTCTAAAGACTGAATCTTACCTTGTGGTCGTCTCTGTTCCCCTTTAACTCTCTGGCATGTCAAACAACGGGACACAAACTCAGCTGTCTCTTTCTTCATCCCAGGCCACCAAAACGTTTTCTTCAAATCCTTGTATAGCTTGTCTCCACCTGGATGAACTGAATATGGTGTGCAATGTGCCTCTGTCATGATAGTCTTTTTCAACTCCTCATCATTAGGAACACACCACCTACCATCAAACCTCAAACTACCATCTGTATGAATAGAAAATCGGGACACTTTGTCCCTTTCTCTACTCCACTCTCCACTCCACTATCTTAGGATCCAAAGCACCTTACCCCGAATATCATCATAAAACTCCAGATGTACTGTCATATCACCCATGGCATCTCCTTTCTGCATCATATGTATCCCAAAACTCGCTACCTCATCCCTCAGCCTCATCAAAGATAGAGCTGTACATAGGGAATGTACACTCTTCCTACTCAAAGCATCAGCTACAACATTGGCTTTCCCTTCATGGTAGATGATTTCCATGTCATAATCGCGCCAATCGCTCCATCCACCTCCTCTGTCTCATGTTCAACTCCTTCTGCGTGAAGATGTACTTGAGACTCTTGTGATCAGAAAATACCTTAAAGATTGCTCCATAAAGGTAATGTCTCCAAATCTTGAGAGCAAACACCACCGCACCCAACTCCAGATCATGAGCAGGGTAGTTCTCCTCATAAGGCTTCAATTGCCTAGAAGCATAGGCAATCACTTTACCATTCTGCATCAACACACATCCCAGCCCATTCTTCGAGGCATCCGTATAAACCTCAAAGTTCTCGCTCCCTTCAGGCAATGCTAAGACAGGAGCTGTGGTCAAATCCTCCTTTAATGTTTGGAACGTCGTCTCACAACTCTCATCCCAATGAAACCTGTTCTCTTTCCTCATCAACGCTGTCATCGGTCTAGCTATCTTGGAGAAATCCTTCACGAACCGTCTGTAGTATCCAGCTAAACCCAAGAAACTCCTAACCTCAGCAACGTTCTTCGGTGCTTCCCACTTTGTCACTGCCTCAATCTTCGCCGGATCCACAGCTACCCCATCTTTAGAGATCACATGCCCCAGAAAAGCAACTTTCTCTAACCAGAACTCACACTTGGACAGCTTAGCATACAACTCATGATCCCTCAAAGTCTGCAACACGATCCTCAGATGCTCCTCATGCTCCTCCTTAGTCTTAGAGTAGACTAAGATATCATCGATAAACACCACTACAAACTGGTCCAAGAACTGTCTAAAAATTCTGTTCATCAAATCCATAAACACGCCGCGCATTAGACAACCCAAACGGCATCACCACATACTCATAATGGCCATACCTCGACGTGAAAGCTGTCTTTGGTATGTCCACCTCTCTAATCTTCACCTGATGGTACCCCGACCTCAAATCAATCTTAGAAAAGACTGTTGCACCGCTCAACTGATCAAACAGGTCATCTATCCTTGGCAAAGGATACTTGTTCTTTATCGTCACACGTTCGGCTCCACTGTAATCTATGCATAACCTCAAACTCCCATCTTTCTTCTTCACGAAAAGAATCGGTGCTCCCCCACGGCGATACACTTGGTCTAATGTATCCCTTCTCTATTAGATCATCCAACTGCTTCCTAAGTTCCTCCATCTCCTTAGGACCCATACGGTACGGTGCCTTAGAGATTGGCCCCGTCCCTGGCTTCAACTCAACGGTGAAATCTATCTCCCTCTTCGGTGGCAACCCCGGAATCTCCTCTGGAAAACATCTGCAAACTCTCCCACCATTGGTATCTCATCAACTGTCGGACTTTCTATCCGGTCATCTCTCACATGGCACAAGATCGGAGGACATCCCTTCCTCGATAAGACTTCAAGGTAATAAATGCAATCAACTTAACTTTGGGTTTGACTAGAAACCCACGATAAGACACACTAACGCCCTTAGGACCTCTTAAAGACACTTTCTTTTGATGACAGTCTATCTTAGCTTTATACTTTCCTAACCAATCCATCCCGACCATCATCTCAAAACCGTTAAAAGGAAACTCTAGTAAGTCTACCGGGAAATCAACTTGCCCAACTATCAAAGATACATCTATGAACAATCTCCCACACGATACGGACTCACCCGAAGGTATGAAAACTTGCTCACTAACAGACTCATATACTCTCAAACCCAACTGTTTGACATGACTCGAAGACACAAACGACTGAGAAGCCCCCGAATCAAACAAAACAAAGGTAGGAATACCATTAACAAGGAATGTACCGGTGATAACGTGCGCATCTTCCTCACCGCTTTCTTCTCCATCATGAATAACTTGCCCATTGGTCTTCCGCCCACCTCCCGGACAAGATCTTGGCCGAGGTGGTCGGCTTAGCACCCGACCCTTGATTGTTGTTGTTGTTCGTTGGTGGTTTCGGATAAGAATTACCGCCGTTGCGGTTGCCTCCACTCTGTAACTCGACTTCCCCGGTTTGGCCATGATCCAGTGGTCTGTTGCTCGCGAAGCTGCGCAGTCTCCCGGAAAGATCCTGGTGCACTTGTGCACTCATGTCTCTTGTAGCCTACACCACCACAAACTATAGCAGTCACTCCCCAACTATTACTCACACTTCCACGGCCACGCCCAAAGGAAGCCCCAAAGATCAACCCGGACCGGAAGAAAATCCGTTAGGCGATTGTGGTTGCCTTTCTTGTGATTCGATTGGCCACCACCCTCGCTCTCAGACTTCCTCTTCTCACCACCTAACCTCTCCTGAGCCATCTCCACCAACCTCTCAGCTCTCCCAGCTCTCTCATAAGCTTCCTTAACATCTGTAAGGATTCCCACGGGTAACTTATCCATAATCTTAGGGGTCAACCCCTCTCAAACCTCAATGCCGATTCTCCTCACTCAAACCCATATCCTCGGATACCTAGACTTCTCATTGAACGAAGATGTAGTACTCGGCCACGGACATCTCGGCGAGTCATCTTAAAACCATCAAACTCTTCTCTCATCTTACTCCTCACATGTTCCGGTACAAACTCCTTCCTCACAACCCTACGAAACTCCTCCCAAGGTATAGCAGGTAAGCCTTGGTTTGTATATATTTCCTTAGCACTCACTTTCACTGAATCCCATCACTTGCCTGCTGCCTCCCTCAGATAGAACGCAGCCTGTTCCACCATCATCTCATCAGGACAGTGAACCAAATCTAATATGTTCTCCATCTCTCTCAGCCAACTATCAAGAAGGTTAGGTTCCCCAACTCCCTTGTACTCTTTCGGGTTAAACCTCGCTATGTAAAGGCTGATTTTTGAATGGTCAACCTCCTTCTCCTTATCCTTATTCTTATCCTCATTCACTTTCTTTAGGGTCTCAGTAAGAGCATCCTGGTGCTCTAACATCTTAACGATGTCATCCACGGTCATAAGCTCAGCTCTCGCATACAAAGCAGTTCTCTTGGGCGGCATCTTGAAACTATACATATATAAGAAAGGGTAGATATGAACATACGTACTAAACTTCAAAACACGAAGACACGACACCCAGAACCTACTCGATCGAGTTCCCAAACCCACTCGATCGAGTAACTGGCTACTTGATCGAGTGCCCAACATACTCGATCGAGTACCCAAACATCGACCCTTAATGCCTTCGATCTCTTACCTACTCGATCGAGTATCTAGGCTACTCGATCGAGTGACCCCTACTCGATCGAGTACCCCTAGTTACTCGATCGAGTACCCAAAACACGATTCTGGACTCAAAATCGTCAAAAACCCACCCGATCGAGTCAGTCCCACTCGATCGAGTCACGCTAATACATAAAAGCTACCCGCATGTTACGTCATATGCTAACATGCTAAACTTATAAACCACATTATATCATAATATACATGCTACGCATCTTTTCTACCATCTACGAGATCATTTCATCATGTTATTAAATGCCACATTGTAAATCATCCAAAGATGTTATCATCTCATCAACAAATTCCCACATATCACCATTTTCTTTCACATGCTCAACTTCCTACTCCAACACCCAACAATTAACACATTTCACCACATTCTTACACAAGTTAACCAAACGCACATACGACTCGACAAACACTTCCCCCATGTGACCGGTTCAAAGTTGTAGGGCGACCCTGCGACTTCGGGACGTCTCCCAAGCCTTTGCACTAGCTCCTACAACTTTTACCCCGGGTTCATTTTAATTGACTCCCTATGTTCATTAGGTTCATTGGTTACAGGTTTCAGGATCGTCGCTCTGATACCATTTGTAACACCCCCATACTCCAAGTGCCTTACCAGGACCACTCAGGTATGAAGACATTACCATCTCGGTTACCCGAGGCAATGATAATCAAACAACAATGAAGAAACAACGTTTAATATAAATAGTTTAGCGAATAGTTACAATCCTCAAAACCAAACCAAAAGTACGATACATGATTTCAAACTGACTGTTCTAACTCGAAATGTAAATAAACTAAAGGCTACAAAATGGAAGACTCCTATCATCATGTCGTGGCATCCCACTATCCCAGTACTCATCTCAATACCGCTCAATATCTGCTCACCATCCCCGAATGGATCACCGCAGTTTTACAAAACAACACCGGTCGATACTAATCACACAATCAATATAAACAACAATGATAAGATAAAACAGACATGCTTAATCACACACACACACAACCCATCGATTCCAATCATCTCAATCGACCGATCCCACCGGACCACCGCCGATGGGGGACCGTAGCCGTACCCACCAAATCCCCGCTCCACATAGTGAGCGATAAACCCTGTCCATTAATGTGCACATCCCTTCTGTGGCGGGTTCCACAGAAGGCGAAACTAGGGCGTGAAGCCACTCCCGCAAGTGACCCCACTCAGCCGAGGCCACGCCTCGCGAACCATCAACAACGATCACAACCACAATCACAATACAATTACTATATAAAACAACCAAACACAATACATCAACCAATATCCCATTATGGGACTAATACGAGTAGAAATCCTACCCGGTATGCACACAATCGACGGTCTCTCTCCGAGTCAAAAGCCTCTTCTATGAACCCTCCTCCTATCATACAACACATAGAGACTACCACATCACACACTACACATAAAACCCCCAATCTCTAAATTAGGGTTTAACCAAATCGAAGGAAACACAATAAAAGGGTGCATAGATCTTACCCTCGACGCAAGGAACTCAACTGTACGAACAACGACAAGAACGACCGTCGAACTCCGGAATTGCTAAGAATGCGATTAAGAAGATGAACTTGTTTGCTTTCTCTCTTAAACAAGAATTTAGGTTTTGTAAAAGTGATTTAGAATAATGACGATGAAGCTTAAATACCTTAATCGCATAATTAAAAAAACCCGAGAAAACTCCTCGTAAACCGACACTCGATCGAGTACCCAAGGTACTCGATCGAGTACCCCTTACTCGATCGAGTGCCCCACTACTCGATCGAGTACCCAACAGTCGAAACTATTTTATTTCGCAACTTACCCTTACTCGACAGAGTAAGGCCTACTCGATAGAGTACCCCAAGACTTATAAATACGGAGTATTACAATAGGAACCACCTTAAGCATAAGAAAAAGGACCTGTCTCTCCAAGAACTAGTAGGACACATGAGGACCGAAGAGGCAAATCGCCTTAAAGACAAACCTGTTAGTCAACCCGTTAAAACTTCGTTGTCTGCTTTGTTAATGCTAATATGGTTGAGTCGGTGGTCCGTCTTATCTTGAAAGTTCAAGGGTAAGGGTAAGGCTAAGGTTGGTCGGGGGTAAGAACCAGGGTCAGGCTAAGAAGAATGGTCCAGGGAAGCATACCAAACCAGTTGCTAAGATTCGAAACCAAAGGGTCCCATTGTTTGCTACGTCGTGGGAAAACTGGTCACAAAGCCTACCAAAGGTGCCTTTGAAAAGAAAATCTGCTGAAGCTAATGTTCTTTGTGGATCGATGTCATTCTTCTTTGTGGTTGTGGAAGCTAATCTGGTGGGTAATGTTGCTTTGAATGGGTCTTGATATCTTGGTGCTTCTAGACACCTCTGTCTTTGATAAGGGGTTATTTGTCTTTGAGTTCGAGGAAGTAGCTGATGGGGAATGTGTCTACATGGGTAATTCTTCATCTGCAATCATCACAGGCAAAGGCAAGATCTTTCTCAAACTCACCTCGGGGAAAACACTTGCTCTCACCAATGTTTTATTTGTACCCTCATTACGTCGAAACCTCGTGTCTGGTGCCTTATTGAACAAAGCTGGTTTGAAACTTGTTTTTGAGGCTGACAAGGTTGTAATGTCGCGTAATGGGGAATTTGTGGGCAAGGGTTATCTTTCTGGGGGTCTTTTTGTATTGAACACTGATTCAGTTTTTAATAATAATGCATCTACTACCTTATATTCTTTGAGTCTATTGATGTTTGGCATGGTAGATTAGGTCATGTAAATGTTGACTATATTAAAAAACTTAGAACTATGAGTTTAATTCCAAGTTTGACGAGTCAAGAATTCTCTAAATGTGCTAGCTGTGTTGAGGCTAAATTCACAAAGAAACCTAGTAAACCAGTAACATCTAGGAATACGAGTCTTCTTGAGTTAATTCACACCGACCTAGCTGACTTCAAAAATGTGGCAAGTAGAGGTGGAAAGAATTATTATGTCACCTTTATAGACGACTGTTCAAGGTACACCCGTGTCTATCTGCTTAAGACTAAAGATGAAGCAGAACAATCGTTTATAAACTTTAAAAATGAAGTCGAAAATCAACTCGACAGAAAAATTAAAAGGGTAAGGTCTGATAGAGGTGGTGAGTATAAATCTAGTAATCTAGCCGACTTTTGTGCTGCTAACGGTTTAATACATGAGACTAGTCCACCTTACTTACCTCAGTCTAAAATAGAACCTTAAAAGAGATGATGAATGCTATGCTTTTAAGTTCTGGCCTATCTGACGATATGTGGGGGGAAGCAATTCTATCGGCTTGTCACATTCTTAACCGTGTACCTCATAAGAAACTTGACAAGACACCCTAAGAGATTTGGAAGGGCTATCCTCCTAACCTGAGTTACCTTAAGGTGTGGGGGTGTTTGGCTAAAGTAGGCTTACCTGACTTTAGGAGACCTACCGTTGGACCCAAGACCTATGATTGTGTTTTTATAGGTTATGCTCAAAATAGTTCTGCTTATAGATTCATGTCTTTAAGTGATCGTTCTATATCTGAAGCTAGAGCTGCTGTGTTTTTTGAGCATGTTTTTCCATTACAGAAGAATGTTGACTCACCTCTTAGTTTACCTATTACATCTGTTGATATCTCTTCACATGCTAGTAGTAGCTCTTCTATTGATCATGTTGTTGAACCTAGAAGGACCAAGAGACCTAGATGTCCAAAGAACTTTGGAGCTGATTTTGTTTCAACTTTGCTGTTTGAACATGGATACACTGTTTGTGCTAGTGATGAATTTGTTTCAGCTTTTTTAATAGAAGATGACCCAAAAACGTATAGTGAGGCAATGAAATCCATTGATGCTAATTTTTGGAAAGATGCTATTAAAAGTGAACTTGACTCTATTGTGTCAAATCAGACTTGGGAGTTGACTGATTTACCTAAAGGTAGTAAACCCATTACAAATAAATGGGTTTTTAAAAAGAAAATGAGACCTGACGGTACAATAGAGAGGTTCAAAGTTAGACTTGTAGTTAGAGGCTTTACACAAAAGAAGGGTATTGATTATTTTGATACTTACTCTCCTGTGACCAAAATTTCGACTATTAGGACTCTTGTCGCCTTAGCTGCTATTCATAACCTTATTATACATCAAATGGATGTTAAAACTGCTTTTTTGAATGGTGAACTAAGGGAAGAGATCTATATGTCTCAACCTGAAGGTTTTGTGATTGAGGGTCAAGAGAGTAAAGTGTGTAAACTGAACAAGTCACTCTATGGACTGAAACAAGCACCTAAACAGTGGTATGAGAAATTTAACAACACTTTGATAAGTAATGGCTATGTGGTTAACAATTCTGATTCATGTGTTTATTCAAAGGTAATAGAATCTGATTGTATGCTTATATGCCTTTATGTTGATGACATGTTAATACTTGGTAATAATTTAGAGGTGATAATTAGAACCAAAGAATTTTTGTCATCACAATTTGAGATGAAGGACTTAGGAGAAGCTGATGTTATCCTAGGAGTTAAGGTCATCCGAAACCCCAATGGAATCTGTCTAAGTCAATCTCATTATGTTGAAAAAGTGTTGAGAAAGTTTAACTGCTTTGATGATGTGCCTGCTAGAACACCATATGATCCTAGTGTAGCATTGTGTAAAAACTTGGGCAAGAGTGTTTCCCAAGAAGAGTATGCTAAAATCCTAGGTAGTGTGATGTTTTTAATGAACTGTACTCGACCAGATATTTCTTATGCAGTTAGTAGACTGAGTCGTTATACACATAACCCTAGCAATGAACACCGGAATGCTCTTCGTCGTTTACTAAAATACCTAAACGGAACAGTTGACTTATGTTTGCATTATAGTAAATTTCCTGCTGTGTTAGAGGGATATTGTGATGCGAACTGGGTTGCAGGTAACGATGAGATCTGTTCTACTAGTGGTTATGTCTTTACCATGGGTGGAGGTGCTATATCGTGGAAGTCTTCTAAACAGACTTGTATTGCACGCTCTACCATGGAATCGAGTTCATAGCTCTTGAGTTGGCGGGACAAGAGGCTGAATGGTTGAAAAACCTTTTAGCTGATATACCAGTGTGGGGCGGACGGCTAACACCGGTCTCTCTGCACTATGACTCGCAGGCTGCTATTGGTGTTGCAAAGAATAGTGTCTACAATTCAAAGAAGAGACACATTCGAATAAGGCACGCTGCAGTTAGACAACTCCAAGACAACGGAGTGATTGCTTTGGACTATGTGAAGTCCGAAAACAATCTTGCTGATCCCTTTACTAAAGGGTTGGCTAGGAGACTAGTCGTTGATACGTCGAGGGGAATGGGGCTTAAGTCCTTAGGTCAAGAGTGAGACTTGACTAGGTCTAAAGCTTCTATTCCTATGGCGTTGTATGATTCATAGCCTTAATGGTGGTGCTTTTGAGACGCACTTGATGGATCATACACCAGGTTGGACTTAGGTCCTTAATGACTCATATGAGAAGTGCTATTGAGAAGCACTTGAGTCACCTACGTAGGTGTAACGATCATTAGACTATGAGGAGTCTTCTGAACACATCTATTAGTACCGAGGTAAACGCATCACTCTAAAAGAGCGCGTTTCACTTTCGCGGAACGATCTTAATTCTGAAGGTATGATATGTGTTGTGGGGGGTATCGACCGAAGCTCAGCTAGGAATTCAAATCGCAAGATATTCTCTCGCTGTAAGTAAGTTGTTTCCTCATTTCACTAAAATGTCAATTCAAATCGAAAGATATTGATACCTAAGTATCCAATCCTTCCTTTACCCAGGAATTTCTTCTCTTTGCTTTTTCTTCGCCATCTGTGGGGGATTGTTGGAAATGATGGCTGTAAAAGCCAAGTTGCTTTGTCCAACTTTCCATTTGATATCCCACATCGGTGGATTAGCTAGGCCTCCTTGTGTTTATATTGTCTTTTGTCTATCACTAGCCAATTGTGTGGACCAAGGAGGCTTTTGTTGGGATTGTTGGGCCTGTGGGTTTGGGTCCAAACACACACACGCGCGCGTGCCGGCCCGGCCCGGCTCGAGCTCGAGCTCGGGCTCGGGTTTGGGTTTGGGTAGAGCACCTGCGGTGCGGGCCAAAGGCCCCCTTTTAATCTTTTTTGGGCTTGTGTGTAGTGGGCTGTCCACATTCAGTGTACTGGAAGTTGTAACAGTCAGTCAATGGAGACTATTAGTGGCGCGATTAAAGAGCTGTTAATGCTCCACTAATCACGTTTTGACTGCTGCTTTAGTGGAGCAGTTTTTGGCTCCGTTGTTGATCTATTTTATTATAAATAGATCAAGACTCTTCACTCCAGAACACACAAAAAACCAACACTCTCTTCTCTTCTTTCTCCTCTTCTCTGATTAGAATTTCTGGGTAATGATAATTATTTCCGTTCCAAGTCTCACAGTTACGAGTGGGCGAAACTGAGTGGAGACTGTAGTGTTATCCTTGGGGAACTACCGGCACTAGCTGATCGCCACCACGATCGTACCGGAATATAGTTTTCAAGGCAGTGGCTCCTTTACCACGGCACTACGAATCGGGTTATATCTTTTCTGTTTTCCTTGCTTTTCATTGTTACTGCATCGTTTACTCCAACAAAACCAAGTAACAAAGGTAAACAATTGAACTAATTAGAAATAAATTGCTAAGTAATTAGAGTTTGATTAAGGAAAGATTAGTGTTTGGTTATGGAAAGCTTAACATAAATTGGGAAATAATTAGTAGTTTAAGGTTATGTGTACAAGTGAGTTATGAGGGGTATATATAGTCTTTCATGAAATTAGGTCACAAATGAGGGGTAGGTGCTAAAACGCGTCCTTGATGCTCTGTGCCCGCGGCCCGTGTGGCTGCCGGCAGCGAGCCCTTTTTCCTTTGGACTTTTCTCGACTTCAAAATTTGGCTAAGTGTTGGATTTGTGTCTCTGCCGGTTGGCCGACCTACCTGTAGAAGACACTTCTTCTTTTCTTCTTCTTGAACTCTTTGCCGGGTCACCGGTACCTGTGCCGGCAATGCGCCTTGATGCGTGTCTTTTATATGATGTTTTACATCCCATTTTACACGCATTTCAGAGCTCATTCTTGTAGTTTATGCTATATTTCTCCCTATTTCCGTCTACTTCCGTATTTTGTACTTTATTGCAGAAATGTGAAGAATTCAACGGGAAATCAAGCCAAATCCGCCCCCGAGTAATCTGCATTGCAAAATGACGTAAAGGAACTGCTTAAGGAACGAGCTTGGTGCGCAATCCAAGGCCCAAAAGACAAGTCCACGAGTTAAAAGAAGTCAATTAGCGGCTTCAACCGATCGATCGATGACCACCTTGATCGATCGACCAATGCTCGGTTCCGAAGCTACTGTTTCTTTGAGGAGCGATCGATCGACCAGATATTACGATCGATCGACCAGATTTCATATGACGTGAATTGAAAGACCGTGAATCTTGAAGCCCGTGAAGTTTAGGTTTAGGAAATAAGATGTTGCGTTGATTTCTATATAACGTAACATAAAACCATCAGTTTAGATATCAAGTTTTTATCTAAGTTTCTATCACAATACAAGATTTTTCGCCTTTCGGTTTATTTCGAGTAACTAGGGTTTGGGTTATCGATTTTAGCATTGGAATTCTGCCTTTGTTCTCGATCTTTCTCTTAAATCTCGGTATTCATTCGGCTCTAGTTTCAGTTTGTTGTTTACTTTCATTATTAGTATAGAATTGATAGCTAGTGTCCCGAAAGCCAATTATCGTTTTATCATTATTGTTATTTACTTTAAGCATGAACTCAGTAATCATTATTAGCTTTGTTGTTGTTATTACTTTCATCATGAGTAGCTAATTCTATAGTGCTAGGATGTAGGCGATTTATGGCATAGGCGGCATTAGATTAGGGAAGGTCAATTTTTTCGCGTGTTGGTCGATCGATCGACCTTATCGGTCGATCGATCGACCTCGTAGGGTTTATATTCGTTTTAATTGAATTTAATCTTGTATTTAACGAATCGAATGCATGCGACCAGTTAGATACCTATTTCGTGGATCGACCCATTAGATCGAAAGGTAGGGGAGGTTATTAGACCATCAATTAAATCGACTAAATTGTGCTAAGATCGAAAGATAGGTATAGTTTAGACCGTTAGTCACTTTTCAGGACGAAAGTTAGTATTAGTGACATTAGGGACCTATAGCGAGATCGAGAGATGCTATTTGTTAAGAGTGGACCGAGAGGACCTCTTTATTTCCCGCCTTACCTGTGTTTGATTTAGACCGACTTAGTTTGCTGCCGCCGAAGCTATAATGACCCGACCATCCTAGTGCCCTTCTTTTATCTCTGTTTAAATCTTTTATTCAGTTCTTGTCTTTATTTACTATTAGCTGTAGACCAATTCAAATCAACCCCCATAATAGTTACCTCGATCAACATAAATCAACTAAAGTTTACAAATCGCCTCCTTGTGGTTCGACCACTTACCATTAGCCTAGGTTAGTCTTAATAGGAGATTATAAATTTTATCTTTGGTACTCACAATGACGGGTATCAAATTTTGGCGCCGCCGTTGGAGGCAATAGTCCTAACTTTAGTTGTTTTTATTTTTAGTCTTTCTTAGTTTAAGGGACATCCGTTCCTTAAACTTTTCTTATATTCTTTTTGTAGTTTCTTCTTATGCGCAGGTCACAGGGTGGAGAATTAGTACCGTTGAACCCTGAGCTTGAGAGATCCCTGCGCGAGTTGAGGCGAACACAAAGAGTACTACCGACAGAGGAAGAGCTGAGTACTCTGTCAAGCTATCACGAGAACGATCTGTTTGAAGAAGACCCACAGTCTTCACCCGTTTCCACTTCTTCAGCCGAGACAGTTACTTCTCCGGAAATTCCAGTCATGGCCGAGGAAGCAAGTATAGCTAGTTATTCCGAGCCGACAGCCGACAATTTATACAAGGGGTTCGAGTTACCGGGAGATGCCAGGAAATTCGAACCAAAGCCTGCTTACATCACTATGGTTGAGAGAAATCAGTTTGGGGGAGCTGCAAATGAAGATGCAGCAAGGCATATGGAGTCCTTTATTGACTACTGCTGCTCCATTCCCCCGCCAGCTGGCATGACTCAGGATCAAATCAAGGAAACCATGTTCATCTTCTCCCTTCGTGATGCTGCAAGGGAGTGGTATAGAGATTTGGACCGGACCGCTCAGGAGATCACTGATTGGAATACATTGGCATTGGCGTTCTACAAGAAGTACTTTTCTGCTTCAAGGACGATCGCTATTAGAGCTCAAATCACGGGCTTTAAACAAGGGCCAGATGAGAATTTCCATGAGGCATGGGTCCGATTCAAGAAGTTGGTGCGAACCATACAGCACCATGGGTTTGAAAAGTGGAGTTTGTGCAATCATTTTTACAATGGGTTGTACGACGATCAGAAGGCCATTTTGGATGCTGCTGCCAATGGAAGATTCGCTGAAAATCTGGGAGCAACCAAGGGGTGGAAGATCATTGACGATCTAGCTACCCACAAGGCCGAATATGGGAATTCGAGAGGGAACCAGAGGAGAGCTGCTGAATCCTCTTCTGTCGCTGCACTTGAGGCTCTCACCGCAAGATTTGACAAGTATGAGCTAGGAGGAGCTTCTAAGGGTGGGATATACCAAGTCAATGCTGTGTCGGACGGTCCCTTCGTCTGTGAAAGGTGTGGAGTTGAGGGCCATGTCTCGAAAAATTGCCCTAGCCCCTTTGAATCTTGTCTTTGCCTTTCAACACTATAGGCAGACAAACACCTACTACGAGCCAAGCCATCCAAACTTGAGTTGGAGGAGCCAAAATGTCCAAAATCCAACCCAACATCCGCAGCAGCAACAACCCTATGTGCCTCCTCATCAAAAGCAACAACAACAGATTTAAACCACCTTATGTGCCGCAAAGAACAACAATCGCAGACTCCGAGTTCTCCGAGCTTAAGAATCTGTTGCTAAAGGAGTCCCAAGCAAGAGAGGCCGGGATGAAGTTACTTGAGAGCCAAATTGCTCAACTGGCTAGTAAAAGTAACACTCGAGCTCCCGGACACTTACCCACTCAACCCGAACAAAAGGAGACCTTAAATGCCGTCACTTTGAGGAGCGGGTCCACCCTTGATGGTCCTGCAATGGTTGAGGATGCTGTTGAGAAAGATGAGCCGGAAACAAGTCAAGAGAAAGCTTCAACGAACAAATCAAAGAGAAAGACGTCACAGGGCATTTGATCGATCGATCAAGTACCTAGTCGATCGACTGACTCACGGGTTACAGGAGCTTCTGGAACTGTACATCTCAGTCGATCGACTGAGGACAGTGGTCGATCGACTGCGATCGCTGCTGATGCTGACGAATTTCGTCCTTTGATGCCAAATAATCTACGAGACCACTTGTTTCGGGGAACCACCGTCCCGAAAATTTTGAGGGCAGACCCGAAATCTTGATGGGTCGATCCCGGCTCCGTTCGATCCGATGACGGTCAATGGTTCTCATTTGAGGCGGTCGAGGAGGGGTCTAGCTTCAACAAAGAGAAGGTGACGGACTTTCGGCCCTAAGTCCAAGGATACCGGACACGCGACTTAGAAGAGAGGGCTAAGGTGCTCCTTACGACCCCATATCCGAGAGGCTCGTGCCGACCAAAGAACAGGTATCTTTCAGTAAGTTTGAGAAAGTTATCCGTAGTCTGAATGTGCAAGTCCCCTTCCTTGAGTTAGTTAACCAAGTGCCCGCATACACTAAATTTATGAAACAACTGTTGTCCAAAAAGCGGTCACTTGAAACAGTGCACACTGTCGCACTTACTAAGGAGTCTTGTTCTTATCTGTCTCACACTGCGCCCCATAAGTTAGAGGATCCGGGTAGCTTTTCCGTTCCTTGCAAAATAGGTACCTTCTCAATTGAGAAGGCATTGTGTGACTTAGGGGCCAGTATAAGCGTCATGCCCTTGAGTTTAGCTAGGAAACTCAAGTTGACCCGGTTTGCTATCACGGACATGACAGTTCGGATGGTGACCGATCTGCGGTCGAGCCTATAGGAGTCCTAGAGGACATACCCGTCCAGATAGGGAAGTTTTTCTTCCCTGTTGACTTTGTTGTCCTTGACATGCCTGAGGATGCCCATATACCGATCATCTTAGGTAGGCCATTTCTGCACACCGCTGGTGCGATTATTGACGCTCGGTTTAGGAACCTTAACCTTCAAAGTTGGGAAACATTCTATCGTCTTTGCCCAACCTGCTAAAAAAAGGATGCCATGTGGCCCGTAACTTGTAATACGGTTTACGAAAAGAAATCGTACTTTGTACTTCCCGATATGCCTATTTCTATTCCTGTTGTAACCCCTCCGCCCCTGCACGGAGCAAACCGGAGGACGATTTGTCTGTTTCTAATAATGCGAGAGCTGGTTTGGGAAGAGCAAGATGCAAGTTGTGCCACCAAAGAAGCCTATCATTCAAAGAGGAGGTCTTGGATGCCTAAGCTATGGGACCGATGAGGAAGTGGAAGATGAGCCAGCCAAGGTGAGATGGTCTGATTTGAATTCCGACGATTCCAAGGAAATCCTTGATTGGGGGAGATGACGAAGTCGATCACCGCGTTCTCCGATCGTCGAAGCTAAGAAGGGTGCAACTGATAACATGAGCACCTATGAGGCTACCTCTAGTAGCCAGAAGCCGGCGAAGTGGGCCATACCGTGGTCCTTCTTGATCAACTATTAGTTGATCAAGTGCGTTATAAACTTCATTCTATTTTTGTTAAGACGTTTTCTTTTCTGCTTTTGTGTGCGCGAAAACTTCGCTTTTATTCTTTTTACTTAGGATTTTTAAGTACTTTAGACTTCGTTCTGGGTTTTGCGCAATTTTGGGCGCGTATTATTGTGCTTTTGCAGGTATTTAGAGCTTATTAGCTCAAATCATTGAGCAATTACGAAGAAATAAGACACTGCAGCAGTGTTTTCAGTCGATCGACTGGCACCATTGGTCGATCGACTGAATTGCAGGTTTACAGGAGCTACTGTTCACGTCCACCTGGTCGATCGACTGATCCCCATGGTCGATCGACCACTGCTGCTGCTATATTCGTTCACGACCTCTCCCCTGCTGTGTTTGGTCGATATGCGGACCTAAGGGAGTCTTCTACTCCACTCTATTTTCCGTCGAATTATCTATTTCTTCGCTTGTCTCATTTGTGCACAATTTTTACGCTTCAAAATTGTTTTCTTCGGTCTTATGCGTGGTTTTTAATTGTCTTTTCAGGCCCTTATTGGTAGCATTGCTGGCTACTGAAACCTCCTAGCTCACGCTGGTATGGGGAGGTTTCCTTTGCTGCGCTTAAAGTCTTGTGAGTTCCATATCTTTCCTTTGTATCTTGCTTATTTATTTTCTCGCAAATTCCCACTTCTCTTTTCTTCACTATATGATTTTGCACAATGGGGACATTGTGCGATTTGGTTTGGGGAAGGGTTTTGCGTCGCATATCATTTGCTTGCATTCACGTTTATATTATGTTTTTGCATTGTTGTTTCTTTATTCATATTTACACAAAATTCAAAAAAAAAAAAAATTGATAAAATTTCAAAATTTCAAAAACGCACGTTTATTTTAGCATATAGGTCGAGTCGGAACGGTAGTATTTCTATGATGATTTTGCATTTTGCACCTGTTTCGCCTGAGCCTTGCTAGATTAACATGTTATTAGTAGAATCGTAAATGCATATCTACGAGTTTTCATTACATTCTTGCTGAACTTGAGACTTGACTTAGAAAATTGGCAACCTACATCATATTTCTGAGTTTTAGAGCCTATAACTGGTGACATTCATGACCAGTTCATTTAGGAATGTGAGTAGTACTCCTTATGAGACATGTTTCCTTAATTTGCATGAATATGAATTTGATCTACTTAACACCTGTATGCATTCGGTTTGTGGTTTGTTGACACATGTGGTAGAGGTTTCCCTTTTCTCATTTTACCCATAAGCTTCACACTGCCAAAAATATCCTTTTTGTCCCATTTACTACATCCTACATTTAGTTTGTCCTTGTCAAGCTAGTAGTCCGTGTTTTCGGGATTGTCACTACGTTTTTGGTAGCATATGCTCTTATGAGATTTTGTTGGGAGAATGAAAAGGTGGAAAGAAAAAAGTAAAAAAAAAAAAAAAAAAAAATGAGTTCGGTACTGTAGTAGACGGTCGATCGACTGCTCCTTTTGGTCGATCGACTGAAGTCCGAAAGAAAAGAAAAAAAAAAGAGAAAAAAAATCAATTCGCATGTTTCAAGCCCTTATTTCATTGGCGATTTTTGCTCCCATCTTACATTTATATCTTATGGGGAGTTTATTGATTTGAATAGTTTGGAGACTGTGAGATTTGTGCTTGATATAGCACCGTTTCGTTGTTTATGAGCAAGAAGTTGGATGTTGCCATTTGGTTCCGTTTTGGTACTAGCTTGATCACCTGTACCTCCACTCTACCATAAATGTTTTGCCTCTTCTTACCCATACCTCACATATCCCATATATACCTCGGCATGTGTCATTGGTCATCTGTTCGGTTGGAATGCGTATGTACGGTTATAGAGATCATTTTCATATTTTATTGCTGGCATGTTTTCATAGGTCGTAGTTAGGTGAGAGTCACTACAAAATTAATTCTTTCTATCTTACATATATTCACCTGTACTTATTGAGTGATTTGAGCGACCCGTGAGAGTCCAATTTGATAAGTCTCTACAGTTGACGGTTCAGCAGTCTTTGACGGCTTCATAACTCGTTTGCATGATTCACATTACTAATTGATTGTTGGTTGTGCATTAAATTGGTTTAGGCCTTACAGTTTGCATTTCGCTCTGAGACTGAACTCGTTCCATTAGGTTATTAGATCGAGTCTAGTTCTTGTTTGGGGACAAGCAAGGTTTGGTTTGGGGAGATTTGATGCGTGTCTTTTATATGATGTTTTACATCCCATTTTACACGCATTTCAGAGCTCATTCTTGTAGTTTATGCTATATTTCTCCCTATTTCCGTCTACTTCCGTATTTTGTACTTTATTGCAGAAATGTGAAGAATTCAACGGGAAATCAAGCCAAATCCGCCCCCGAGTAATCTGCATTGCAAAATGACGTAAAGGAACTGCTTAAGAAACGAGCTTGGTGCGCAATCCAAGGCCCAAAAGACAAGTCCACGAGTTAAAAGAAGTCAATTAGCAGCTCAGCCAGTCGATCGACGACCACCTTCAGTCGATCGACCAATGCTCGGGTTCCGTTAAGCTCTTGTTTCTTGAGGAGCATCGATCGACCAAGATACTACGGTCGATCGACCATATTTCACTAGCGTGAATTGAAAGACCGTGAATCTTGAAGCCCGTGAAGTTTAGGTTTAGGAAATAAGATGTTGCGTTGATTTCTATATAACGTAACATAAAACCATCAGTTTAGATATCAAGTTTTTATCTAAGTTTCTATCACAATACAGTACTTTCAGTTTCGGTTTATTTCGAGTAACTAGGGTTTGGGTTATCGATTTTAGCATTGGAATTCTGCCTTTGTTCTCAATCTTTCTCTTAAACCTCGGTATTCATTCTGCTCTAGTTTCAGTTTGTTGTTTACTTTCATTATTAGTATAGAATTGATAGCTAGTGTCCCGAAAGCCAATTATCGTTTTATCATTATTGTTATTTACTTTAATCATTATTAGCTTTGTTGTTGTTATTACTTTCATCATGAGTAGCTAATTCTATAGTGCTAGGATATAGGCGATTTATGGCATAGGCGGCATTAGATTAGGGAAGGCTGTTTCGCGTGTTGGTCGATCGACTGACCTTATCAGTCGATCGACTGACCTCGTAGGGTTTATATTCGTTTTAATTGAATTTAATCTTGTATTTAACGAATCGAATGCATGCGACCAGTTAGATACCTATTTCGTGACTGACCCATTAGATCGAAAGGTAGGGGAGGTTATTAGACCATCAATTAAATCGACTAAATTGTGCTAAGATCGAAAGATAGGTATAGTTTAGACCGTTAGTCACTTTTCAGGACGAAAGTTAGTATTAGTGACATTAGGGACCTATAGCGAGATCGAGAGATGCTATTTGTTAAGAGTGGACCGAGAGGACCTCTTTATTTCCCGCCTTACCTGTGTTTGATTTAGACCGACTTAGTTTGCTGCCGCCGAAGCTATAATGACCCGACCATCCTAGTGCCCTTCTTTTATCTGTTTAAATCTTTTATTCAGTTTACTGTCTTTATTTACTATTAGCTGTACACCAACTCAAATCAACCCCCACAATAGTTACCTCGGATTGAGCATAAATCAACTAAAGTTTACAACTGCCTCCTTGTGGTTCGACCCTGTTACCACTAGCCTAGGTTAGTCTTAATAGGAGATTATAAATTTTATCTTTGGTACTCACAACGACGGGTATCAAATTTTGGCGCCGTTGCCGGGGAGGCAATAGTCCTAACTTTAGTTGTTTTTATTTTTAGTCTTTCTTAGTTTAAGGGACATCCGTTCCTTAAACTTTTCTTATATTCTTTTTGTAGTTTCTTCTTATGCGCAGGTCACAGGGTGGAGAATTAGTACCGTTGAACCCTGAGCTTGAGAGATCCTTACGCGAGTTGAGGCGAACACAAAGAGTATTACCGACAGAGGAAGAGCTGAGTACTCTGTCAAGCTATCACGAGAACGATCTGTTCGAAGAAGACCCACAGTCTTCACCCGTTTCCACTTCTTCAGCCGAGACAGTTACTTCTCCGGAAATTCCAGTCATGGCCGAGGAAGCAAGTATAGCTAGTTATTCCGAGCCGACAGCCGACAATTTATACAAGGGGTTCGAGTTCACGGAGATGCCAGAAATTCGAACCAAAGCCTGCTTACATCACTATGGTTGAGAGAAATCAGTTTGGGGGAGCTGCAAATGAAGATGCAGCAAGGCATATGGAGACCTTTATTGACTACTGCTGCTCCATTCCCCCGCCAGCTGGCATGACTCAGGATCAAATCAAGGAAACCATGTTCATCTTCTCCCTTCGTGATGCTGCAAGGGAGTGGTATAGAGATTTGGACCGGACCGCTCAGGAGATCACTGATTGGAATACATTGGCATTGGCGTTCTACAAGAAGTACTTCTCTGCTTCAAGGACGATCGCTATTAGAGCTCAAATCACGGGCTTTAAACAAGGGCCAGATGAGAATTTCCATGAGGCATGGGTCCGATTCAAGAAGTTGGTGCGAACCATACCGCACCATGGGTTTGAAAAGTGGAGTTTGTGCAATCATTTTTACAATGGGTTGTACGACGATCAGAGGGCCATTTTGGATGTTGCTGCCAATGGAAGATTCGCTGAAAATCTGGGAGCAACCAAGGGGTGGAAGATCATTGACGATCTAGCTACCCACAAGGCCGAATATGGGAATTCGAGAGGGAACCAGAGGAGAGCTGCTGAATCCTCTTCTGTCGCTGCACTTGAGGCTCTCACCGCAAGATTTGACAAGTATGAGCTAGGAGGAGCTTCTAAGGGTGGGATATACCAAGTCAATGCTGTGTCGGACGGTCCCTTCGTCTGTGAAAGGTGTGGAGTTGAGGGCCATGTCTCGAAAAATTGCCCTAGCCCCTTTGAATCTTGTGCTGCCTTTCAACACTATAGGCAGACAAACACCTACTACGAGCCAAGCCATCCAAACTTGAGTTGGAGGAGCCAAAATGTCCAAAATCCAACCCAACATCCGCAGCAGCAACAACCCTATGTGCCTCCTCATCAAAAGCAACAACAAGCATTTAAACCACCTTATGTGCCGCAAAAACAACAATCGCAGACTCGAGTTCTCCGAGCTTAAGAATCTGTTGCTAAAGGAGTCCCAAGCAAGAGAGGCCGGGATGAAGTTACTTGAGAGCCAAATTGCTCAACTGGCTAGTAAAAGTAACACTCGAGCTCCCGGACACTTACCCACTCAACCCGAACAAAAGGAGACCCTAAATGCCATCACTTTGAGGAGCGGGTCCACCCTTGATGGTCCTGCAATGGTTGAGGATGCTGTTGAGAAAGATGAGCCGGAAACAAGTCAAGAGAAAGCTTCAACGAACAAATCAAAGAGAAAGACGTCACAGGCATTTCGATCGATTGATCAAGTACCTAGTCGATCGACCGACTCACGGGTTACAGGAGCTTCGAATCAGTACATCTCGCCGATCGATCGAGGACAAAGTGGTCGATCGACGCGATCGGCTATGATCTTGACGAATTTCGTCCCTTGATGCCAAATAATCTACGAGACCACTTGTTTCGGGAACCACCGTCCCGAAAATTTTGAGGGCGACCCGAGTCTTGATTGGTCGATCCCGCTCCGGTTCGATCCGATGACGGTCAATGGTTCTCATTTGAGGCGGTCTGAGGAGGGGTCTAGCTTCAACAAAGAGAAGGTGACGGACTTTCAGCCTAAGTCCAAGGATACCGGCACACGCGACTTAGAAGAGAGGGCTAAGGTGCTCCTTACAGCCCCATATCCAGAGAGGCTCGTGCCGACCAAAGAACAGGTATCTTTCAGTAAGTTTGAGAAAGTTATCCGTAGTCTGAATGTGCAAGTCCCCTTCCTTGAGTTAGTTAACCAAGTGCCCGCATACACTAAATTTATGAAACAACTGTTGTCCAAAAAGCGGTCACTTGAAACAGTGCACACTGTCGCACTTACTAAGGAGTCTTGTTCTTATCTGTCTCACACTGCGCCCCATAAGTTAGAGGATCCGGGTAGCTTTTCCGTTCCTTGCAAAATAGGTACCTTCTCAATTGAGAAGGCATTGTGTGACTTAGGGGCCAGTATAAGCGTCATGCCCTTGAGTTTAGCTAGGAAACTCAAGTTGACCCGGTTTGCTATCACAGACATGACAGTTCAGATGGCTGACCGATCTGCGGTCGAGCCTATAGGAGTCCTAGAGGACATACCCGTCCAAATAGGGAAGTTTTTCTTCCCTGTTGACTTTGTTGTCCTTGACATGCCTGAGGATGCCCATATACCGATCATCTTAGGTAGGCCATTTCTGCACACTGCTGGTGCAGTTATTGACGTCGGTTTAGGAACCTTAACCTTCAAAGTTGGGAAACATTCTATCGTCTTTGCCCAACCTGCTAAAAAGAAGGATGCCATGTGGCCCGTAACTTGTAATACGGTTTCTGAAAAGAAATCGTACTTTGTACTTCCCGATATGCCTATTTCTATTCCTGTTGTAACCCCTCCGCCCCAGACCGGGAGCAAACTGGAGGACGATTTGTCTGTTTCTAATAATGCAGGAGCTGGTTTGGGGAAGAGCAAGATGCAAGTTGTGCCAGCTGTAAAGAAGCCTATCATTCAAAGAGGAGGTCTTGGATGCCTAAGCTATGGGACCGATGAGGAAGTGGAAGATGAGCCAGCCAAGGTGAGATGGTCTGATTTGAATTCCGACGATTCCAAGGAAATCCTTGATTGGGGGAGATGACGAAGCTGATCAGCTGCGTTCTCCGACTGTCGAAGCTAAGAAGGGTGCAACTGATAACATGAGCACCTATGAGGCTACCTCTAGTAGCCAGAAGCCGGCGAAGTGGGCCATACCGTGGTCCTTCTTGATCAACTATTAGTTGATCAGGCTCATTACAACTTCATTCTTTTTGCTTTGTTAAGACATTTTTATTGCTTTTGTGTGCGCGAAACTTCGCTTTTATTCTTTTTGCTTAGGATTTTTAAGTACTTTAGACTTCGTTCTGGGTTTTTGCGCAATTTTGGCGCGTATTATTGTGCTTTTGCAGGCATTTAGAGCTTATTAGCTCAAATCATTGAGCAATTACGAAGAAATAAGACACTGCAGCAGTGTTTTCAGTCAATCGACTGGCACCATTGGTCGATCGACTGAATTGCAGGTTTACAGGAGCTACTGTTCACGTCCACCTGGTCGATCGACTGATCCCCATGGTCGATCGACCACTGCTGCTGCTATATTCATTCACGACCTCTCCCCTGCTGTGTTTGGTCGATATGCGGACCTAAGGGAGTCTTCTACTCCACTCTATTTTCCGTCGAATTATCTATTTCTTCGCTTGTCTCATTTGTGCACAATTTTTACGCTTCAAAATTGTTTTCTTCGGTCTTATGCGTGGTTTTTAATTGTCTTTTCAGGCCCTTATTGGTAGCACTGCTGGCTACTGAAACCTCCTAGCTCACGCTGGTTTGGGGAGGTTTCCTTTGCTGCGCTTAAAGTTTTGTGAGTTCCATATCTTTCCTTTGTATCTTGCTTATTTATTTTCTCGCAAATTCCCACTTCTCTTTTCTTCACTATATGATTTTGCACAATGGGGACATTGTGCGATTTGGTTTGGGGAAGGGTTTTGCGTCGCATATCATTTGCTTGCATTCACGTTTATATTATGTTTTTGCATTGTTGTTTCTTTATTCATATTTACACAAAATTCAAAAAAAAAAAAAAAAAAAAAAATTTGATAAAATTTCAAAATTTCAAAAACGCACGTTTATTTTAGCATATAGGTCGAGTCGGAACGGTAGTATTTCTATGATGATTTTGCATTTTGCACCTGTTTCGCCTGAGCCTTGCTAGATTAACATGTTATTAGTAGAATCGTAAATGCATATCTACGAGTTTTCGTTACATTCTTGCTGAACTTGAGACTTGACTTAGAAAATTGGCAACCTACATCATATTTCTGAGTTTTAGAGCCTATAACTGGTGACATTCATGACCAGTTCATTTAGGAATGTGAGTAGTACTCCTTATGAGACATGTTTCCTTAATTTGCATGAATATGAATTTGATCTACTTAATACCTGTATGCATTCGGTTTGTGGTTTGTTGACACATGTGGTAGAGGTTCCCCTTTTCTCATTTTACCCATAAGCTTCACACTGCCAAAAATATCCTTTTTGTCCCATTTACTACATCCTACATTTAGCTGTCCCTTGTCAAGCTAGTAGTCTGTGTTTTCGGGATTGTCACTACGTTTTTGGTAGCATATGCTCTTATGAGATTTTGTTGGGAGAATGAAAAGGAGGAAAGAAAAAAGTAAAAAAGTAAAAAAAAAAAAAAAAAAAAAAAAATGAGTTCGGTACTGTAGTAGACGGTCGATCGACTGCTCCTTTTGGTCGATCGACTGAAGTCCGAAAGAAAAGAAAGAAAAAAAGAGTTCTGTACTGTCTAAGCAGTCGATCGACTGCCCCTATAGGTCGATCGACTGAGGTTTGAGAAAAAAAAAGAGAAAAAAAATCAATTCGCATGTTTCAAGCCCTTATTTCATTGGCGATTTTTGCTCCCATGTTACATTTATATCTTATGGGGAGTTTATTGATTTGAATAGTTTGGAGACTGTGAGATTTGTGCTTGATATAGCACCGTTTCGTTGTTTATGAGCAAGAAGTTGGATGTTGCCATTTGGTTCCGTTTTGGTACTAGCTTGATCACCTGTACCTCCACTCTACCATAAATGTTTTGCCTCTTCTTACCCATACCTCACATATCCCATATATACCTCGGCATGTGTCATTGGTCATCTGTTCGGTTGGAATGCGTATGTACGGTTATAGAGATCATTTTCTTATTTTATTGCTGGCATGTTTTCATAGGTCGTAGTTAGGTGAGAGTCACTACAAAATTAATTCTTTCTATCTTACATATATTCATCTGTACTTATTGAGTGATTTGAGCGACCCGTGAGAGTCCAATTTGATAAGTCTCTACAGTTGACGGTTCAGCAGTCTTTGACGGCTTCATAACTCGTTTGCATGATTCACATTACTAATTGATTGTTGGTTGTGCATTAAATTGGTTTAGGCCTTACAGTTTGCATTTCGCTCTGAGACTGAACTCGTTCCATTAGGTCATTAGATCGAGTCTAGTTCTTGCTTGGGGACAAGCAAGGTTTGGTTTGGGGAGATTTGATGCGTGTCTTTTATATGATGTTTTACATCCCATTTTACACGCATTTCAGAGCTCATTCTTGTAGTTTATGCTATATTTCTCCCTATTTCCGTCTACTTCCGTATTTTGTACTTTATTGCAGAAATGTGAAGAATTCAACGGGAAATCAAGCCAAATCCGCCCCCGAGTAATCTGCATTGCAAAATGACGTAAAGGAACTGCTTAAGGAACGAGCTTGGTGCGCAATCCAAGGCCCAAAAGACAAGTCCACGAGTTAAAAGAAGTCAATTAGCACTTTCGACCGATCGATCGACGACCACCTTGATCGATCGACCAATGCTCGGTTCCGAAGCTACTGTTTCTTTGAGGAGCGATCGATCGACCAAGATATTACGATCGATCGACCAGATTTCGACTGCAGACGTGAATTGAAAGACCGTGAATCTTGAAGCCCGTGAAGTTTAGGTTTAGGAAATAAGATGTTGCGTTGATTTCTATATAACGTAACATAAAACCATCAGTTTAGATATCAAGTTTTTATCTAAGTTTCTATCACAATACAGTACTTTCAGTTTCGGTTTATTTCGAGTAACTAGGGTTTGAGATATCGATTTTAGCATTGGAATTCTGCCTTTGTTCTCAATCTTTCTCTTAAATCTCGGTATTCATTCTGCTCTAGTTTCAGTTTGTTGTTTACTTTCATTATTAGTATAGAATTGATAGCTAGTGTCCCGAAAGCCAATTATCGTTTTGTCGTTATTGTTATTTACCTTAAGCATGAATTCAGTGATTGTTATGAGTTTTATTGTTGTTTTCATCTTTATCATGAGTAGCTAATTCTTTAGTGCTAGGATGTAGGCGATTTATGGCATAGGCGGCATTAGATTAGGGAAGGCTGTTTCGCGTGTTGGTCGATCGGCTGACCTTATCAGTCGATCGACTGACCTCGTAGGGTTTATATTCGTTTTATTTGAATTTAATCTTGTATTTAACGAATCGAATGCATGCGACCAGTTAGATACCTATTTCGTGACTGACCCATTAGATCGAAAGGTAGGGGAGGTTATTAGACCATCAATTAAATCGACTAAATTGTGCTAAGATCGAAAGATAGGTATAGTTTAGACCGTTAGTCACTTTTCAGGACGAAAGTTAGTATTAGTGACATTAGGGACCTATAGCGAGATCGAGAGATGCTATTTGTTAAGAGTGGACCGAGAGGACCTCTTTATTTCCCGCCTTACCTGTGTTTGATTTAGACCGACTTAGTTTGCTGCCGCCGAAGCTATAATGACCCGACCATCCTAGTGTCCTTCTTTTACCTGTTTAAATCTTTTATTTAGTTTACTGTCTTTATTTACTATTAGCTGTAGACCAACTCAAATCAACCCCCACAATAGTTACCTCGGATTGAGCATAAATCAACTAAAGTTTACAACTGCCTCCTTGTGGTTCGACCCTGTTACCACTAGCCTAGGTTAGTCTTAATAGGAGATTATAAATTTTATCTTTGGTACTCACAACGACGGGTATCACGCCTATTTTTCTTTTGGCTCAAATTCTCCATTTTTCTTCTAAGGCATGGGGGGAGGGTTCCCTGCCGGCTGGCCGACCTACCCGCATACAACTCTCTCAGCTTTTCTTCACTTTCTTCTTCCTTGAAGGTATGAAGGGGGTTCCGTGCCGGTTGGCCGGTTGCTGACCTAACGATAGATAACTCTTCTCAGCATTTCCTCCACTCCTTCTCCCATGGAAGCTCTTTGGGACTCTTTTTTTGCTTTCGTTCTCCAATACCAACTCATTCCCTACAAAATAAGATTGACACAAGTAGTATGGGAGTAACATCACAAAATGCAAATAAAAGGGATATAAACCGTCCCAAAACGCGTCAAATCGCGCTGAAAAAAAAGGAGGAAATGCTAACCAAATAAACACGCATCAATAACCTGTGAATAAGAGTTATGACCACTCAAAGTTTAATCAATCAAAAATACGTTGACATACAAGAACTCCGAGTTAAAAGTTCCGTATACAACAAATTATATTTTCAAATCGTAACACTCGAAAAGAAGAGCTGTCTGAAAGAAAGAATTGTCGTCTTTGAAATTCAGAAATATTAGTTTTGATCAATTGAAGTTATTCGGTAGAAAAAGTGGATAATTTCGTATAAAGTGGCAAATTTCAGGAATGCTAGATGAATGTTTTCGAAATAGAGTAGAACCGTTGTAGTACATTATATACTCATGATTCGGTTCGATAACACACGAAGAGGGTTAAAGCGAATAGTGCTGGTACGTAATAGTCTAATACAATATCTCCGCCGACGGCCAAAGTCCAAAGTCCAAACCCTTGCTTTGTGTTTGTCCTCGCTCTCGCTCTCTCACCAAACTCCAACCTAACGAGAGAGAAAGAGAGAAAGCGAGCGTATTGCTGTGATGGCGGCTCCTGAAGCTCCGACCCGATATGTCGGCATCGACCGTCAATCCGCTGCGTTTCGCCTTATGAAACAAATGGTATTCTTCTTTCTTCTTCTTCTTCTTTGAATTTTAATAGTTAATTGATTGATTTTCTCATTGTATTCAACTAATCTTTTATTGATTTTATTAGGGTTGGGAAGAAGGTGAAGGCATGGGCAAAGACAAGCAAGGTATCAAAGGTTACATTCGTGTTCAAAACAAGCAGGATTGCACAGGTCCCTTCTTTGAAAGCTTTTACTCCCTAGTAGTCCCTCCCTTCTAATCATTTGTTTACCTTTGTTTAAATACGCTGGACTTCTTAATAAATGAATATATAATATGATAATCACATGTGAAATGCCCTTTGAAAATTCAGGTATTGGAGTGGAGAAAAAAAATGTTTGGGCATTTGATACCTCTCAATTTGACAACATTCTCAAGAAACTCAAAGTGGTATGTGTATGCTTTTCATTTTTTTTGCGCATTTTCTCCGTTTTTGAGGCGGTGTGGTTATCTCATACCTCTTTGTTTGCTTGTTTGTTGCTTTTTTTCTCGCATTGCAGCAATCAGCAGACCCCAAAGTTGAACAAGGTAATTGCTTTTGACTCACAGTGTAATTATATCACTTTGTTAACACTGTTTCTCAACATCTAAACTCGCTTAACTGTGTATCTGCGCGACAGATAACAAAGATGATGTCGAAAAAAATGCTGGTGAACCCATGGAAGATCAGAAACCAAAAAAGGTTACTCGGCCACAAGGAAGGTATCAACTTTGCAGTTAAGATTGTTTGTATGATGCCTACTCCATGTGTAGCATACTGATCTAATCTACTCGTAAGTAATAATCAGGTATGCCAGGAGGGAAAGGGGGAAGCTGGTCAAGGGATATTCTGCTAAGGATCTCGAAGGAATACTTGTAAGCTCCAATTGCTCAAATATTACTTGTCTGATAATGCTTGGGACGAATACTATCATTATTCCTAGTACAAGTTAATGAATTGTGTGCATAGCCTATCATCAATACAAACCCCCATCAGAGCGAGGATGTGTTCTTTTGATTTAACAATTGAATTATATTTCCATCACTTGTCGTTTTGTAGCAGTGTTACTAGTGTAACAGTGAATTCACTTATTATATACTGATGATGCTCATCATTTGCCTTTGTCTAACGTTGGCTCCTTTAAAAGGGTAGTCATTGCACTACAGTTACTGATTAGAACTCTGTCCTGCAGGTCCAGAAAACAGAGGAACCATCATTTGCCCCTAAAGACGAGGAAACGGAGATGGAATTTTGTGATGATTTGTATTCTGATTCAAAAGGTAATGTTTTGACGCCTAATTCTAGATCGTCTATGCCTTATCTAAATGCGTTGCATAATAGTTTTATTTATAAAGATAAACATATTTTCTCCTGGTTGAATAAGCATGTATGAGACTATGAGCATTACCTTACTACTCCCTCCATACCACACCAATGGTAACATTGAGAATCTTGGCACTATTCATAGTCGTAGGGAATCTTCGATATTATTCTTAATCTATAAGACAAAATATAGCCAAGTGAGATCTTATTTGATTTATCGTCATGAATGCTATAAGAATATCAAATTGTTATAATTTTTAATAATGTGTAACTAAAGATATTCATGTTGCAAAATGTATCTCGACAAGTGTGAAAAAGTCAATGTTACCATTGGTGTGGTATGGAGGGAGTATTAGAAAACTTTTCATTTTGGTTGTCCAATGTTTGACACAATTCAATATTAGGTACTTCATACTTGAGTTTTGGTTAATTCCACTCTAGGTACCTTATTAGGTTTGAACATAGTTTCACTTTGAATAAACAAGGTGTGGCCAGTTCCACTTTGGGTACTACGGTCTACGGTTTGACGATAATTCCATTTTACGTATGCGAACTAAATTTTATTCCATTAAGTTAGCATATACACAGTATCTTCGTATAATCAGATAATTTTCTTTACATTTTTTTTGACTTGCCAAAAATCTAGTACTTCCTCCGTTTCTATGTTATCTTCCCAATTCCTTTTTTTGGACAATTTTTTTTATCCATTTCTATTTTTTTCGCACTTTTTTGATGACCTTTTACTAATTTGTCCCAGAGACTGGTTACAAGTGAAATATATCCCACCTGCGAACACACTTCTCTTTATTTCCATTCCAATCTCTCATCACCCTTAACCGCCTAACTGACCACCGCCCACCACCGGTCCTTGTCATAAATCATTAAATAGGCCACCCATACCACTCTACTAGACCCACTGGCCACTACTCACCTAGCCGCTGTGTTTCTTAACATCATTTCCCTGGTACACCATCAAACACTGTTTGACCACACATTCTCAGAAACTCTATGGTAATTGAATGATTTAGAAATTTGTAATTGGCGTTGATGTTGGATGACAGACGCAGAATTAAGCCATCGAGTACTAGAGGTGGTAATTGTGGGTGATGGGATCCGTGGTCGAGGTGGCGGTGGGTGAGTGGTGGTCCGAGTAATTGGTGGGTGAGCGTTGTTCAAGATGGCTGGTGTAGTTCTGACTTCTGAGTTATGAGTGGTGCGAACAGTGGTTGGAGTGGCCAAAGGGTGACTGATACCTGATGGTTGAGGTGGCCGGTGAAGGAATGGTGGGTCGGGAAAACGTATTTGGTAAATAACAGATCTCATGAAATTTAAGTTGAGACCTTGTATTACTGATTATGCCATTTTAATATGCTGC
Organism: Silene latifolia; assembly: GCF_048544455.1. Taxonomy (NCBI): domain Eukaryota; kingdom Viridiplantae; phylum Streptophyta; class Magnoliopsida; order Caryophyllales; family Caryophyllaceae; genus Silene; species Silene latifolia. The sequence continues at coordinate 107,212,239 of NC_133529.1, read as the reverse complement.
TATTAGCCGCTAATTGAAAAACAACAGATTGGCGTGAATCTACATACAAAATCTACTATTTACCAACCACATTATTAAAATGATGATTGGTCAATCTAGTTTTTACCCGGAATTTTTTTTGTGGCCTTGATGCCGATTATCAAAGGGATATTTTGCTTTGTAATTAAATGTTATTGTGTTATGTATCGGTTAGGTTGATTAAATGCAATACTTCATGCATTTTCAGGACAAGAGACTGTTGAATATCCACCAGATTGGTGGGGCTACAAGCGTGGATTTATCTCTGGTGGGTTTCTTGGAGCTAAGTCCAAAAGGAGGAAAACTGCATCTACAGAGGCTCCCAGTAATAGCAAGAAGATTGGGTTCCTGGAACAAGATCAAGAAAATCTTTACCATCTTGTTCAAGTGAGTAATGACTCATAAGTTTCTGACCTTTTGATTTTTCAAATGTGGATGTGTTTATGATATGGAATGTTGAGATCCTTATTAGCTAACTTCACCTGAATGTTACATCATTTAGCTTAAATGAACATATTATATTTAGGATGATTCTTGTCAGCCGACCCCATATCATTTTGGGATTAAGGCTCTGATGTTGTTGTTGTTGTTGGAACATATTATATTTAGGATGATTTCCACTCTAATATCCTGTGGCTTGGGCTAATTCCATTTTTGTGCCTTGGGATACACTAATTCCACCTCGATGATCAGAGTTGTGAGTTATTTCCCACTTTAGGTATCTAAAGGGTAAGAATTACTAAACCCATTCAAGCTCTAAGAAGAACAAATAAAATGGATATTTATCGGGCTTGTTTTCTTTCGCAAAAGTAGAACTTTTCCTCTTATCTAGTTGGTTTGGCAAGGTGATACTGATACTTGACTCCTTGACCAAACATTTATTGTGGAAGTTCCAATATCAACAAGAGAAGCTAAAAACTGTAAGATACAGTCTTCGTCTCATCACCAAGACTTCAATTTTGCAGGATAGAGCTACAACAGGTAAACAAGGGCTTGGCATCAGAGATGGATCTATAAAAGTTGCTGGTGGTCGCTTCAAGGGAAAGAAGACATCTTTCGATGACAGTGAAAGTGAAGAAGATGATTCTGGGGATATGGGTTCTCCAGATCAAGAAGATGATGGCGAAATGCCTGAAACAGATTCTGATAAGGAGTCTAAAGTGAAATTGAAAAAGTTGTGTCGGCGGTTGCTCCGGAAGGTTTGTTTTCATCTTTTTTATTATATATATTGAATCATATGTGAACACCCCTTCCCCTGAACATGAGAACACTTTTAGTTACATTTCATAACACAAATAAATTAGTTACATTTTACATATTCGTCATGTACATTTCACTCATATGTGAGGTACTTTTTTAAAATTAATAATATGGTCATAGGTACATTCTGAACATTATGAATACACATGAAATGCATTTAGAATAGAGTTGAAGTTCTATCTGGATCTTAACGGTATATAAATGTATACTCCCTCTCCTATCTACGCCAAACTACCAACACACTATTTAAAGTCAAACTTGTTAAATATTGACCTTGATTATATTTAGTCAAATTTTAGAAAGTTGTATATAAAATTGACATATTTACGTGTTTTATAAAAAGAGGTTTCGGAAAATTATAATTTCGACACAAAAAAGTAATATATAAATGAAGAAAAACGTGGTCAAACTGTCGTTTCCTAACCGTGAAAAGTCAACTGGGTAGTTTGGTGTGGATAGGAGGGAGTATATTTTTCCCCCCTCTTTATTTTACCATTTATTCATTGTTTCACATGATAATTACTGATGGCCTATCCCAGACCATTTAAAGATCCACTCTCTCTTATGGTATTTGATGATGCCGTAGCTGATTAGATTCCCTTGCAGGCACCTTCTGATAAACTAAAGTTGAAACAGCTCAAAGTTCAGATAGAGCAGCATTCAACTTCAGTCTTCTTGCGTTTTAGTTCGGAAAGAGATGCTCTTTCTTTCTTAAGACAAAAGGTATGCCCAGGAGCAAATATCTCGCATCATACGATGGCTTATGCAACCTATTTAGTCATTTTAGTCATTTTCTTAACAACATGGAAGCTATTTCATCAGATGCCTATAATGAAAATTGCGTAATTAATTGCATTGCATAATTGCTACGTCACAAAAGAAGAGCAACCTATTTAGTCATTATGCTTTGCATCATTATAATTTAAACCAAACAAGGATCTTATACATGATATTTTATATATTGCAGCTCGAAGGAAGTTCAAAATTCCATGTTGAAGGAAAGAGTGTAGCCTTGTCTACAAAGAGAAGCAACTAAAATTTTGGAATTGTAATGATATGTATATTGCATATCAGATTCAACCTTGTTTATGGTGTAGACATGGAATGGCCTTAAACCACAATTCCTGTATTTGTTCTCCCCTTTTTGTATCTTCTGTTTGTAGATGATGGCTGGAAGCAAGGAGTTAGGGCCTAGGGGCATTATTGTCCAAGATGAGAATTTAATTAATTTATGGTAAGACAGTTTGGAGCCATCAGTTTTGAGTTCTAGAACTCTTGATTATACTTTTGTACTTGCTTATTCTCTATTAATTCAAGTCATATAGCTATGTAAGGATGGTTTGCATAATGTTGGTGTCAGTCTAGCTTTCACTTTAGTTCCCAGGTTTGTAGAAGTGTCCCAACTCCATGAAGTGAATCTCAGCTTGATTGAAACTTGAATACCGTGGTTTGTGTCGTGGAAATGTTGAGCTAAATACTCATTAGGTAATGCTCTAAAGTTGTTCAATAGCTGTCTGAACAATTCAGATCGGGCTCGTAATGCACACAAAAGCAGTGAGGATAATGTATATTAAAATTGATAGCTATATCTGACTCGTTCAAACTCGTTAACTTGATCTCTAATCAGTTCTACTGCACTCGTACTACAAGGGGAGTGCTGGATTTCGCATCTGGAACGAAAATTGCAATGGCGATGTTTCTACTAGTAGAAATGAGATCATATGCAGCTATATTCTTTTTTATTTTTTTTAGACAAGGCGCAAGTCGCAAGTCGCAACTATAAGACGTCAAGTTGGTAAGTAGGTATTCCAGAAGCTATAGATTGTGCGAATCAATATGTTAACATCGTGAGAATTATTCAAAACTTTTCAATAGCCAAAAGATAGACTTAATAAGGTTATGGCCTTGATATTAACACAAGGATTGAGGGATGAAGACAAACAACAAAGATAAACTCCCATCTTACTACAAAGACTCCTTCCTACGCATTGGTCCTTGCCTCCTTTAGACCCTACCATTGTCTTTAAGCCTAAGATCCCCCCAATATTTCTTTTTTGATATCTCACTATTTTGTGTATTAAGTCTTCTAACATTGTGAGAGATAATGTTAACATATCCCATGCATCCCTACTCCCTAATCAAATACTCCATGATTGCTTATACCACTTGTTGATGACATTTTCTTGTTAGCTTAGTTCATCAATCGGTGTATATTCGAGGGAACCTTGCTAGTACCAACAGGTAACACTCGTTATCCCAAATTTCCAAAAAATGATTAAGATTATCGATTTTTGGTTGTACAAAACTCTTAAATAAAACAGCCAAACAAATATTTGCTATACTTAAATTTTACTTCGAGGTTCGCCCCTAATCAGTCAAGCCGATTAAATGATGCTATCAGAAGGGATATGAATTTTAAATGAAATGCAAGTTTGGCTTCACATTTAGGAAAATAAAGATAGGGTAATGTCACGTCGTTCACGTTATTGTTGCCATTTTAGCCTCTTTTTTCAACACGCTTGAGGACTAAGCTCGTACCACTCTATGTAATGCAAGTTGCATGCATAATGCTTCATTAACAACTACCTACATTTGCTGACCAACTGCTATAGTTAGACAAAATTATTATTGGACAAAAATACGAGTCTACAACAAGTGTAGTAAATCTGATTTAAATTTACTAAATTACGAAGCAAATAAATACCATGGTGGTTTACAAAAGATTTGGTGCTACTCTAACTCTCTACATCATTTAAATTTAGTCCGATACTTCATTATACTGGATTATTCTACCCATTATCAAGTTTTTTTTTTTTTTTTTTTTTTTTTTTTTTGGTTATGGTGAAGTTGAGCAAAAATTAAAAATAAATTAAACAAACTACAAGAGCTTATCGTAACAAACACTTGGTATTAGCTAGGCACAAACGGACATTAACATTACAGACTAGCAGAAACTATGACGTGATAAATGCAACTTAGTTATATACTCCGTAATAAAAAAATACGCAAAATTTTTGGAGAGACGATATCTCATTAAGTTATTGACAATTCACCTTTATCGTACCTCTTATGTATGTTTTTGTACCTCTATCATTATTATTCGTGGACTCAAAATATGTCTTTTATTATAACAATCGTACTGATTTTATCATATATTTTAAACATTTTTATTAATACTCCATTTTATAATATATATTTCTATTTTATTACTTATTATACCATTTATCCATCAATTGATAACTAGTAACACTTAAAATATACAGTATGATTGTTAGATTAACAAAGATTCAAAGGCATTGACGGACTTATTAAGTCAACCTTGCTTATGATAATCTAATTGCATAAAGCACGGAGTTCTCTCCCTATAAATACAACTCCGGCCTTCATCAAAGTCCACTTACTTATATAACAAATCAACTTCACTAGTACACACATTTTACTCTTTATTATCTATAATAATAATAATAATAATAATAAACTTGTATATGAAAATGAGTGAGCTTAACTTTGAGAGATGTGATGACTGGGATTTAAAAGCCATAGTCAAAGGACAATCCAAAGTTAGTAACATTATTATGGATACGAATACGGATACGGATACACCACTTTCTTATACTTGGCTTCAAGATTACTACCATAACCAACATAATCATGCAACTCATCTTCTCCTTGATGACCTTCACCAAATTTGCACCCCTATTTCTCACAACATTATTTCAAACATTTCTTCCCCTCAAATCCCAGATACTACCATGGTTGCTACCACTGATGACGATGATAAGCTCGCGGAATTTCCTACTCATCAGCCTAACCAAAATATAGATCATCATCTTTCACAAACAAACAATTCAGCCATGGCACCTAAAAGAAGGTTTGTTATTTTTGTGTAAAATCCTGGTTAATATTCCCTCCATTCCACTTTTATTGTCCTCGTTTAATTAAAAGTCATATTTGAAAAAAAATGGTGAAATACCGTAAATGGCCCTTGATCAATATAATAAACCTAAAAACAAAATATATATTAGTAATAAAATGAGGAAAAAGACAAGTTATTAATTTGTGTATTTCACTAACTATATTTTGAAATAGGTTAATTAATTTGGAATATAAAAAACACAAAAAGAGGATAATAAAAGTGGAATTGAGAGAGTATAAAACTATAAATTTATTGTCAGGCATTAACATCCATTGATTTGATTCTGATTTCGCTTCTTCATTGTTGTGTTCGACAGGAGAAATAAACACAAAAAGACTTCAGTTCATCAGGCAACAGGAGATCGAGTAGCGTTTGATAAGTGGAATTGGAGAAAATATGGCGAAAAGCTCATTAAGGGTTCGCCTTATCCAAGGTTGGTTTGTCCCTATCAAAAAAACTTCCATTATTCAAATTAATAACTCATTTTGCTAATTGCTTTCCGCTGACTCGACTGCGAATGAATGAATTAAAACATACAGGAGCTACTACAGATGTAGTAGTAACGCAGGGGGTTGTTTAGCAAGAAAACAAGTGGAGCAAAGTTGTACGGATCCTCGCAAGTTTCTAATAACTTACATTGATGATCACACTCATCCTTACCCTAGTCACCGCCCTTCTCAAGCCGGTCGCACTTCTAGAAGATTCCATGCTTCCTCACTTGACATATCCACCTCTAATACTACCAACACGACTGGAACAACGTCTGCACCAATAAGAGCAAAAGATACGGTTCATGTCCATTATTGGGATAATGATTTTGATGAGTTGTTTGCTGGTTTGGAGGGTTTGGAAATGGACGTAATCTGTGATACAAGTTTGTTTTCCGATCAATATCGGTGTCCGTCTAATGTTGCTTAACCAAAGTTCATTCAAAATGCCAACTTTATAATTATTGTAAAGATAAAATTGTTTAAAGATTGATAGTTTTCGAGCATAACTTCATGGCTTTTTTCTACAATATTAGTTCTCCCATGAAAAAACCGGCTCTCAATAATCCAATTGTTCTACTATATTATTTGGTTGAGATGGTTCATTTAATACGATAGCAGAGCCATGTAACTAAGAGGTCACAGGTTCAAATAAATCCTGGCAGCCTCCAATAGCTTCAAATCCTTGTAGCCTTCAATATCTCAAAAAGTGGAATTTTGCACATGGTGGTATCAAGCAACTTGTGCACTAACCACTTCTCAAACCCAATAGGCATTCGAGTGAAGAGGCGTAATTAATAGGATATAATTATATGAGTTGAGCCTCAACTATCACCAAGCGCGTGCGCTGACATCTCCTCAAGTTTAATGGACATTCGAATAAAGAGGCGTAATACGATAATTGTAGTAGTTAAGCCTGAACCATCACCTTAAAACTTTGGTTGAGATGGTTCATCTAACACGTTATACGGGTTAATACATGCATTGAAAAGCACTTTGTGGATTTATCTGTTTTGTACATCATCCTTATAGCCTTGCACTTCTCGAACACAAATTCTCATTATAAACGGGGATATCCGTCTATAATAAGAGAGGGGTCGGATTCCTCTCATAAAGAGGCAAGTGGGAGGACAAGTGGAAAACTAAGGAGGTGTTTGGTTCACCCAATATAGGTATAAGGTATGGGTTTGGAATGAACCAAACTCATACCTTGTGTTTGGTTGACAAAATTGAAGGTTTGATACCCATACCTCAAACCCATGAGGTATGGGTTTCTCATACCCAGGGAGGGGGGTGGGTATGAGATTGATACCCATGGTATCAAATTATAAATATTAAAAAGTGATAAAAACAATTGTAAAAAATCATTTTATATATTTATTTGATTAAATTTTCTCTATATGATTTAATAGTATACAAATTATTATTAAAAATATTGTATTTTGAAGAGTTTTTAGCTTTGATTAGTTTCTAACCTCATACCCCCAAAATTGAACCAAACACAAGGTATGAGGTATCAAGTTCCAACCCGATACCACCCAGGTATGATTCCCGATTCCAAACCCATACCCACGCGTGAACCAAACACCCCCTAAGTGGGTTACCATTTGGCCTTCCACTTGCCTCTTTATGAGAGGAATCCGATCCGTCTCTCATTATAGACAGATATCCCCCGTCTATAATGAGAATTGCTGCTTCTTGAACGTTCCGTAATCAAAGCTCTTGTGCCATTGGTTCATGAAAGGGACTCAAACTTTGTGTCCGTCCAGAAGATTAAAGCCATCATATAGTTGAAACATTCAACAAGATAGGGCGAAATCGAAATAGAAGCAAAATAGACATGAAAACTGGTTTGAAATTCATATTCTATGCCTAAAATGCGATTTGGGAGAGGGGTAAAACGCAACAAAATAAGAGTATCAATATCCTAAAATTCATATTCTATGCTTCCCCGTGCACCGTTACCACACTTGATGCCTTTTGCTATCCTATTAGCTGGGCCTTTCCGTCGCGTGGTGATAAGCAATAAACTAGGTCGTTAATATACTAGAATTAGCGTACCAAATTAACAATTTATAAGCCAAACTATACTCTAGACTACTCTAAATGATAAAGTAATATAGTGCAAGTAAGGGTCGGTCCCAAGAGAAGGTCTTTTAAGCTAAAAACTTGAAATGTAAACTATTGACTACTAATGACAAAGCTATAGACAAACAATGGTTATTCACAATGGCAAACAATAGAGAGACATGAAAAAGGGGGGTTTTTGAGTTGATTGGTAACATGGAACAAAGTAAAATTTGCAAACTTGGTCTAACAAGCAATACAACAAACACTTGGTGAATAAGATAATTCAATAATTAAAAGAACTTGGTGCAATCCTACAAGTTCCAACTTTTCTCAAAGCAAGACTCTTTTCTCTCTAGTTTTCATTTACCCAACAACAATCCTCAAGCATGTGATTACCACTATCTAAGCCAACAATGACAATCCTACTTCAACTACAAATTCTAACATTAAACCATGTAAGAATTGTAACCAAGAGCATGAAGAACAAAACCAAGAGGAAAGTAAATGGGATATCACAAAGATATGTTTAAACCAACAAATCCTATGATACAATCAATTTCTACTCACAAAGGTTGATACTTTAAACCAAGATAACAACAATCATGAGATGCTTCAACAAGTTATTACAAAAGCAAGCAACTTTGCAACAACAAGCAATAGATGAATGAAAAAGAGGCAAGGGTAATTACTTCTCACAACAAAACATTCATCATGTCATTAGAACTTAGAAATTGAAATAAATGAAAGAGTAGAGATTAAGGAGTCAATACAATGATAAAGATGGAAACTTGCAATGGATTACACCAAGTAGGGAAGAACTAGCCTTCCATAGTCTTCATAAAACCCAAAAACAAAGAAAGATTACAACTTGAATGCCAAATAAATTGTTCTTGCTACTACAATTTTCTAGAGATTATTCAATGCTTAGGTGATAACTAGGTCTTCAAACATGAGGGGTATATATATGGGTGCACACCCTTCTAGGTTAAACACCTCAAAACAAGCCCAAAAACACGGAATGTTTACTTAAGCCCGTGTTTAAAAACAGATTTGCGCAGCCTCCCTGAAGTCGGCGCAGTCGCGTCTCTGCGCAGTCGCGCATTCTTGCGCAGTCGCGCCCCATCTCGAGTCGACTTCAAAATCTTCAACCTTACTTCCTTCTTTACTTTCCAAGTTTCACTCCTACTTCTTCAAGCTGGCTTCTAGGCTATATGGGAGCTTCTTGTGCTTGTCTTAACCTTTGAAGGGTGCTCTATGCCTCTCGGGTTCCGTTCATGAGGATCAAATCGTCCAACCGAGGTGAATTACACAAGTTCAACCACATCAACCCCTATGCCAAGTGTTAGGAAAAGTGAACCGAAAGACCCATATTAAAAGACACGAGGGTGATAAAATCACCCTCTTAGACCGACATAAAACAATGCTATCACGTGGCTGGCTCAAAACCGATGTCGACACGACCTTCTCTTCCTCCTCCTCCTTAGCTAACCTTGGGGTGTGTCACTAGAGACTGGGATGGTTCATGGGTTTCGAACTGGTCTTCCCGTCTTTCTACTTCGAACCCGTTTCTGTGTGAGGTCCTTGCCATTCATGATGGGATTAGGAGGTCTAGTGTCCTTGTTAACAACGTCTTGATTGCTTCCGATTGTTTGAATGCCGTCAACTCTATTTTGCATCCTGATGCTCCCCGTGGCCCCCTTGCAAACATCATCCTTGAGTGTTGGGATCTTTTACAGGACTCTCCCCAGTTGAAGCTGATTTTTGAGAAAAGATCGGCCAACCGTGTTGCGGACGCTATTGCTCACTACTCTCACTTAGATTCTAGTCCCATGAGGGGCTGTTTTGAGTGGGGCTGTGTCCCCTATTTTCTACTTGAACTATGTAATTCTGACTATGTTTTGGCATGTACGCCACTCCCCCCTCCCCCTTGATGTAATTGAACCTTGTTCTTGACCTTTTTATTTATGTTCGAATTCTCCAAAAAAACAAAAATATTCTATCCGAAACCTTTGCTTTTTGAATTGGATATGAATATTAGTATTAAAACATTTGTATTCGATTCGATCTGAAATTATATTTTTCTATTATTTACTATATTTTTCTTGTTGTTTATTATTAATTTTTATTTAACGAGTGTGTTTAGATTGTAATCCTTATACCGGGGGTTTGAAATTCATATTCTATGCTTAAAATGTGATTTGGGAGAGGGGTAAATCGGAGAAAAAAAATTACGCATCTGAGGTAGTACCTCGGACCTTGTAGTTTTTGAGTATATACACAATTTTTCTAAGCATATTACCATTCATAAATATAGTTTTTGAGCAATATTATATTTTTTTAGTGTAATGTTTTAGTAAATATGCTCAAAAACTTTATAATAAAGCAGAACTCAAAAACTTAAAAAAAAAACTCAAAAAATAAACAATAAGAGGTACTACCTCAAATGTATATAGGAGTATCAATATCCTACTGCTTGAACTTCAATGCCCGATACAAAAATCTACTATTGTATATTACGATAATGTCTCTGCTATATATTTATCGGGGAACCCGGTCAATCATCAACGCACGAAACACATTGAGATTGATATTCATTTTGTCCGGGAAAAGGTTGCTCTTGGCCAGGTTAAAGTACTTCATGTTCCATCCCGCTATCAGTTTGCGGATATATTCACCAAGGGCCTCCCCAAGTTCTTATTTGATGACTTTCGTTCTAGTCTCCGCATCCGTCCTCCTCCCGCTTCGACTAAGGGAGGGTATTAGAATATGTCTATATTCTTTTATTATCATGTTCATACTCAGTCAAATATGGTTGTATATTTGTTAGCTATTCTTTAGCCTTTAGTTGCTAATTTGTAGTGTAGAAGATCCTTTGTATTAGAAAGGTATCTTAGCTAACCTAGTATGTAATTTGTATATATAGGTCGTTTGTAACCTTTCACAAATCAGGCAATATAATCACTTCTTATAGTATAAAATTCCCGTCGCTGGAGTTGGCCTGGATTATTATTTTTAAGCCATTCCAGTTTCTTCGTGTTCTATTGAACTTTTAGCGCTATTTTAACTTTTTTAAGTATAATTTTGAGAAAATTATACTTTTATCCAAAACTTAACAAAAGTTATTTAAAATATATGTCGAGATCATCGGAGTAAGAATATAGAAAAGAAAATTATCATGTAAGACGATGAATACGATCGTATTTTAAACTTAATTTCCAAATAAATCCCAAATATGGATATATGATTATAGTCAATGGTTATTCGCATCCAATATCCGAACATATTGGTTCAGATATGGATATCCGAAACTATTGATTCAGATATAGATATCCGATCTGAATTAGCTAATACTTTGTATCAAATATTCGATCCGTGTCTGCCCTACTAGCTAATATCCATGGTTTATTGTTACTTGCGCGATAGGATCTATTGCTAAGTCGATGCGTTAGAAAAAATGATGAGTGATTACTTGTTATCACCCAGTCGTTCTTAATTTAACCACCTGATTATAGTTTGTATTGTTGATAGAATGATTGGTCTAGAACCTACCAAATCTATATATAGATGACTTGTTTCTTAACCCATATCCATTAAGCTTAGCAACCAGACTTAAAAATCTCTTGGTCGTCAAACTTGTTGGACATTAATTTGTTGATTCAACCACGCCATGCTAATGTTTCATTATTAGTACTCCTACATGTTAATGAATACGTTTCGTTCCAAATCAAATTAAATTATGTAGATGTCATATGTCTAATTAAGTTGTACAATTGTATAACAAGGGACTTTGTGAATCATATAATACGATTAAATGTCAATACTATATTATTTAAAATATAAATTACTAAGAGAATAAATAATTTAACCGTTTATTTTGTAATCTCTATTATGACTCTAACTTGGCTAAATTCGTATTGACCAAATCCATATTCTGACGTGACTTGAAAACCGAACCTGAACATGACTCTGATCCGACTTACTCATTTGACAGACTTATTACAAACTAACCAATGAAAATTTAGACAAAAAACATAGAGAAAAAGTAATGATTCATAGTAGGATTTAGTTTTTTAGCCATTGGAGGTGGAAGGTTTTTGACAAAGGAATAATAATGAGAGAAAGATAATCAAATAGATAAAGAGAGAGACATGCATGCATAGTGATTGTTGAAAAGGACACCTAATTAGAGGATACGTCTAAAAGTGATTAAACCATGTAATTGTATAGGTATAGGTATATATAATTAACTCTGATCTCCCTCATCGTACAAAACAGTATTAGGGGAAGCAAGGCAGTTGAACAAAAAGTAGGTGTGTAGTTGGCTTTACCTCTTTACTTGTAACCTACAAGCCTCTCCTCGCTCATTTTCTTCTTATGCTTACCCACGTGTTTTTACCAAATCTAACATTTTGTCCATCCTACATACCGTACGTACTTACTATTTATATATATAAGTTGATTCTTGTTCATCATAACACCATTTTCTTTAACTTGTTTTCATGCATCAACCAAGTTGTTCACTTGTTTTCCAAACTTATTCTTCGCCTTTATAATCCTCGTATAATTTGATCGCAATTGTCAATTATTCTTTCTCTTGTACTAATTCTTACGTAAATTATTTACAAATGTTTTCATGAAAGAAATGGAAACAACAGAGATAATCTCGTCATCAAATAATCAAGTAACCCTAATTCCATACAACAATAATCAAGATGTACAACAAATGATGATTTATTCATATGAGAATGAAAATAATGACATGTTCATGACCAACCAGAATAATAATAATAATAATAATACAAATATTGATGAAAATAATGCTGTTTCTTCACAAGGCATCATTTTCTCTCCTTTACCTCTTACATCTCAAATAATTCAAACTCCGCAAAATCCTACATTAGATAACATTGATTGGGTCAATCTCTTTTCTCAGCCAGCAGCATGTGATGATCAACATATCGGGATCGAGTCAAGTTTGATGTCTGTGGAATCATCAACTTCGTCAGGGAACCCTAATAACAACCATCTTAATAATGACACTAAAATGGGTGATATTTATGAGAAAAATGGGGGAGAAAGAGGGATAATGAAGAGTAATAATAATGGGTCAAGAATAGCACGATCTTCATCTTCTATGAAAAAAAGAGGAGTGATTCCGAGGTTTGCTTTTCATACAAGAAGTTCGGAAGATGTTCTTGATGATGGATATAAGTGGAGAAAATATGGCCAGAAGTCTGTTAAAAATAGTGTTCATCCCAGGTATCTATCTATATTTTGCACTAGCTTCGATATCTCATTTTTAAATGATTTATTTACATATTATGACTTCATATTAATTATTTATTTTCTATGTAGGCTTGAGTTTTCCAAGTAATCGGTGAAACTAGTTTTAGTCCCGTGCAAAAAATGCACGGTTATACTATCAAAATTTTAGACAGACGGATATAATTATAGAGAGTTGAATAGAGAGTCGTATTTTTAATGACTTGATAAATGAATTAATTTTTATGTTATTATGATAATCTAAACCCGTGTAAATTTGCACAGTATGATGTTTAAAACATTAGGTGTAACTAAAAGTATACAAAAAATGATTACATTCACTGTCAAGTCATATATAACATTTTAAATTTGAAATATAAATTACGTACATTAGACATTAATTAAGATATTGTACATATGCAGATATGCTGAACCCGCGACATTTCACATAACCTACATTTTAATATAATAAAGTGTAGATTAGCATTTCATTTTTTTTAGCCTCTATGTACGTTTTTGTAGAAGTTACAGCAGCCTCTAACAGAAGAAACCTTCAAGCTTGATCAATACTCCATTAATGGAGGTAAACTTAAGCTTTTAGAAGGGAAGAAACATCAAGCTAAATAAAAGAGGAAATTTTATTACCAATTTTGTTAACTTACAAAATCTGTTATGTACATTCCTTTATATACAAATCAGAAATGCTAAGGAGTAAGCTAGATCAATGTAACAAACTCCTAAAGTTAGTTACAAGTTTGTTGTGCGGATGATGTGGCGATGAGTCAGCTCTAACAGAATTCTGTTAGAGGCTGCTGTAACTTCTACAGTTTTTTAGTCTTTATTTAAGCTTCTTTTACGTTTTATATTTTTCCTTAAAAGATACTTTAATCTGTCAACAAAGAAAAAATTGTATTGAGAGAAAATTAAATAAATCCAATGCAAGTTTGTGGTAGGGTACACCTATAGAAAATGCAATTGTTTACCCTGATTTTAAGGAACCAATGAAAAGGCTAGAAATAACCTAGCTTTTATAATAGGTAAATTTTCAACCTAATTATACAACAACAATAGCCATAAAAATTATTTTTCATTGTTTGCTTAAGACAATAAGATAATAGACCAAATTTGTGTAATAGTCACACTAATAGTACTCCCTCTGTTCCACTAAATTGTTATTTGTTAAGACAGAGGGAGTAATATTCAGGCCCGTCTAAGCCTAGGCGCTCTATGCGCAATGGCACTAGGCCTCAGAATTTTGGGGGCCCAATTCATTTGTTTGTTTAAAAATATATAATTATTGATACAGTTGATAATAGAATACTATTGATAGCACAATGGTTTTTATGTCAATTCCCTCATCATCTGGTGTTCGACTCCTTGTTTGAGCATTTTTGGGCTTTTTTAAGCCGTGGGGCCCACATTCCACTAATGTATTTAATCGGTTTTTTAGTGTAGTTTTCTACTTTTCTTACATTTCTATTATCATCTAGTTTTTCAATAATTCTTGGGGAGGGGTTTTAATTGTATTCTATTTTTTTCCTTTCTTTATTATCTTTGGTAAAATTTATAGCTCCAAATTAGTTTAGTATATAAACTTCATTTTAATATTTTCAGTTTACTTTTGCAATTTGAGACTACTGCCCTCAAATCCCCATTACATTTGTACTGTTTTTATATGACCTCGATAATAAATAAAGAATTGATTTCTAAAAATTTAAGCATGACTAAATAAAAACTTTTTTTGACATTTATTTATATGAAACAGATATTCGTGTCTAGGGTAAGAATAGTATTTATTGTATATTCTATGAAAATTTGGGTAAATGTTAATAGTGCTTAACTAAAGTTACGATAATATGGGCCTCATATTAAAACTTTGAACCAGGCCACCGAAATCTCGGGGACGGCCCTGGTAATATTTTATAGGAAAATGAATTTATATTACTAACGAGTTTAACAATATTAACTCCAGAAATAGTCGCATACATTACAATGTTAGGGCAATGGTGGTTAACCTTTTTATCTTGGTTTGGTATTTGATCCGATCCGGTCCAGGAGTACTTCTGATAGGTACAATATGCTTTTTATAGCATGCATGCTTGTTTGAGGATCGAATAATTAAGGTTATTAAATGATTAAATCATAGGCTCTAATGCATCAAGAAGCATTTAGACCATCTTCATTGTAGATGTTTGATAGTAGAGAAGTAAAAAATGATAAGAGATAGCTAGTGGGATTACAAATGGGGAAATTTCAGGATATAAATAATGACTTTTTCAAAAGTAACTCTTTATGTCTCGGTTATTTATTATCTACAGAGTATTGTAGTTTTTTTACACAAAAATCAAGGAAATAAGAAAATGTAGTGAGGATTATCACATGGCAACTAGTCAGGGGCGGAGTCAAGAATTCAATCTATCTGGGGCTAAATTTTAAAATATGTAAAACGCTATTTTTTTTCTCGAGATTTGTAATACAAGCCTACAATATAGGCTTGCTAAGTCAATACTTATAAAATGATTTTATGGATATTAAATTTTGCGCACCGATCAGATTTAGAGTCTTTGGCCAAATATAAACGATTACTAACAAATACAATTGTACGAGTTATTAATTATTATCGATATTATAATATTTATGTTGAATGGAGCTCATTTATAATTATTCTAAGAATTTTGATGGTGAGCTATTAAAACTGAGCTCGTAAATTTTTTTTAGTGAAATTCATTTAAAAAAGATGTACTCATACTCTCTTCATTTAAAATTTTGTGGCAAATTTTGAAAATTATATATTCCGTAAAAAAATTTATAATATAGAAATTATATAATAACATTTTTCATTCATTATCTCACTCGTTAGCCGTAAAATGATTGATAAGTGCTGGCAAACGAAAAAAATGAAAAGAAAAACAGCTGTAATAATTATTTCTGGGGAAAAATACACCATAGGGATTTGATCCTGAGTTGGTTCTCCGAAAACCAAATACCATACCACTACACTACAAGGCTACCACTGATTCTTTACTACTTCAAATAATATATATTGTTTAGGCCTTAGAAACTACTCGGGCTTAAGCCCGAGTAGCCTAGCCCAGGTTCCGCCCCTGTAACTAGTCTAAACCTTACCAAAAATAGAAATAGATGACAATAAATTGATACACCCTAAAATGAAAATAGATAACAATTTACTAGAGTGGAGGGAGTATATCGTAAGAGAATTTCAAAATATATGGAATGACTTATTTTTTGACGATAATACTATGGCTCTGTTTGGTAAAACTAACTGAAAAAGTAGCTGAAATCTGAAAAGGTAGCTGAAAACTGAAAAGGTAACTGAAACATGAAAAAGTAATTGATAAGGTAGTTGAAAATTAGGAGCTGATAAGGTAATTGATTATATAAAAATGTGTTTGGCAAACTAGCTGAAAAGGTAGCTGATTTTGGTAAAAGGATATGATAATTATTTAATATTATAAATTAAAGGGGTAAAAGATGAAAAATATCTCATTTCAGGTACCTGAAATCTCAAATGCTACTTGAGGTAGCATTTCATTTCAGGTAGCTTATTTGACCAAATAAGCTACTTGCCAAACACGTGCAAAAAATAACAGGTAGCTGAAATTTTGGTCAAATAAGCTACTTTGGTCAAATAAGCTACCTGAATTGTCGTGCCAAACGGAGCCTATGTCTATAAATTTATTTAGGTATAGAGTAACAAAAAATCAAATATTAAGTTACTTGTAGAGCTACAAATATTATTTAAAAAAAAGGTTTGGTGTTAAAATAAATATCAATTATAATTTTCTTATTTTATTACTATCTATGTACTCTTCTTGTTTATTTTTACTGTTCACACAAGATAAAACAGGGAGGAGAGCATTTGTGGTTGTAGTTAATGAATGACAAGTAGACAAGACCAATAAAAAATTTTTCAATATAAAAATAAAAACAAATGAATAAGATAGAATAAAATAAGTGAATAAATGATCGGGACATATGAAGTATCTTATACATCTTGAACATCATAAATATATACTCCGTCCTATTCACAATAAACTTCCCCTTTCATTTTGACACAAAAATTAAGGAAACACACTAGCTCACCATATAAATAAATTTGGACCACACAAATACACTACCTTACCATACAATTAAATTTGAACCACACAAATTCTTACCAAAAAAAAAAAAAGAAATGGGAAGTTATTGTGGATAAACGGAAAAGGAAATATGGAAGTTTATATTGAACAGGAGGGAGTATATGAAGATACCCAATATAGTTTCTTGTTATTAAATTCTAAAGTTTAATTTAAAGGTATAATATGTTCTTATTTTTTTGGTTGTGCGTGCATATTGAAGGAGCTACTATCGTTGCACATATCACACGTGCAACGTGAAGAAACAGATACAAAGGCATTCAAGGGATACAAGCATCGTGATCACAACATACGAAGGAATACATAATCATCCTAGTGAAAAATTAATGGAGACTTTAAGTCCTTTATTGAAGCAGCTTCAATTTCTCTCCAGATTTTAGTATTTGTCCAACCAAAACGTTCAGAGCTAGGTCTAGTGGCTAACTCCATAAAAGTGCATTAAAAATGCTACAAGCTTTACACTTTCATTGTTGACAAATGATTATACTGTTGTAAACACAAAGTCAAGGTGAAAATCTCACCTCCGGGATTTACTCCACCGTCCTCCTAAAAGTCTACATTTACTATAGTAAATATGGCAAATGTCTTTGGTGCATTTAATGTATACACACCGTATTACGTTGTATAAATACCGTACTCGATGAATGAGAAATCACACAACTTTCACTATCAATCGTAATCTTTAACACGTTATCAGCACGAGCTTGCTCCGAATTCGCAAGGTATCATTTTCAAAATACTCGTAATAATTTAGCTCTTACAATTTTTTTTTTCAAAACAATTATATTACTAAATAATATTTTTAACATGGATCACCAATGTCATGGGATCACCACTAATTTAAGTTATATCTCAAATTCTAACATATATTTCATCACCGAACCTACTAATGACTTACCTATAAATATCCCTGTTGTTTGCCCGCAACCGCAACCACAACCACAACCATAACCACAACCGAGTGAACCATCGATTGTTGCCCCACTTAATCAACACTTATCAAAACCGATCCGAACCAACCTCAATAGTCAAGTAGGGAGACAAACCAAAAAGTGTCACAAAACCCGCCAATTTTTTCCCGAAAATATAGCGGGACCGTCTCGCTTGAAGAGAACAAGTGTCCTCAGAGTCAACCGAATCAACCGACTCCATCCGCGACAAACGCCCCAATACTAATATTATTACTGAACCATCTACTCCTGCCGATGGCCTCTTAGGGCCACCTAGGCCCGCAACATCGACCGAGAAACGTCAGATAACGACCACCATGTCAATCGTCTGAAAGTTTTCGAAATCGTTAGCCATGGTAGTAAAATATTTTTTTTTTTGATGATATTATGAAGGTTGTTATTTAATTGAGCATTTGGAATGAAGCATTTTTTTTTTATTTGTCTCTCAAAGAACAACGAGAGACTTAGAAAAATGGTGTTGCAATAATGTTTGAAATGAGGAAGAGAACAAAAAATGACAGTAGTAGTATAGTAGCAAAAGTCATAGTTAGGTAGGGATAATAAATACATTTGTTGGGTATAATAAGTATAATATAAGTATTATAATTTGAAAATAGAAGTGTTATAGTTGCATGCCTATGTTAGTATTAATATCATATGTAGTATGTACTAAGGGTCTAATATCCTTTTATATGTATTACATCTTGTTTCTAATTTTATTATGTATATGTATATATATATATATATATATATATATATATATATATATATATATATATATATATATATATATATATATATATATATATATATATATATAGTAATAAGATCGACTAAATCCATGTCTTACATGTGAGTCCATGAGTTCTATTGTCTACCCTTAGATCATGTTATTGAATGACTTAGATTAAAAGTAAAAAGCAACTAATAATATTATTCTAATGGCTAAAATAATTACCTCTCTCCTCCTACCACTCATAGGGTATTAGCATGCATGCAGGTTGTCAATCAAAACATCACACACACGTCCTACTAACTTCCCTCCATTTATCATCTCTATTATTCAAAAGTAATTTTCCCTCAAAATATTTCCCCCAAATTAAACCCCATTAATTTCAACCGTTTAAGAACGAAATTGCTCTCTAAATCCCCCAATTTTATCGCTTTTTTGTTACCTTATTATCGTTTTTTTTCTCCATTTTCTTTTCTCACTTGCAAGCTGCCATTTTCGTCCATTCATATTACTTCAGAAGGTAATTTTTTTGGGGTTTTTAGAGTTTTATGATTTGTTTTTGGGTTTTAAAAGTTTTATGATTTTTTCTCTTCATTTATTTAGACGTTTTTTATAATTTATTGGACATTGTTATGTAATTGGACTGTATTTGATCACTGTATTTTGTCACCGTTGTTGCTGTACTGTTCTATTTGATCACTGTATTTGGTTTCTTCATTTTGATTAGCCAGTTATTTTTAGCACATTTAGGACATGTAGGACATTTATTTTTTTATCACTGTATTTTGTCAACAAACGTTTTTAGCATATATGTTCATATTCATTAACATTTCTTTAAGTTTAATATTTTTTTCCCTTTAATATTATCACTATTACCAGTTTACCACCGACGCTACAGTATTTTTAACCCCTATAAAATCTTCATAAACTCTATTGTTTTACTTACTTCTTCCCTTATCCCAAATCTTCTTTCCTTATCCAAAATCACGAAAAAAAATGGATAATAATAAGGATAAAATACCCGAAGACGAGCTCATGCGCTCTATTAAGAAAAATCTTCGTGAGTTAGAAACCCGGCTTAGTTGGTTAATGATAATAATAATTGTATTAGTTGCCTTTTTCGCTATGTTTTTAGCTCAGATTATGAATAATAAGTAAGTTTTATGCATATTTAGCTCTTGTTACATATTGTTATTTATGCTTTTATATTAATTTTATTATAATCTTTTGATTAAGCTGAATTATCTTCCTTTAAATAATCTTAAACTATGACCAATTTGAATTATAATAAATGAATAACGAGACCACTAACCGCAATAAGTTAATAATGTTGAATTAATTAAGGTAGAAAACTTGAACATAACTATTCTTGTTTTCTAACAGTTTTTGTTTTTTTTTTTTACGTTACATAGAAAAATGTCTCACATTGCCAAAAGAGAATTCGATATTCTTGATCTATCTGGGCAGAAATTCCTGCTATGGAAAGACGATGTCATAGCCCATTTGGGAGCCAAGGGCCTCGAACATACTGTTGAGGTAGGTAATTTTGGTACCTACCAAGAAAAGCAACAGGCTCATATATTTATACGACATCATATGGATGAAGGGCTAAAAAATGAGTATTTGCGAATAAGAGACCCTTCTGAATTATGGGCTCCCCTTGAGGAAAGGTTTGGACACCAACAGTATGTCCTACTCCCTAAACTTCGCCATGAATGGGAAAACTTACGTTTCCAAGATTTTACTTCGGTAAACGAATATAATTCGGCCCTATTTCGCATTGCCTCACAATTGGAGTATTGTGGTCATGAAGTTAGCGACTTCACTAAAATCGAGAAAACATCCTCAACTATGGGCAAACGCAATATTGATTTTCAAAGACAAATAAGGCAAAGCAAAATTGAAAAATTCACTGACCTTATTGCAATACTTTTAGTCGCTGAACAAAATGACAATGTTTTGTTTAAAAAACGACAATTTGAGGCCAAGTGGATCTATTGCAATACCTGAGGCAAATTTTGTTGCTAGAAGTAGGCGTGGACGCTGGATCAATAAGCGAGGACGCGGTAGAGGACGTGGTTCTGGCCTAAGTAGAGGTCAAAATACGTTTAAAAAAGTCACATTACGGAAAGCGGAATGCTTATTCCGAAAATATTGAAAAACCTAGAACTACTTGTAATAAGTGTGGTCTAGGAGGACACTGGGCTCGCGCGTGTCGCACGCCAAAACACTTTGTCGACCTCTACCAAGCATCCATCAGGTAAAAGAATAAAAGGCCTGAGGCACATTTTATTACTGATGCCATACCATTAACAACCAATATGCCTAAATCAAACATGGTTGAGACTGACATGCTTGAATCAGATATGATCGAAACAGCAAACTACTTTCTGGATGATGGCGCCGGGAGTAGTGGATTCAATATGACATCTACTATGTAGAAAATATGTTACCTTTATTTTAAATCTTACTATGCATGCATGTTTAATATGATTTTATTTCTTACCCCAAATAAATGTAATATACTAGTTTCCATTTTCATTGCATTCTAAACATAATTACTAAACAATATTAATAGTCTTTATTTTAATGTTTTAGATATGACAACCGATGCAGAAACATGCTTAATAGATAGCGGCACAACTCATACTATCTTGAAACAGCAGAAATATTTCACTGAATTAATGCCAATTAAAGCATATGTGAATACTATATGCGGCAATGCTGAAATAATTGAAGATTGTGGAAAGGCCATCATCGTACTCCCAATGGGAACAAGCATAACAATATATAAAGCGCTATACTCGAGCAAGTCGCAATGAAACCTGATCAGTTTCAAAGATATGCGACAAAATGGTTATCATATTGAAACCATGACAGAAAATTCTAAAGAATACTTATGTCTAACGATAATAAAATCGGGCAAGAAATGCATATCTGAGAAGATGTCATCATACTCTTCTGGTTTATATTATACACATATAAATCCCATTATCACTAGCATGATGTCATCAACAAAAATAAATGATGAGACCACATTCACTTTGTGGCATGATAGGTTAGGTCATCCAGGACCTGGCATGATGGCAAAAATCATTGAAAGTTCACTGGGGCACCCTTTAAAGAATGTCAGGGTAATAAAATCTAGTGATTTTTCTTGCAGTGCCTGTTCACTGGGAAAATTTATTACAAGACCCTCGACAAACAAAATTAAGAATGAATCACCTGGATTCCTTGAAAGGATTCAAGGTGATATATGTGGTCCAATTAATCCACAATGTGGACCATTTTGATATTTCATGTTACTAATTGACGCATCTACGAGATGGTCATATGTAACGCTTCTTTCCATAAGGAATTTTGCTCTTGCGAAATTACTTGCTCAGATAATCAGACTACGAACACAATTTCCAGATTAGAATATTAAGAAAATTCGTCTGGATAATGCGGGGGAGTTTACTTCTCAAGCATTTAATGAGTATTGTATGTCGATTGGCATAGATGTTGAACACCCAGTAGCACACGTCCATACACAAAATGGACTGGCCGAGGTAATGATAAAAAGATTGCAGCAAATAGCTAGACCGCTACTAATGAAATCAAAATTACCAACATCGGCATGGGGACATGTTATTCTACATGCAGAAACCTTAACCCGGTTAAGGCCTACTGCATATCATAAATTTTTCCCCTTACAACTGGTAACGGGACACCCACCAAATATATCACATTTAAGAACATTTGGTTGCTCTGTTTTTGTACCAATTGCTCCACCCCAAAGGACTAAAATGGGTCCACAACGAAGACTGGGTATATATGTTGGATTCATTTCTCCAAGTATTATTAAATACCTTGAACCTATGACTGGAGATTTATTCACGGTACGATTTGCCGATTGTCATTTTGACGAACATACATTCCCAGTCTTAGGGGGAGAAAGGAAAGTGGACCAACGACCAAAAGAAATTACATGAAATGCAGATTCATTATTATACCCTGATCCAATAAATGGTTCTTGTAATCAAGAAGTACAAAAGATAATTCATTTGCAAAGTGTTGCTAATCAATTACTTGATGCATTTACAAACTCAAAAGGGGTCACAAAGTCTCATATTCCAGCAGCAAATGCGCCTGCCAGAATTGACATTCCTATAGAAAACTCTGACAAGTCAATAGCGGAACAATCTATGGCACGTAGGAAACGTGGGAGACCACCGGGCTCAAAGGATCTCAAACCTAGAAAATCTAAGAAATAAAAGAAAATATCATGTGATAAAGATAGTGAAGAAGAAACACTACTAGAGTTACCGAGAGATCAAACTTTGGAAAATGTAAATGATGACAACCATGAAATCTCAATGAATTATGTTCATACGGGAATTGAATATAACCGAGTAGAAGTCAATATCGACGAAATATTTGTATACTCCATCGCAACATAAATCATGACAGTAAAAAATGATATTGAGCCAAAATCTATTAACGAGTGTCGTCAAAGACACGACTGGCCAAAATGGGAGGAAGCAATGAAAGCAGAATTGAAGTCTTTTGAGAAAACAGAAGTTTTTGGCCCGATAATACAAACACCAAAGAATGTAAAACCGGTAGGGCATAAATGGGTCTTCATCAGGAAACGAAATGAGAAAAATGAAATTGTAAGATATAAAGCAAGACTTGTTGCACAAGGCTTCCCGCAAATGCCAGGAGTTGATTATGATGAGACATATTCTCCTGTAGTTGATGCAACAACTCTAAGATTCCTAACTGGCCTTGCAGTATCAAAGGGATTATACATGCGCCTTATGGATGTCGTGACTGCATATTTATATGGGTCACTTGACACTGATATATACATGAAAATCCCAGATGGAGTGAAAATGCCCAACGAGTACAACTCTAAACTACCTCGGGAGATGTTTTGTATCAAACTGCAAAAGTCTTTATATAGATTAAAGCAGTCAGGGCGAATGTGGTATAATCGTCTGAAAGAATATCTTGTGAAAGAAGGTTACAAAAATGATCCCATTAGTCCATGCGTTTTTATTAGAAAAACATGTAATGGATTCACAATCATTGCGGTGTATGTCGATGATTTCAAGGGACGAAAGATGTGACTGAGTCAATGACACAATATAGTGTGGCTGTAGGATTTTATTAGTCACAAAATCTCATTGAAGACGGCACGTATCTGTCACTTTGGAGTGACGGATACCATTTCCTCTCACAAATGACCCAAATAGAGGAGAGAGGGAAGCACATGGTGGTGCCCCCACCTTGTCCCTCCTATCCGTTTTGTGAGTGGCATTATCCGTCACTTGCTCCGACCCGTCTTCAGCAAGACTAACTGTTTATTAGTAGTAGACTGGTAATAATATGGGCTATACTCCGTAAAAACTACGGTACTTCGTACTACTACTTATGGGCCAAGGGTAATTATGAAGCAAAGTTCAAATATGAAAAACTATAATATGGTCACTGGTCAGCCAATTTTACTTTTAAGAGTTAAAATCGTCGACGGGTCCAAAAACGATACACATTTTTTCATTTAAAACGGATATTTAATGGATCAAATAATTCTTAGAATATAATATCTTAAAAAGGAAAAAAAATTAATGTTGTATTTAATTAATGTTGTATTTATAGGATAATATCACGGGTGGATTACTTAATAATTCAACTAAATCATGCACGAGTCACAATGTTAATCGGTGTTAAATAAAAAACTGGTCAAAATTTTTATTTTAAAAGTTTATGGGTCGAAATTTTCATTTTAAATGGGGACGGGTCAAATTTTTTTAGAGTTGCACGAGTACTACAAACATGCCCGAGTTTGACTAAATAAAAACATAAGTTTGACAATTTGCACGGGTCGGCAACTATTCAGACCGATTCACTTTTACGAATTTTGTTGTGTATTTATTTGAACAATTTTGATTTATATGTATGTCGGGTTTTTTTTGAAGTCGTCGCTCGAGTAATAAGACAAAGTAGTAACTTAAATTCAGCTAACAAGAAGATATATCATACTACAACAACTATCTGGCCAATTACCCATGATGCATGATTTACGTTAAATGCAAAAATAATTATAATTCAAATATTAAAATTTAAATATGACTTTACAATTCAACTATTAGATTTGTAATTTAAAATTGTTTAACAAGAAATAGAGAGATTTTATTGTTTTATTTTAAAACTTTAACCAATAGTTAATTTTAAAAGGAGATAATTAATTATTACAAATAATTTATTTTATATATAATATTTATAAGGGTTTTTATATATAAAATTTATAATAGAGCATTTGAAATAGCATGCCCGTGCAATTTGCACGGGTTTAAAACTAGTAATGTATCCAATGGCGTGTCCACAAATTAAATTTATAATCACTAGATTACTAAATCCTTAATGTAGTGCAAGTATAATTAATTGGTCGAACCTACAAAAACTGATTAAGTTAACAAAAGTGCAAAATAATGCATGGAAAAGTTGCCATTTTTTTAGGGGGGGAGTGTTTAATGAATTTGATTAATTATTAAATAAATTAAATAAAAGATTATTATATAATGGAAATCCTCCAAACTATTGGATTTTTTCTCAAAATGCTCTATAATCTAACAATCAATATGTCCAAATATTATACTCCTTCGCTTTTAACAAAATTGACTCCTTATAAATCTGTACTAGTGGATAAAACCAAGTGCGGGTCCCATTTTTTCTCTATAATTTTCATCTTCCTCCTCTTCCGTGTACAAAGCACAACAACACAAAAAAAAAAAAGCTCACTTCAAATTGCCAAAAAAATCAATTAAAAAGCACACAAAACCCAATTAACACATAATAACATAACAAAACCTCAATTTAACCCAGATAATCAAACAAAAACAATAAATCAAACAGTTAAAAAACACTCAAAATAAACAAGTAAGAATTTACTTTATCTACCTGAAAGAGTGGTACTAAACTCGGTTTTTTATACAAGCTGTTGTCAAATATTGGAACTAGCCATAAATAATGAATTAATTTTTTTTTCCAATGTAAATTTAGGGTTTTGTAATTTTTAGGCAAATTCATACTCTCCTTGTTTCAATTTGGATATGCATATTGGGTTAAGAAAATACTAGAACTTTAGCCATTATACATATCATTATCATTATAACCACGAGAAAAAGGAACATACATCGGATGTACTACCTCCAAATTTTTTGTTTTTTGAGCATGTATGTATTTTTTTGAGCTTATTACCTCAAACTTTATTTGTTTTTGAGCATATGTGTATTTGTTTGAGCATATTAAAGTTTATAAGTTAGATTTTAATTTTTTTTCCGTCAAAAGTCAAATTTAACAAACTTATATATATTGTTTTTGATATTGTAATTTTTAGAGCTTAATTTTTAAGTGAATAAACTCAAAAACTTCATAGTGAAACTCAGAAACTTTAAAACAAAACTCAAAAACTTTATTATAATGCTCACAAACTATAGAATTAGAGGTAGTACATCAGATGTATAATCCACTAAACATTGTTGTTTAACAAATTAAATGGTTTCTTTCTGATGACGTATTCGATTTGAATTTTATTTTGGTTTTCGAACTTAATTATTTGGTTTTAAGTTGCGACGCAAATCTAATTATAGGGTATATTTAATTTCATATAAGATGGTTTACGGATAAATTTTGATTGTGTCAGTTTTGATGTCACTTTAGAATGCTTTAATGTCGAGCTATTGCAGTTGTGCTATGCTAGGTTGCACGGACACGCCGGATTTATAGCGTCCGCGTGTCGGACACGGTGTCAGACACGGACACGCGAGAGACACACCTTAATACGTGTCCAACACGCCTTGAACCGTGTCCTTGGTTTTTATTTATTTCAATACGTCTTGGACATGGCCAAGACACCTCGGACACGGCCCGTGTCATAGCTGGACACGGTTAATTGCAATACTCATAGCATTTCAAAAATTTCCAATCACGATTTGTTCCATTGTATCACAGCAGCACATGTTCTTTCCCTTGACTACTCCGGCGACCAGCACCTCCCACAAGGCAACCTTCGACATCGACGACCTCCGTCCTCCATTCGTCGTCGATGTCTCCCTATTGTCTCTCAGCCTCAAACCAAATTTGTTTTGCAATTCTCACCAAATTGAATCTAGAGTTTGGGCTAATTACATTAATTCGATCCTTCATTATCCAGTTACTAATCTCATACTCCAGTACACATCAATTCAATCATTCACTCTACTTCACTGATTGTTTAGTCTTAGAATACCACCACCATCCCAATCTTTATTTGGCCTTATTTTATGTTTGCAATTTTCCCCAAATTGAATTCGTTGAACTGATTACATAGAAAATAAAACCTGATTGTTTCTTGGGTGTCTGATTGTGTACTGAATTAATGGTGGTGATGGGTTTGTTCTTGGTTTGGTATTATGTAAAAAATAATGGATGTAATGGTGCCAATATCTCTATTTATGTGTGAGTTGTGGAAAATAATAGTGCCTTATTTTATGTTGTTAGGGAACTAATGGTCGAAAAACCTGATGGTAGACTACTTGGTTTGATATTTTGTTGAGCAAAGTTGTGTCATTAATATTTGTTCTGTCATCTTATGATTTTGTGGCTATAAAATGAACAAAGTTGAGATGTTCATTATAAAATTCTTTAAATTCTCTTTATTTCAATATGTATATTTATATTTTTTTTGTCGTGTCCGTGTCCTAAAAATTTTGGGGTGTCGTGTCCCATGTCCGTGTCGTGTCCGTGTCCGTGTCCGTTTTCGTGCAACCTTGGTGCTATGTAACAATTCTTTTGGTCTTGTATGTTGGTCAAGATTTTTTTTGGATTAATGGTGTGAGACAATGCATGGGCACCCATCAATTAAGTTTAGATGGTTGATACTTTGAGAAAATCAATTTTGGGTGTCTTGAATTATTTTATCAGAGACGGAGCACCTAAGAGGGGGAGGGGATGAATTATGTGTCTATTTAAAAATTAAAGTTTAATGAAAACGTCTTTTAAAACTCTTAAACACTTTTGACAACACTTGGATAAAAGGAGAGGTTGATACCTAAAACTATGAAGTTAAACGTATACAACGACAATTCAACAAGCATAAGTCACAATGTAATTAACAAGGGATTCTGAAATAAGATCGAGAGTTATAGTGCAGCGAAAATAAAATGTAAATATACAAAACAGACGGCGTTTTTAAAACTGGTTCGGTCACTACTCTGCGACCTACGTCCAGCATTTTTTTATTGAACATTTTAGAAGTATAAACTCATACAAACTAAAACCCCGAACAATAAAACAACTCCCAAACATACTTCGGTTGCTATTTGCTTAAATTAAAAGCTACTCCACTTCCAAGACTTCTGCTTAAAGCTACTCCGCTCCAAGACTTCTGCTTTGGGCTACTCCTTCGAAAGACTCCATGCTCAAAAGCTACCCCGCTTCCAAGACTTCTGATTAAGATAACTCTATCCTAAGACTTTGATTTGGTTTTACTCGGTTTATTACAAGACACACGAATCTCAATATGTTCACACAATTGAACGGTGGAGATAACGTTGAAGTTCTTAACATGAGATCATCTAACACGATAAATGACTTAGTGCAACGGACTAACTCTTTGAAGAAGACTTGAAATGATTTTGCAAAACACAACTCAAGTATTGAAAGTGATAAAACAATTTTGCAAATTCACTCGATAAAGCTTAAAGTCTTTTTCTCGTTTTAAACTCTTGTTCTTCCACACTTGTAAATGTCCAAGTAGTATGGTATTTATTGCAACACCCCCATTAATTAGGAGGCCTTCCTTAAGGCCATCCTAGTCAATGAAGGTGCTACACGACTTGGTTTTCCAAGGTTGTAGTGCGAACAATCGAAATGGAAGCATTTAAAATAGATAAGTATATAGTTAAATTAATTTATTACATATTCGGGCATTCAAATACAATCCTAATTATACAAACTCAAGTTAAATAAAATGGAGTCTAGTAATAAAGTCAAAAAGCTAAGACAAGCAAAGTGGCGACGCGCTAAAGTGAGTGTTCCGGGTGTAATTCCAGAGCAAGTATAGTTACCACCCGTGGCTTGTTGAATGATGTCTTGAGTTGGATTCTCCCTTGGTCTTAATCGTTCCTCTCGGCCTCTCCTGCAACAATGAACGAAGGCGAGGGCTTGGCTTTGTGCCAAGCGTACCCACTCCGACGCCTTGAAGTCGGTAAACTTAGATGTCTAAGTTGTATGCTAATGGACTAGGAATATATTGTAGGGAGATAAGGAAGATTATACCAGATGAATAGTGTATTTAGGTTAAGTCGTGTATTTCTGGATTGGATGGGGATCCTTTCCTCAATGAAGGTTGAGGAGTATTTATAGACTTCACCTTTTGTCACGTAGTGGCCAAGTGGCCAAGTGGCTAGCAGGTGGAAAGACTGATCTACCCCTCGGCCGAGGGACCTATGGCTGGCCGGCGGGCGCTGTTGACCCACCGCCGAGGGGTCTTGGATATGAGTACGCGGATATGTGTCCGGGCGGTTGTCGTGCGGGACCTAGGTTGACAGTAGATGGGCGGCATCGGCTAGGCTGTCTAAGTCGTTGACTTGCTGTGGACATCTTTGACCTTGCTCAATATGTTGACTTGGTCAGCGGTGCAGAATATGCCCCATCAATTTGCCCCCAGCGTAGTCTATGCCGTGGTATGGGCTTCGATGTACGTCTGAGCGTATATTCTGCGCAAGTAGTTTGTAGAAAATTTTCTGCATCGGCTTCTTCTGCGGCGGCTTCTTCTGCTCTGCCTAGTCTTTCTTAGGCCGTACCATATCCCCCCTCCACATGGATGTGTATTGGGCATCCGATGTGGAAAAGAAAGGGACGCTGGCCGAGACCGGGGTTGAGACTGCCGGTTATTTATGATTGCCCCCGGCCGGCGGTGTCTAGCTTGGTCGATCATGTGGCCGGCGGAGAAAAGGTGCATGGGAATTTGTTGAGGAAGGTGAATAGGCGGAGAGATTTGAATAGGCGTGTTGAAGACGTTTGGTCACTGTTGCATTGATTGACATAACTGTTGCAACGATTGACATCCCGTGGTTGCATGTCCGACACGTGTCTGCACGCTGATTGGTTGACGCTTCATGGGTCATTTCTTGATTGGTCCTGCTTCATGGGCTTTTCCCTATAAATAGGGCAATTGCTCCAAAAAATTGGCCACCAATTTCATTCTCCAAA
Source organism: Silene latifolia (assembly GCF_048544455.1). Taxonomy (NCBI): domain Eukaryota; kingdom Viridiplantae; phylum Streptophyta; class Magnoliopsida; order Caryophyllales; family Caryophyllaceae; genus Silene; species Silene latifolia. The sequence goes on along the minus strand of NC_133529.1, from coordinate 107,182,144 downwards.
ATTTCCTTCTCTCTAAACTTCCAAGGGTTTCTTTGTCTTCTAATTTCCGAGTTGTTACTCACGTGCGTTTTCTTCAAGGTAAACAAACAAACTTTCCAATTTTTAATTTTGTAAGTTCATTGTAAACATGTCTTCTGCTGATGCCGGGCCTAGTAAGCCGGGCCGTAGGTCCCCTTCTCCCGAAGTCGATCCTCGAATTCTGGAGGAATGGGAGGATGATTCTGATGTCGATGATGATGCAGAAGATTTTGGTGACGATCTTTGAGGAGGCTCGTCCTAATAACGTGAGGAAGTACGTTATGGATCACGGCCTCGCTTGTAAAGTCCGTCTTGACCGTACTTGGACCCATAAGTTAGCCCGCTTGTTCGTGAGATATTTTTAGAGAAACATTTCTTCTTCGGTGAGGGCTACGAAATCGTTATCCCGGAGGAGGGTCAGGCTGTCTGTTGCCCTCCACCGGGCCACACCGGCGTATATATGCGACATTTGGAGTTTGGGCTCCGGTTTCCGCTGAATGGGTATGTTGTGGCCATCCTCAAGGCCATGAACGTTGCCGTTGCCCAACTGCACCCGTTGGCTATGAGGACCATAATCGGGTTTGTCTGGCTTTGTCTCTTCAAGGGGGAGGCCCCAACGGTGAACTTATTTCGCCGACTTCATTATCTCAAGCCGTCATTCTCTGGCCGTGCCGGGTGGCATAGCGTGCACACGGAGAAGGGTTATGTCACTGGCGACAAACTTTCCTCTTGCAAGGGGCGGGGGGGTCGGTGGGTGTACGTTAAGGTGCCGAACGACTATCCGCGCCTGCTCCTTTCGGCATCAAGTTAACTTGCGGTGTGAGACTAAGGCGGAGCATGACGGATGGGTCTCCGGAAGAAACTCAAAATGGATCTTTGGCGGGTTCTTCTCTCGGAGGACGAGAGGTTGGCAATGCGGCTTTTTGAGGTAGACAAGGGTGGGCTGCCGAAAAGATGGATTCCTCCAACGCAGATCATTCTTCAGGATGAGCCGCTTTGCCATGTCGGCCTCATACCGGCCCTAACGCAGGGTGAGTGGGGTCGGTGTGAGGCCCATCACCGTTTTCGTTGTGTCTTTGAACTTTGATTTATTTCTTCTACTTAACTCTTGCTTCGTTTCCTTCGCGAGCCATTTTGGACCGGACACATGTACGAGGATATCCTCCGGAGAATGGGACTGAACAAAGATAAAACCGTTGCTAACTTACATCCCAAAGCTCTCCCCAATGACCGCAGGAGGTCGCCGACTGATCTCATAGAGCAGCGGCTGAAAAGCTTGAGTGCGGTGGAGACCCAGGCGAAGGTTGTTAGTAACGTGCCGCGCCACACGCGCAAAACGAAGTCCTCGGCGGTGGTGGCGTCGACACCGCTCCGCCGTCCATCCCCCCCCGTTCGAAAGGAGACGGTGGAGGTCATTTGTATCTCCAACGGGGATGACTCCGACGAGGAGGAGGGCTCGCCCCTTGTCCGTAAAAGAAAAACAGACGGCCTATACCGCGACCGTTGATTCTGCTGGCGCGAGGAGACGCGTTTCGGCCAAGAAGGCCAAGCACGGTATTGTTCTTTACGTGGCTTCGATTTAGCCGGTTCCTTAGGCGCGCGTGACGAGCTCTTCGACATGTCTGCGTATGTCGATACTTATGCTTGCTTTATATTTTGCGAGATCGGCCGCGATCGTCCGCCGCTCTGTTGGGCGAGCAAGTGGAGGGGAGTTACGTGCGGGCCGGTGATCAACACGTCACCGTGAACTCTTCATCCCGAAGGTTTCCCTCCCCGATTTGCGGTAGGTGATCAAAATGTCGCCACCGTCCCTTCATCCCGAAGGTTTCCTTCTCCCGGCTACGAGCCGGTGATAAAAATGTCGCCACTTGTCCCTTCATCCCGAGAAGGTTTCCTTCTCCCTCATAGATGAAGGCACGGAGGCGATCAAGGAGCCGGCGAGGTGGAACAGTCTTCCGGTGCTCGTATCGTAGAGCGGGGAGAAGGTCGTGGCTCAATCCACCTTGGAGCTAAATGCCACTAAGAAGGTGGCCGCGAAGGCCAAGCGGGATCTTCTCAATGAGCGAGAGGCTCGGGGAGAGGCGAGAGGGCGCTCTTGGGCTGAAAGAAAACTCGGCGGGGACGTTGAAAAAGAGGTCCTTCTTTGAGAGAGCCAAGGCCGAGGCTGCGGCAGTGAATCTGCTAAGTCTTTGAGAAGTGTACACTCGTTCGGGGGTGCGCCGACCTCTACCTCCAAAGAGAGGAATGAATCCGGGGACTGTTTAAGGCCCAGGCGGAGGTGGTTCGGATCAAAGATGCCGTTATTAGGCAAAAGGATAAGGACATTGAGATGCTCCAAACCGTCATGCTCCCTAACATGTGTGCTGAATTCCGGGATTTAGCCGAAGGAGCCGCTAGGGAAGTGATTGAGGAGCTCTTCCCTCTTGATGGTTCCTTCCCGTGGGGCAGATACGACAAGCTGCTTGATGACAAGCTCGAAGCCAAGGAGAAGGCCGTGGCGGAGAAGGCTGAAGAGGCGGTGAGGGCGAAGGCGGAGGAGGAGAAGGCAGCTCTGGCTGAGAAGGCTAAAGAGGCCTCGGAGGAAGCCAAGCGGACAAGGGCAACTGAGGCTGCCGAGGCTGCTAGAATAGCCGCTGGGTTGCCTGCTGAAGGAGATGCCGCTATCGCTGCTGATGGCGAGCAGCAGCAGACGTAAGGATGATATCTGTAGCCCTTTGCCCCCTTTTTTTGTATTTTGTATAGCTTGAGTAGGTTGTCTTTCGGCTTACCCTTATAGGGACGGCCGTTGTCCGCATTCCTTGTAATCAGTTTGATCCTTTTTAATGAGAGCTGGTTTTTACTTCACTTCTTTTTCTTGTGCTAGTATTCGAGCTTCAACCGTCCTTTTAGCGTCTCCGTCTTTGTCCGGGTTGTCTTCTTCCGTTATTAATTGAGTATCTCTTATGTTCCCGCCTCGGCTTGGCCGAGGCAGTCTAGAGTGCGTGTCTCAATTGTGTTAACGCTTCTAAGGCATCTTGATCGTTTCAGCGAGTATCAACCGCGCTGGTTATAACCGTCGCAGTGTCTGCTTCCTTAGGGTGCATGCCGCTCTTGTCGGTATGACAGTGTGAGCCGTCGTCTGCCGTGGCGTCTACTACTTGGGTGATCTGCGACGACGTCACACCTCTTGGGGTGGCTGTGGCGTCTACTACTTGGAGTGATCTGCGACGGTGCACTGTTTCTTGAAGGAGACTCCGTGGCGTCTCTTTGCTTGGAGTGATCTGCGACGGCGTCACACCTCTTGGGGTGACTCCCGTGGCGTCTACTACTTGGAGTGACTGCGACAGTGCTGTTTCTTGAAGGAGACTCCGTGGCGTCTACTACTTGGAGTGATCTGCGACGGCGTCACACCTCTTGGGGTGACTCCGTGGCGTCTACTACTTGGAGTGATCTGCGACGGTGCTGTTTCTTGAAGGAGACTCCCGTGGCGTCTACTACTTGGAGTGACTGCGACGGCGTCACACCTCTTGGGGTGACTGCCGTGGCGTCTACTACTTGGAGTGACTGCGACGGTGCCTTTTTCTTGAAGGAGACTCCCGTGGCGTCTACTACTTGGAGTGACTGCGACGGCGTCACACCTCTTGGGGTGACTGCCGTGGCGTCTACTACTTGGAGTGAGCTGCGACGGTGCTGTTTCTTGAAGGAGACTTCCGTGGCGTCTACTACTTGGGTATGCGACGGCGTCACACCTCTTGGGGTGTCTGCCGTGGCGTCTACTACTTGGAGTGACTGCGACGGTGCCTGTTTCTTGAAGGAGACTCCCGTGGCGTCTACTACTTGGAGTGACTGCGACGGCGTCACACCTCTTGGGGTGACTGCCGTGGCGTCTACTACTTGGAGTGACTGCGACGGTGCCTGTTTCTTGAAGGAGACTTCCGTGGCGTCTACTACTTGGAGTGACTGCGACGGCGTCACACCTCTTGGGGTGACTCCCGTGGCGTCTACTACTTGGAGTGACTGCGTCGGTGCTGTTTCTTGAAGGAGACTCCCGTGGCGTCTACTACTTGGAGTGATGCGACGGCGTCACACCTCTTGGGAGACTCCGTGGCGTCTACTACTTGGAGTGAGCTGCGACGGTGCACATTTCTTGAAGGAGACTCCCGTGGCGTCTACTACTTGGAGTGATCACGACGGCGTCACACCTCTTGGGGTGACTTCCGTGGCGTCTACTACTTGGAGTGACTGCGACGGTGCCTCTTTCTTGAAGGAGACTCCCGTGGCGTCTACTACTTGGAGTGATCTGCGACGGCGTCACACCTCTTGGGGTGACTCCGTGGCGTCTACTACTTGGAGTGGCTGCGACGGTGCTGTTTCTTGAAGGAGGCTAGCCGCTCTTGTCGATATGACGGTGTGGTGACATCGCCTCGATAGAGACTGCCGCTCTTGTCGGTATGACGGTGTGAGCCGGCGTCTGTTGCTTCTACGATAAAGGCTGCCGCTCTTGTCGGTATGACGGCGTGAGCGGCGTGCTCTCCTTCCTAGTGACTATGGGAAGAGCGTACATTACAGTGGGAGACTTGGATGATTTTTCATTTAGGTAAAAACATGCGTCGGGGTGCCCACAGCTGTTTTGGACACCTCCGACGTTACATGGAGTATTCCCGAGATTTCCGGCGTCCTAATGGCCCGTTGAAGGCGTACCTCCCCAGTTAGCCGCTAGTTACATCCATGAGGTCGCTCTCCTGTTGTAAGGATAGACCTTTCCCTTTCTCCTATTTCTTTGCCACCCTAAGGGATTGCATATTGCATCCTCTGGCAGCTATCTGGGCGTTCACCACCTCGTCATTCTCGTCTTTGGAGACGAGCTTATGCGCTTCCCCCCGGTCCGAGACGTACATCAATGTTAGGGCCCGGATGGACATCACTGCGTCAGCCTCGCTCAGAGTGACGCGGCCTATGAGAACGTTGTAGGCGGATGAGCCGTCGATGACCACGAACTCGGCTAGGACATTCTTGGCCGCATTTCTTTCGCCCGAACGTTACGGAGTCGATTGATCCCGTGGTACCAGTCCGGCCCCGAGAAATCGTATAGCGGGTTGGTGCGGGGGCTTAAGTCCTTGACCTTCGGGCCGAGGCCGAGGAAGCACTCCACGAACATGATATTCGTGTATGCGCCTGTGTCAATCAGGCACCTCTTGACCAGGTGGTTGGATATGTCCAAATTGACTACAAGTGGGTCGCTGTGAGGAGCGATGACTCCTTCGTAGTCCTTTCTTCCGATAGTTATGTCGGGGATGTTGGAAGAGGGGGTGGCTGTGTTGGGCACAAAGTTGATGGCCTGATAGAGCTCGTTCAGGTGTCGTTTGTACCCATGAGCGGACCCTCCGTTCTCGTGGCCCCCGATGACAACGTGGATCACTCCTATCCGTTCGAAGACGGATTTCTTCTCTGAACTGCCGGCGTCGGTCTTTTGGCTTTTGGCAACGTACTTGCCGAGGCTCCCCTTCCGGATTAGCTCTTCAATGGCATTCTTCGAGATCTCCCGTGATCGTTGGTTAGATGGCGGTGTGGCCGTGGTACTCACGATCTTGGCTCGTGTCACCGTCACTTTTTGGTTTTGGGGTCTCTCCCACTTCCAGGCCCTCGCTTTTGCTCGGGCGAAGACTTGGGGGCGATACGACGAGAGGGGTTTTATCGTTATACCGCCTACGGTGGTACGTTCCCGAACTCCACCGGCGTCCGCCGAGTCCTGTTTCTGGCAGTTGTCGGCCGTGACCTATTATTGTCACGGCGTCTTTCTTCGGACCGTGACCCGTTGTTGTCACGGCGTCTTTCATGCGGGTTGTCCTCCAGGCGCTCTTCTTTTACGAGTGCTCGGCCTCGCTCGGGCCTAGCCACGTCTTGTGATAGTCTTCTACCTTGATGGCTTGGTCAGCCTTCTTCCTGGCGGCATCCAAGCCCAGGCCTCCGCACTTGATGAGCTCATTTTTCAAATCTCCCCTTGGGAGGCCTTTCATCAGCGCGAAGGCCGCCAGTTCGGGATTAATCTCCCGAATCTGTTGGACCTTTCCGTCGAACCTCTTCATGTAGCTTCGTAGAGATTCGCCCCCTTCCTGTTTGATAGTTAGGAGGTCCGATGTCTCCACGACCCTTCTCTTTTTGCAAGAGTACTGGGCTAGAAAGGCGTCCCTTAGGTCGGCGTAGTAGTACACCGAGCCGTCGGGGAGCCCCTTGTACCAACTTTGAGCCATCCCATGCAATGTTGTTGGGAAAACTCGGCACCATACTTCATCGGGTTGCTCCCATACTGACATGTGAGACTCGAAAGCCTCAGCGTGGTCGGCTGGATCACCCTCCCCTTTGTATGATATGGGTGGCAACTTGAGCTTAGTTGGCACCGGACTTCTAGGACGTGGGCGGCGAGGGGTCGATCACATGCCGGACGACACGTGGCGATCGGCTCCTCGCATTCCTAGCCCGACTCCTCTCCTCGTAGCGGGAGGGACTTCTTCCCGACTGCGGCGAGTCGGGCTTCTTCTTCTCCGACTCTGATGGGTCGGACTTCTTTCATTCCTCCGGAGTGGGCCTCGTGGCTGCTGCGGTGACGCTGTCCCCCCGCGAGTGCGGTCGGGACTTATGTCCATCACTAGCATTCTGGGCTCCTCCGGTGTTTCAACAGGGCCAACCTCTTCCAGTGCTCCGTTCAAGTCTCTTGGAGTCACGTTAAGGGCCTGGTCTCTGGACGGGTCCCGCCGCTCTTGTCGGTGTGACAGTGTGAGCCGACGTCCTACCGATGAGGTCCAGGATTTGCTTTAGCAATGCCACGTCGACCACATGTCCCATGAGGGTGACTTGGTTGGCGGGCAGCGTCGCATCTGGTGTTATTGGCATCCCGAACTCCGGTTGGATTACTCACGCGGGAGGGCTGCATGACTCCAGAATTGTTGAAGGTATCATCTGGGTGGAGGGGCTCGTCGGTTACGAACACCTCTTGTTCTTTTGACATCTTCTTAGCTTTTTGGGTGGGTTTTTGTTGTTTTTTTTTTTTTTTGTTTGGGAATGAATGTGACTAGCTTCTAGTGTCTATTCCCACAGACGACGCCAATTGTTCCGGGTGTAATTCCAGAGCAAGTATAGTTACCACCCGTGGCTTGTTGAATGATGTCTTGAGTTGGATTCTCCCTTGGTCTTAATCGTTCCTCTCGGCCTCTCCTGCAACAATGAACGAACTGAGGGCTTGGCTTTGTGCCAAGCGTACCCACTCCGACGCCCAAGTCAGTAAACTTAGATGTCTAAGTTGTATGCTAATGGACTAGGAATATATTGTAGGGAGATAAGGAAGATTATACCAGATGAATAGTGTATTTAGGTTAAGTCGTGTATTTCTGGATTGGATGGGGATCCTTTCCTCAATGAAGGTTGAGGAGTATTTATAGACTTCACCTTTTGTCACGTAGTGGCCAAGTGGCTAGCAGGTGGAAAGACTGATCTACCCCTCGGCCGAGGGACCTATGGCTGGCCGGCGGGCGCTGTTGACCCACCGCCGAGGGGTCTTGGATATGAGTACGCGGATATGTGTCCCGGCTGGCAGGTTGTCGTGCCGGGACCTAGGTTGACAGGCCGATGGGCGGCATCGGCTAGGCTGTCTAAGTCGTTGACTTGCTGTGGACATCTTTGACCTTGCTCAATATGTTGACTTGGTCAGCGGTGCAGAATACGCCCCATCAGTGAGGACCACTTCAAAGCCTCGAGTCATCCCGTATGCACATGCTACCTTTAAACCACTACTCCCCATATGACCGGAAATATCATATGGTTCACCATAGATATTTGAAAACATTTACGATCAGTCTCAATAATACGAGTGCCTACCATATGACATGATTATACAATATGAAATGCAACATGATATGCAATATGAATGTGAGTAATACATGTAACCACCAACCACTACTCCTCCAACACAAAATCGGTGACGGCATCGTAACACCGCCACCAACAGTTGGACCGCAGTTCGTAACAAGACACTAGGGACACGCCCACAATGCCGAGCCCGAACACTAACCGGATCCCTGCCAAACGTCGTGACACCACACGAGTCCCTCCATACTCAAGTCATGAACGTGCATGTCCCTCTTGGAGTGGGAAGCTTCAAGAGGCGACCCAAGCATAAGACGGTCTCCCGACCCGTCTTACGTCTCCTCAACAACCCAACACAACACACCAAAACTTCACTATCCATCGCCTCCAACATCCACAAGTAACCAATGCATATAATAACACCAATTATGTCTTTCCACATAACCATGAATCACAATTTGACATAAATGCACATGTTCACCAATTAAACCCACTTAACGAACAATTCTCCCAATTCACGTTATAATGCAATTCAAGTGAATATGTGAAACCAATATGACTTACCCAACATCCTGACATGATGAATATCCAATAATAGTGTACAACCAACATTAAATTCTTAACAAAGCATGTTATAGTGCAATTGTGACATGTAACATATAATTTATGACAAAGCACACTAGAATGGTTCCCTAGTAAGTCTCCTCCTACAACAATTAATGAAATATCTATCACAAATACATTAAACAACATTAATAATACTAATTAACCCACTTAATTAACCAAAACCCTAATTAAAATCTCATAAGACAAAATTTCCAAAAATTAGGGTTTACTACCATAAATAAAGGGAAAATGGTAAATAATTACTTACAAATGTAAAACAATGAAAAAGAATGGAGCTTGAGTGCAAATCTTCAAGGGTATGGTGAAAATCTTGAGAGGATAAGGTTACGGAGGATTTTGGGGGATTTTGAGATATGGTGGAATGTTTTAGGGTTGTGAAATGAGGGAAATTCTGGAAAGGAGAGTATATATACCAAGGCCCAATAACACAAAAATCACACGCGGAAACAAGACTGAGCCCATACACTCGGTCGAGTGCACCAGCCACTCAGCCGATTGACTCACTAACATGAGCTGTTAAATAGCCCAGAGAGCACTCGGTTGGCGTAATCGGTCGAGTAGAGTGCCATTCGATCGGGTACTCAACTGTACTCGACCGAGTGCACTACTAGAAAATACGGGATATTATAGTCTTTCCCACCTTAAAATAAAGGAACTTCGTCTCCGAAATTCACACCCGACTCAAACAAGACACCTCTAACACTACTCTCTAAGTCACAACAACGTCCCAAAGGAAGGTCTCAACTAACCAAGACACTTACATGTCCGCATAAACCAAGATAACTCGAGACTAACATGACTAACAAACGACTATGAAGATGAAGTAAACTAATTAAACAAAAGAAACTTGTATTTAGTGTAATACGCTCCACGTCTCTAAAAACAAGGTTAACTCCTAGTAACCAAACTCATACCTGCTCAAACAGGTGAAGATACCGCTCTTTCATGGCTTCCTTGGCTTCCCATATAGCCTCTTCTACTTGGTGATTATACCATAGTACCATCACCAATACCGTTTTTCTATGCCTTGTCTTTCTCTCCTTCCGGTCTAGGATTTCCTTGGGAGTCTCCACATAAGTTAGGGCATCATCTAACTCAATTGTTTTCACTTCTAGAACATGGGAAGGACCACTTATGTACTTCCGCAATTGAGACACATGAAACATGTTGTGAACTCGCTCAAGTGCCGGGGTAAGTGCTAAACGATAGGCCACTTTCCCGGCCCTATCCAATATCTCATATGGGCCGGTGAACTTTTGGCTCAATTTGCTCCTCCTCTCGAATCTCATTACTCCCCTCATAAAGAAACCTTAAGTAAGACCTTATCTCCCACCACGAACTCAATATCGATTCTCCTCGATTCGGCATAAATCTTTTCCCTATATTGTGCCGCTCTCATCTTTTTCCTGATTACATGCACTTGGTCTATCATATCTTGGATCATTTGAGGTCTCAATATGACGGCTTCGGTACTATCATCCCAACATATTGAGTTTCGGCATTTCCTCCCATATAAGGCCTCGAACGGAGCCATGTCAATGCTTGCATGGAAGCTATTGTTGTAGGAAAACTCAATCAAGTCCAATATTTCCTCCCAAGTACCTCCAAACTCAATGACACAAGCTCTCAACATGTCCTCCAAAGTTTGGATAGTCCTCTCCGTTTGCCCATCCGTTGCCGGATGAAACGCCGTACTCATCTTCAATTAAGTACCCATGGAGCTTTGCAATTCTTGCCAAAATCTAGAGAGGAATCTAGAATCACGATCCGATCCAATGACCTTTAGTATTCCATGAAACTTGACCACACTCTTTCGGTAGGCGTTCGCTAACTATACCTTGCTTCAAGTGTCCTTCATTGGCACAAAGTGAGCCGACTTGGTAAGCCTATCTACAATAACCCAAACCACGTTGTTACCTTTTTGGGTCCTTGGTAGTCCTACTATGAAGTCCACTGATATTGATTCCCACTTTCATTCCGGCACATCTAAGGGTTGAACTTTCCCTTGCGGTCTTTTGTGCTTCCCATTCACTCTTTGACAAGTCAAGCACTGATGCGTGTATTTTATATAAGGTTTTTACCTCATTTTTACACGCATTTTTGTGTTATTTACGTGTCATCTAGCTACAAATGCCCCCGAATAGTCTACTTTGGTTTGTCTTGTGTAAATTGCAGGTACGGACCAGAAAGGAGCAAAATCGAGTCTAAACTTGTCCTATTCACATGCATTTTAGAGAATAAGGAATCGGAGCCCGGAATCTTTCACTTAGAGATACGTGAAGTAGCCTTGGAAGGTGACAAGGATTTCATACGTGCTAATATAGCTCGATCGACCAGTTTTGCTACATTATTTGGTCGATCGAATGCTTTATCAATCAAGAATCACTCGATCGAGCTATTCTGTTACCCGATCGAGATAGCTGATACAAGGAGTACTCGATCGAACTCCACTTTCATTCGATCGAGAGGTGTCTCAAGATTTGTCCTCGATCGAGTGGTTTCATTTCACTCGATCGAGAGGCTTTGTGTTTTAGGCGAGGTTTAATCTATTTTCGAGTTGGGCTTTGTATTGAGAATATAAGCTAGGTCGGCAGTATCATACGGGGACGACTTCTTCTCTTCCCTCACTACGATACTTTTCTCTCTACTCTCTCTATTCCTCTTCTCTTAGAACCCTAACTTGGATTGCTTGTATTTGGTAATATTACTCCTTTCTTAATCTTAATCCATTATTACTCTTTATTGTTCTCTCTTCTTTAATCTTTAATTGTTATCATTAATCTCTCTTTATCCTTGTTATCATGCTTAATATTTATTGCTTATGTATTATTGTTACCTTTTTAATGACTATGCGTAGCTAATTCCCCATTGCTAAGACATAGGGGAGCCATGATTTTAAGAGAATTGTGAATTAAGTGATTAGGTTTAATGCAAATTTTGTCTATGTTGTTAATCGCTACATATAACTGTTCTTGTCTAATTGAGTCGACGTAATTCGTTAATAAACCGCGGTACACCTTGACCTAGATCGGATGATTGGAAAGGGTATGACCTGTAGCGAACATTAGGACACTTTAGTGAGGGCGGAAGCTAAGCTACTTGTGTTTTAGGGCGAATTGAGATCGGAAGGAGATATTCATTGCCCCGTAGATTAAACTTGCATTGACCTGAGTCCTTAGATTACGTTACTTGAGAATCATGGTGAACCGATTGTCTTAGCTGCTTTCTCTCTACTTGTTTGCTTTCTACTCTTTTACTCTCTTTATCTCTTTTAACCTTGTTAGTTTAGAACAAACAATTAAAAAACCCCAAGAACTGGTTACCTTGACGGACTTAGTTGAGCTGACATTTTCCCATCTCCCTGTGGAGATCGACCCTACTTACCACTGACTTCTGTTAGTAGTAATAGGTATTTATTTTTGGTACATAACGACCATATCAAATATTGGCGCCGTTGCCGGGGAGGTGTCGTAATTTTGTTGCTTATATTAAGTTTGTCTCTCGTCTCAAGGAATTTATTCCTTGAGATTGATCTCATATTTTTCCAAGAACTTAATTAGTTTTGCAAGAAATTTGTTCTAGGAGAGAACATTGTCGTACCTGCCTTACTGTAGTCTCTATCTGCTAAGATGCCGAACATCGCCAGTCATTCAGAACCTACGGTGGATTCCCTTCCTAAAGGGTTCCTATTACCCACTACTAATTCGGGGACCTTTGGGATCCACCCATCTTATATACAGCTGGTTGAGAGAAATCTCTTCAGGGGGGGTACCTGGCGAAAATCCTTGCAAGCACATAGAGCTCTTTACATAATACTGCTCAACCATTCCTTTAGCTGCTGGGGTGACGCAGGATAGAGTTAAGGGAGTCCTTTTCCCTTTCTCCTTGACTGATGATGCCCGGGAGTGGTTGAGAGATTTGGATAGGGAAGCTGCCGGTGTAACTAACTGGAATTCCCTTGCTCTAGCCTTTTACAAACGATATTTCCCACCACAACGCACTAATGCGTTGAGAGCTCAAATTATTGCATTTGAGCAACTACCCACTGAAGATTTGAATGGGGCTTGGAATAGGTTCAAGAGGCTCGTCCGATCTGTACCTCATCATGGCTTTAAGTGTTGGTTCTTATGTACCTAATTCTACAATGGGCTGTATCCTGACCAGAGAGCTATTCTAGATAATGCGGCCAAGGGGAGGTTCCAGGAAAATGTTGAGGATGATCAAGGATGGCACCTTATTGAAGAAATGGCCATCCACGTTGCCGAATATGGAAATCCTCGAGGAAGTAGGTATGTAAATAACCTAGTGGTAGCTGAAGTGGAAAGTCCTAGTGGAAGGTTAAGCAGTCCGGAGAATTTACAAACTACGGGTGTGCATGAACAAGTTTGTGCCATAACTGAGCAAGAGGTAGTTTGTGGTAGATGCGGTGCGGAGGGGCATGACCCTATTACTTGTATGGCGGATGTAGAGCGCGTCCGTGCCTATCAAAAGTTCAAGCAAGGAGTTCCATTCTCTAAGCTATATGAAGATTTGACCACAACAAGTATCTCTAGCCCTTCTGAGCCAATGCCTCAACAAAGTGATTCATCTTCTACAAATGGAGAGCTCACTGAATTGAAGTCACTAGTGCTAAACTTAACACTACAGTTTGGCCATAAATCCGATAAAAGTGACAATGCTATAGTAGAATTACGAGATCAAGTGCCGCGGCTTTTACTCGCGTAAATTCAAGCGAATCATTCACCTCCATGCGACCCGGTCAATGCCATAAATCTCCGAAACGGTCTTACTTATGATGGACCGAAAATGTCGGAAGACGGGGCCGTGACAGCTGATGATACCCCGGATAATGATTGGGAGGAGTTAATTGACGATATCCCTGCTGAATATCATCCTGCAGCTCGATCGAGTGATCTTTCAACTCGATCGAGTGATTTATCCTCCCAAAGTACTCGATCGAACATAATACCTGCTCGATCGAGAAGTGCCCCATTTGAAGGATTTGATCAAGGAGTTAATTCCTCTCGATCGAGTAACCTGGCAGAAAATATTGTTCGATCGAGTGATTCTGGAACTCGATCGAAAGATGCTGAAATTGAAGAACTCGATCGAGAGGTGCATGTTCCTCGATCGAGTGTTTTTCCTGATGAAATTGTTCGATCGAGTGGTAATAATGCTCGATCGAGCACCAGTATCATCAGAGCTTCAAAGTCAAAGTCTAATTCCGCTACCGTGACATCTTCCCCTGCTGTGGAGGTGTCACGTTCTGATAAAGGTAAAGAGAAGGTCGTGGGCCCGCTTATTGCTAACAGGGTTCCTTATCCGGGACGTCTGAAAGATGCTAAGGTCGAGCGACAGTACGGTAAGTTTGTAGACGTGGTCAAGAATCTTCAGGTAACCGTCCCTTTTACTGAACTTATTACCCAGGTACCTACTTACATAAAATTTATGAAGACATTGTGACGCGTAAGAGAGAGCTTAGTGAATTCGAGACTGTTGCATTTATGGAAGAGTCTAGTAATTTACTTCTTAATAAGGCTCCACCTAAAATTAAAGACCCGGGTAGCTTCTCTATTACCTGTACCAATAGGCAATGAAGTGATAGACAAGGCTCTTTGTGACTTAGGAGCCAGTGTCAGTGTCATGCCCTTTTTCGGTCTGCAAGAAGCTTAATATGGGTCACCTTAAAATGACTAACATTACATTACAGATGTCTGATAGATCTGTAAGACGACTCTTGGGTATCTTAGAGGACGTGCCTGTCAAAGTAGACAAGTTCTTTATACCAGTAGACTTTATTATTTTAGACATAGCTGAGGATACCCGGGCCCCAATTATACTAGGAAGACCATTCTTATGTACAGCTGGGGCCATTATTGATGTCAAACAAGGGCGTTTGACTCTTGCAGTAGGGGATGATGCGATCACTTTTAGTCTGCCCAGTACACTTGCTCGGCCAATGATAGAGTATACTTATTATTCAGTTGATATTGTTGACGAGTCTGTTTATGACTTCTGGTCGGGTTCTTTTATAAAGGAACCACTAGAAACTTTGATGCTTTTATATGAGTGTGCAGATAACCCAGATAACAATGATGCTGTGTTGGATTTGCTTGAAGCTGCTTTAGATGAGCGTGAACTCACCGACGCTGAAGGAGAGAGAGTGGAACAAATGATCAATACTCTTTGCGCCATAGAGGTAAAGGTACCTAAGCGTAAGCCTCTTCCTTATCATCTTAAATATGCTTTCTTAGATGATACAGAGCAATATCCAGTCATTGTTAGTACTAAACTTGATAATGATCAGCTAACCGATTTGTTAGTTGTGCTTAAGAAAAACAGGAAAGATATGGGTTATTCATTGGATGACATTAAGGGAATTAGTCCCGACATTTGTATGCACAGAATTGAGCTTGAGGAAGATCACAAGCCTTGCAGATAGGGTCAGCGCCGACTGAACCAGAAGATGTAGGATGTGATGGCTGAGGTAATGAAGCTGCTTGATGCAGGTATTATCTATTCTGTTGGTCATTCTAAGTGGGTGAGTCCAGTTCAGGTAGTTCCTAAGAAAGGAGGGACTACTGTGGTTAAGAATGACAAAAACGAGTTGATACCTACTAGAGTAGTAACCGGTTGGCGGATGTGTATAGACTACAGACAGCTGAATGCCGCCACAAAGAAAGATCACTTTCCTCTTCCTTTCATTGATCAAATGGTAGAAAGTTTAGCTTCTCATAAGTTTTTCTGTTATCTAGATGGATACTCTGGGTTCTTTCAGATCCCTATTCATCCAGACGATCAGGAAAAGACTACTTTTACTTGTCCTCAGGGTGTTTTTGCTTATCACAGCATGCCTTTTGGTTTATGTAATGCCCATGCCACCTTCCAAAGGTGCATGATGGGGATATTTTCTGAGTATATAGAGTCTATTATGGAAGTCTTTATGGAGGACTTTAGTGTCTATGGAAGTGACTTTGCTAACTGTCTGTCTAACCTTGATAAAGTGTTGCAGCGCTGCATTGAGGTTAATCTTGTGCTTAATTGGGAGAAGTGCCACTTTATGGTCAACGAGGGAGTTGTCTTAGGGCACTTAGTTTCTGACAGGGGCATTGAGGTTGACAAAGCAAAGGTGTAAGTGATTCAGCAATTACATCCTCCTGTTAATGTCAAAGGAGTGAGGATTTCCTTGGTCATGCTGGCTTTTATTGCCGGTTTATCAAGGACTTTTCAAAAATTGCTAAACCACTTACACAGCTGTTGCTTAAGGATGGCCCCTTTGTATTTACTGATGAGTATCTTTCTGCTTTTAACAGGTTGAAGCAGTCCTTGATTTCGGCGCCGATTATACAGCCTCCCAACTGGGACTTGCCGTTTGAGATTATGTGCGACGCTAGTGACTATGCACTAGGAGCAGTGCAAGGCCAGAGGAAAGACAAAGCTTTGAATGCAATATACTATGTGAGCCGAAATCTAGATGAGGCTCAAGTGAAGTACACCACCACTGAGAATGTAACACCCCCATATACCAAGAAGCCTTAACAAGACCTTCCCTAGCATATAAAGGAATTACCATCTCGGTTGCCCGAGGAAAGTAATTATCAAAAGTCGATAAAAGAACATTTATAAATTATTACAAGTGATTAAACCAAAACTAGTGATACAAAGATACAACTCGACATCCTTAGGTGAACTATCTTTTGACGTAACTTATGAAAGACCCATCCCTGCCAAGACTCCAGCCAACTTCCAAAACATCACCTGAAAGACCGACTGCTCACCATAAGGGATCACGGCAGACACAACAGAAGCAAATAAGAAACAACCACACAAGGTCAGTAACTGAGGCAAGACACAACATCAATGACCAACCTACTACGAACACAACCAAGCACACACGCAAGTCACAACCACTCCAGCCAATCACTGTCACCGACTGTCGACTGGACCAGCCCTGCCAGTGGGGGACCGCAGCCATACCCACCAAATTCCCGCTCATCATACCGAGCGATAACCCTATCCCATTAATGTGCACATACCCTCCCGTGGCGGGTTCCACGGAGGGTAAAACTAGGGCGTGAAGCCACTCCCGCAAGTGACTCCACTCAGCCAGGGACGCGCCCCGAATATCATAGACAGTTATACAATGATCACAAACACGCCAATCGAGACAACACAACACCAACCAACAACACAATTAATCCAATCATACCGACACTACAATCGACACAACAACTGACACACTAGACAACCAACAGAAACTGAGTAGGCGAACCTACCTTTAGCCAACCGCAGCGATTCCTTGTTCAATCACATGACATCAACCAATCAAGCAAAACCCCTATACAAACAGTACAAACACCTATTACTATTACCACAACCCTACAAGAAACAACAACGACAAAGATAATGATGGTGACATACCTACGCACAATATATCGGTGTCAAGACCGCTACCCAACTTAAGCAACCTATCCTCAAGGCACAAGCATCCTCAAAGGCTCCCATGGGAAGAATTATGGTGAAGGAAATGAGGAAAGACGACATCTAGGTCTGAAGGGAGGAGGCGGAAATGATTTGCAATTCTATCAAAACACGATTATAAACCCTCACTGAAAAGACGTTACTCGATCGAGTAACCAACTTACTCGATCGAGTGACCCCTACTCGATGGAGTACTCAAGCTACTCGATCAAGTAGCCTCGGCTAGATCGAGTACCTCTCACTCAAAGCCTATCCTGACACCAGACATCTCTTGTACGAATTCCCAAAGGCTACAACATGCCCCTAAGGTCGGTCAACGTCAGTCAACGGGTCCCTAAAAGGACGGGTATTACAGAGAAAGAGCTGCTAGCTGTGGTTTATACGTTAGAAAAATTTCGTTCTTATTTGATAGGGTCGGAAGTTACTGTTTTTACTGATCATGCAGCGCTGAGACACTTTCTTGCTAAGAAGGAAGCTAAACCACGGCTGTTGAGATGAATACTCCTTCTTCAGGAGATTGATTTGCAGATCAAAGATAAGAAGGGTGCTGAGAACGTAGTAGTTGATCATCTGTCGCGACTATCACAGCAAGAGGGAGAAGATTCTTTTGTTAGGTTCATGTACCTATTATTAGACTCTTCTAATAGTGAACTAATTAACTTCTTAAAATTTGTTCTTTAGATCTAGTGCATGCATAACAAAATAAGAGATTAATGAAGAAAAACAATGTCCCTTACATTGTAATTTTTGGATTTATGGGCACAAGTAAGGTCTCCTACCTTCACTTATTCTTGAGCTATGATGAGTATTAGGATGATCCTCCAAAATCCCAATGTAGATATTCTCCTCTTGATTGCACCCAAGATTAGCCCTTATCACTACTAAATAATATTTACTAGATATTTATTTAGTAGTCTACCTGAAAATTGATTACTAATACTCATATATTACATTAATAATATTAGTAACATCTTTGAACAATTTGGATTATCATTTCTCTAGTTTTAGAGAAAGATGAACAATGTAAGAGAGAGGTTTGCATGTGTTTGAATGAATATTCATAAGGAAGAAAAACAAAGAACAAAAGTCCTTTGTTTATGTGGGTATACCGGTTTTGGAGGGGTTAGAAGACCAATATATGGTCCTTACCTTTTTCCTTTTGCTCTTCACAAGACATAGGTGTGTAAGGCTAGGCTAGAGTACTCATCACACTTGTCATACACTATAAACAAATGCAAACAAACAAAAGCCATTTCATCCTACCCAAAACCGGGTTCTCCTCATAAAATGGACTTCCATTTTATTTTGTCAATTTGTTATTTGTCACACAATATGTCACATGTAGTATGTTACATGTTATTAATTAATTTAATGCATATTTATCAAATAAATATCATTTTATAAATTAAATTACCTACAACGAATTGACTAGTGATATTTGATCACATAAATAAAATGGGTCATATGATTATAATTCACAACATCTTGTAATTATAATTAACCATTCATTCGTATCTCAATTGTTTCACAAACAATAATCAATTTTAGTAATAAAGTATTTCAATTACTAAAATAAATCTTATTTAATCCCATTACAATAAGATATAAATTTTCTCTCACAAATGAATTGTTCAATTTTAAGGAATTGATTAACTTGTATCGTCATACAATTAATCAACTTTACTGATTAGGGCATCATCCTTTAGGTGTGACCTTAAGGGATCAACTGATCACCACCGTCCTACGACAGTAACGTCAAACTCTAGCAAGCCAATCGTTACCGATTAATGTTGATCAGTTGACTATATAAATGAATCATCCCTTACGTATTCTTAATATGAGATTTAAACATGTGATCGCACTATTGTTGAGGACACTCACTCCAACATCTTTACCTATCAATGATTCTTTTCCCGATGACTCTTTATTTGTTGTTTTATCTTCTATTATTAACCATGATCCTTGGTATGCAGATTTAGCTAATTATGTTGTTAGTGGCGCGCTGCCACCTGACCTTTCTCACCAGCAGAAGAAGCGTTTTCTCTATAACGCTAAGCAGTACTTCTGCGATGATCCTTATCTGTTTAAGGAGTGTGCAGACGGTCTCTACGGACGGTGTATTCCGCAGTGGGAGACCAAGGAAATCTTGGAGGGCTGTCATTCATCTTCTTATGGTGGTCACCACGGTCCATCGCACACCGTGGCTAAGGTACTTCAGTCTGATTTTTTTTGGCCTACTTTGTTTGCTGATGCTAAGGTCTTTGTTTCAGCTTGTGATGCTTGCCAACGCTCCGGGAATATTTCTAAGAGACATGAGATGCCACAAAATGGTATCCTAGAGGTCGAGGTTTTTGATGTCTGGGCATCGATTTCCAAGGACCCTTCCCTTCTAGCAAAGGTAACAGGTATATCTTGGTAGCTGTAGATTATGTGTCTAAGTGGGTGGAGGCGATTGCTTCACCTAATTGTGATGCCAGGACCATGATTAAAATGTTCAAAAAGATTTTCTTTCCCCGATTTGGTGTCCCTAGGGTCGTCATTAGTGATGGGAGAATGCATTTTAAAGAAAAGAAACTAACTTCTATTATGTCTAAAGTTGGTGTCCAACACCGGCGCGGTTTGGGGTATCATCCCCAAACTAGTGGGCAAGTTGAGGTCTCTAATCGAGAGATTAAAGATATTTTAGCTAAGGTAGTTTCTAAATCACGGAAGGACTGGAGTCTTAAACTGGAAGACACATTATGGGCCTACCAGACTGCCTTTAAAACGCCGATTGGTGCATCACCATATCGGCTGGTTTATGGGAAGTCCTGTCATTTACATGTTGAGTTAGAGTGTAAGGCTTGGTGGGCTATCCGTGAACTTAACTTCGATCCTAAGTTGTGTGGTCAGAACTGTTTATTGCAGCTAGATGAACTGGAGGAGTTTAGACTAAATGCCTATGATAGCTCACGCATCTACAAGGAGAAGACGAAGAGATGGCACGACAAACGGATCATACCACGAGAATTTCATGTCGGGCAGAAGGTGTTCTTTGTTTAATGCCCGATCAAGGCTTATTTTCTCGGCAAGTCAAGTCCAGGTGGAGTGGCCCTTATACAGTGACAGCTGTCACTAAGTTTGGGTCAGTTGAATTAGAAAATTCCGAGGGAAATAGGTTCAAGGTAAATGGACAATATGTGAAGCATTACCATGAGGCAAATGATGCAGATAACCGAGTTGAAGTCCTGTACTTCGACAATCCTGATGGGCCAGCTAATCGAAGCCAGAAAGGTCATGCGGGACCTCTTAAACCTACGCTATCCGGGAGGCAACCCGGACTATTTTGTTGTAATTTTGTTTGAACTATTTATTTTATTTTGTGCTGTGTGTTTAAACTCTAGTCATGAACAAACGCTAAACTTGTGCCACTCGTGTTAGTCTTGTACTCCTTTTGTGCGTTTTTACAGGTGAATTGGGTCGATCGAGTGGTTATCTCACTCGATCGAGCACTTTTTCTGGAACTTCTACTCGATCGAGCATCTGCTGCTCTCGATCGAATCCCTGCAAATCTACTTTTCTCGATCGAGTACCCCAGCTCCTCGATCGAGCACTTCTGCCACCTTATCTACTCGATCGAACTTCTCTGAACCTCTCGATCGAGTTATGCTATTGTATCTCGCCTGCTGCGATGCGACTAGGCTATATGTGACCTCCCATATTCATGGTCGGTTTGGGGAGGGCCCTCCTTTACATTGTCTTATAAGTTTTTCCGAATCCCGTTCTCCTTTTCTCTTTAGTTTGCATTTCTTTCCCTATTTTTGGTACAATGAGGACATTGTACGGTTTGGTTTGGGGAGGTATGCATCCATATTTGTGTCTACATGATTTGTTGCATTTCAGTTCGCACGTTTATTTATTTTCGCATGCATTATTACTCTTTAAAAAAACGTAAAATTCAAAAAATTTCACGTTTATTACTGCAATTAGGTTTAGTCGGAACGATTGAACTTTGACGCTACTTTGAGTCCCTTTACCCTTACCCTGCATATTCTTGACATTCTTTTGGCATGGTAATGTACATAATCTACGAGTTTTTATTTCACTCTTATCTGAACGAATAGACTTGACTCATATATTGGCAAGCTACATTTACATTCTAAGGTTAGAGCTTAAAAAACTGGTGACATCCATGACCAGTTTCATATAGGATGTGAGTATTACTCTCTATAAGGCATGTAACATCAATTTGCATAAACATGAATTCAGTCTGCTTGATACCTGTATGCATTCGGTCTGTGGTTGGTGACATATGTTAGGTGAGGCAGTTCCCTTTATTTCATTCTACCCATGAGCTCCACATAGCCAAATTGCCCATTTTGTCCTATATAGCTACAATCTATAATTTTGCCTATCCTAGCCGAGCTAGTACTAGTAGCTGTTGGGAATGTTTCGTGCAATATAGTTACTTATCTAATTTGAGAAGATCGGTGGAAATGTTGAAGGGAATGGAAAATATGAATGAAAAAAGAAAAAGTTGTGAAAAATGAGAAAAAAAGAAAAAGAAAGATTATGAAAAAAAATCATGAGCCAAAAGTATTATGTTGTGTTTTACGCTCCCATGTTTTATTTGTATCTTATGGGGAGTTAACAATTTTATGGTGGTTAGTGAGTTGTGCGCTGCAATTTAGCACTGTTTTGTTTTGATATTTTGAGTATGAAGTTGGAAAGTGTTTCGAATTTGGACCCATTGTTGCTAGCTTGGCTGCTAACTCCACATCTCCAGATTCATATTAGCTCCTTCTTACCCATTACCTCACTTACCCAAATATAAGTCCTCGGCATGTGTCTTGGTCATTAGTTGGTTGGAATGCATATGTACGGTTGTAGAGATTTTATTCATGTTAGATTGCATGCATGTTCTTATAGGTTGAGTTAAGTGAGTATCTTTACTTCTTTCTATCTCTTACCTATATACTCACCCTGTGCCTAATTTGTGTGATGAGCGATCCGTGAGAGTCCGATATCTTTGAGTCTTGCAAGTCGATGGTTCAGCAGTTTGAGACATTGATTTAACTCGTTTGCACTTATTTATTGCTACTTTGTCTTTTGTTGCATTAAATTGGTTTGGGTGGATGATTTGTAGCTGATGAGTTGGTCCCGTTCCATTAGTTGTCTTTAGTTGCATTCATAGTTTGCTTGGGGACAAGCAAAGGTTTGGTTTGGGGAGATTTGATGCGTGTATTTTATATAAGGTTTTTACCTCATTTTTACACGCATTTCTGTGTTATTTACGTGCCATCTAGCTACAAATGCCCTCGAATAGTCTACTTTGGTTTGTCTTGTGTAAATTGCAGGTACGGACCAGAAAGGAGCAAAATCGAGTCTAAACTTGTCCTATTCGCATGCATTTTGGAGAATAAGGAATCGGAGCCCGGAATCTTTCACTTAGAGATGCGTGAAGTAGCCTTGGAAGGTGCCAAGGATTTCATACGTGCTAATATAGCTCGATCGACCAGTTTTGCTACATTATTTGGTCGATCGAATGCTTTATCAATCAAGAATCACTCGATCGAGCTATTCTGTTACCCGATCGAGATAGCTGATACAAGGAGTACTCGATCGAACTCCACTTTCATTCGATCGAGAGGTGTCTCAAGATTTGTCCTCGATCGAGTGGTTTCATTTCACTCGATCGAGAGGCTTTGTGTTTTAGGCGAGGTTTAATCTATTTTCGAGTTGGGCTTTGTATTGAGAATATAAGCTAGGTCGGCAGTATCATACGGGGACGACTTCTTCTCTTCCCTCACCACGATACTTTTCTCTCTACTCTCTCTATTCCTCTTCTCTTAGAACCCTAACTTGGATTGCTTGTATTTGGTACTATTACTCCTTTCTTAATCTTAATCCATTATTACTCTTTATTGTTCTCTCCTCTTTAATCTTTAATTGTTATCATTAATCTCTCTTTATCCTTGTTATCATGCTTAATCTTTATTGCTTATGTATTATTGTTACCTTTTTAATGACTATGCGTAGCTAATTGCCCATTGCTAAGACATAGGGGAGCCATGATTTTAAGGGAATTGTGAATTAAGTGATTAGGTTTAATGCAAATTTTGTCTATGTTGTTAATCGCTACATATAACTGTTCTTGTCTAATTGAGTCGACGTAATTAGTTAATAAACCGCGGTACACCTTGACCTAGATCGGAAGATTGGAAAGGGTATGACCTGTAGCGAACATTAGGACACTTTAGTGAGGGCGGAAGCTAAGCTACTTGTGTTTTAGGGCGAATTGAGATCGGAAGGAGATATTCATTGCCCCGTAGATTAAACTTGCATTGACCTGAGTCCTTAGATTACGTTACTTGAGAATCATGGTGAACCGATTGTCTTAGCTGCTTTCTCTCTACTTGTTTACTTTCTACTCTTTTACTCTCTTTATCTCTTTTAACCTTGTTAGTTTAGAACAAACAATTAAAAACCCCCAAGAACTGGTTACCTTGACGGACTTAGTTGAGCTGACATTTTCCCATCTCCCTGTGGAGATCGACCCTACTTGCCACTGACTTCTGTTAGTAGTAATAGGTATTTATTTTTGGTTCATAACGACCGTATCAAGCACCTTGCCACAAATTCCGCTACTTCCTTCTTAATACCCGGCCACCAAAACGTCTTCTTGAGATCTTTGTACAACTTATCACCACCCGGGTGCACCGAGTAAGGTGTATTATGAGCTTCATCCATAATCTTCTTCTTAAGTTCATCATCATTGGGTATACATCATCTTCTTTTAAACCTAAGGCTACCGTATGCAAGTAGCACAAATCTTTATTTTTCATTCTTCTCCAACACTTCCTTGCACTCTTGAATCTTGGGATCATTCACTTGTTTCTCCCGGATTTCGTCATACAATTCGGGCTCCAAAGTCAAGTCACTAATAGCCTCCCCTCTTTGAATTACATGAATACCCATCTTTCCCATTTCTTCCTTTAACCTCATCACAGATAAATCGGTATACAAAGAGTGAACCGACTTCCTACACAAAGCATCAGCCACTACATTACCTTCCCTTCATGGTACACAATCTCCATATCGTAATCCCCAATAAGTTTAATCCACCTCATTTGCCTCATGTTCAACTCTATTTGAGTGTAAATGTATTTCAAGATTTTGTGGTCGGAAAATACTCTATTTTAGTTTAATCCACAAAGAGTGAACCGGCTTCCTACTCAAAGCACCAACCACTACATTAGCCTTCCCTTCATGGTATACAATCTCCATATCGTAATCCCCAATAAGTTTAATCCACCTCCTTTGCCTCATGTTCAACTCTATTTTAATCCACCTCATTTGCCTCCATATTAATTTTCAAGGCAAACACCGCGACACCCAATTCTAAGTCATGAGTTGGATAGTTCTCCCCATACGTCTTTAATTGCCGCGAAGCATATGTGATAACCCTACCACTTTGCATGAGTACGCATCCCAATCCATTCTTTGAAGCATCGGTGTAAACCTCGAAATTCTCACTTCCCTCTGGTAAAGCCAGCACCGGAGCCGTGGCTAGGCGCTCCTTTAGGGTTAGGAAGGTCGTCTCACAACTCCTGTCCCACTTGAAACGGTTTTCTTTCATCATCAAGGACGTCAAAGACCTAGCAATCTTGGAGAAATCCTTTACAAACCTTTGATAATACCCGGCTACAACAAGGAAGCTTCGTATATCCGCCACATTCTTTGGTGCCTCCCACTTCGACACAGCTTCAATTTTACCAGGATCCACAGATACTCCCTCTTTATACACCACATGCCCTAAGAAAGCCCCTTTATACAACAAAAACTCACACTTGCTTAGCTTGGCGTAAAGTTGATTGTCCCTCAATGTTTGCAACATAATCCTCAAGTGCTTCTCATGCTCCTCCTTGGTCTTAGAGTAGACCAAGATATCGTCTATGAACACCACCATAAACTTGTCCAAATACGGACTAAACCCCCGATTCATTAGGTCCATGAACACGGCCGGGGAATTAGTCAACCCAAACGGCATCACAAAGAACTCATAATGCTCATACCTTTATCGGATTGCGGTCTTAGGAACATCCACATCTCTTATTCTTAGTTGATGGTAACCGGACCTCAAGTCTATCTTGGAAAACACTCCGCCTCCACTTAGTTGATCAAATAAGTCATCAATCCTTGGCAATGGATACTTGTTCTTGATGGTGACATTGTTCAATTCTCGATAATCAATACCTAGCCTCATGTTACCATCCTTCTTCTTCACAAAGAGTACTAGCGCTTCCCATGGCAAAACACTTGGTCTAATGTACCACTTATCCGACAACTCACAAAGCTGCTTTTTCAACTCCTCCAACTCCTTTGGAATCATCCGGTACCGGGCCTTAAATATTGGTTCCACTCTCGGTTTCAAGTCCACACTAAACTCAATCTCTCTTGATGGAGATAATTCGAGCAACTCCTCGGGGAATACATCCACGAACTCTTCCACTATCGGAATGTCTTAGGCTTGGGGTCCCTCCACTATAGTGTCTCATACATGACACAAAATCATAGGACAACCTTTATTTAAACACGACTTTAAAGTCATCACAGTAATGAGCTTGACTTTGGGTTTGACCATGAAACCTTTATACGACACTCTAATACCCTTGGGCCCTTCTAAAGCTATCTTCTATTGATGGCAATCTACGTTGACCTTGTGCTTACTTAGCCAATCCATTCCCAAAATTACTTCAAACCCCTCTAAAGGAAATTCAAAAAGATTGACTGGAAAGTTCACTTCTTCTATCATGACCGACACTTCTTTAAACAACTTTGAACACATTACGGATTCACCTGATGGTAACGCTACATCGTCACTCACCAACTCACCTTCCCCCAAACCTAGGTTTAACATATAACTCTTAGACACGAACAAATGCGTAGCCCCCGAGTCAAATAAAATAAAAGAAGGTTGAGAGTTGACAAGAAATTTACCCGAAACCACGTCAGGATCCTCCTCGTTACTTTGCTTCCATGGCAAATAGCTTGCCACTTGCCTTAGGCGCCTCTCGCATGGTACTTGATGAAGTAGTAGGTCTAGCTTCCGAGACTTGATTTCCATTGTAGCTTGGCCTTTGTGACGGCGCTCCCTGGTTGAAGTTCCCACGTCCAAATCCACCGTTGAAGTTCGAAATCGGGTTCCTTTGATTGTTCCAAGATCCTTGCCCAAATCTCCGGTTATACCCCGTTCCGACACTAGTGCATTTGTTTCTTTCGTGGCAAGGCCACCACAGTTGCAGCAAGAGCTAGAGGCAAGGGCCCTTCATTTTTCAAACCAAAGGAACATTCCATGGTACTGTCATAGGAAATGAAACAATTGGATTCATTTTAAGAACAAAATGAACTTACATTCACAGCATTCTGTTTTGATTTCAGAATTAAGGTAATTTTGTTGGATTCATATCTAGAGTTCTACTTGCTTAAAATAAATGTTCTTTTATGGATAAAATCTTGAAGAAATATACTTTCCTATGGCTTTAGAATAAGCAAGATTCATTGAGTTGATGTTTCCGAAGAAGGCTTTAAAGACTGTCACACAGGAATGCAATCCTGTTTTCTGAGATGACATATCAGTGTTCAAAATTGAATAACTCAAGTTTCACTCAATGTTTAAGGTTGATTATTTTTGGAGGTGAAAGTCAACTTCATTAGCTTTCATTTGGGCTATCATTTGTATTTTTAGACAACCTGAGCTAGGAGATATGATTTTTCAAAGTTCCTGCTGATGCACAGAAAAACTGCTGAACATCTATTCTTGACCTGAACTTACCCAATGCTCTGTATCTCTCAATTCAGGCAATTTTCTAGCATAATTCCAATTGGATATGGAAGCAAACTCACTTAGCTTTATTTTTACTACTCATAGGTCTCCTAGTTCCTCCTGATCAAAAAGATAAAGCCCCTGCAAGAAGCCCATGGATGCTTAACTGTTACAACAGCTGGTCACCAGTGACCTGATGGCGCTCAAGCCTCAATATCTCGAGTTCTAGGTCATATGTTCAGGTGATTCTTTTTGTACATGAAAGCTAACTTCCTTGGCTTTCATTTGGCACCTGTAAGGCATTCTACTCCATTCTGAGCTAAGAGTTATGGACGCTGCAAGCCTGACCTGATTCTAGAATGCAATGGCAAAGTATCTGTTTTGCAGCTGTGTGTTGTAAGGGCATTAACATTATCACACACATTTGAAGGGCACATCCAAGGACTTAAATTGGTCTCTAAATGATCCTATGGATGATAAAGCCATAAAGAAGACAAAGAAGGAGCTCTACAAATAATAATATGCAGCTTACAGGGGGGACACAAGGAAAGCGACAATTTTATCCTTATCTTCCTCTTGTCTTCTCTTTTGCAGACCTCTTATATAAGTACAGCCATGGGCCACGAAACAAGCCAAAAGTAATAGCTCTTTCCCCTTGTCCTATACATTAGAAAGCTATATTTTCTTTATTGTATTTGTCCTATTTCTATTTAAAACTCAGCCCTTAGATTAATGTAGCTTTACATCAATGGTTAGATTTCTTTTAGGTTTTATCTTGCACCATGTAATGTTCTATATAAGGAGCTCTTAGTTCATTGTAAAATTCAGATTATGATGAATTAAGAAAACATGCAATTTCTCTAAAAAATTTACAAACTTGTGCATTGCTGTAGTTTGTAGTCATGCCTGATAATCTCATGTGCGTTCCTATGGGGATTGATCAAAGTCTGTTAGTAGGCTTAGTGTATACTGTATGTGGCTGTGGATATGTTAATCTTCTTGTTAATATTGTTCTTGAATTCCTATGACTTGGTCTTTCGGATTCAGGCATAATATTGTCCAAATTGTTAACTTAATTTCGTGTGAATTTTCTGTGGACATTAAGTTGATTATTATATCCTTGTTTATTTGTTGCATTTAATTTCATAAAATCATTTCAAAAAAAATAGCCCCAATTGCATTGTGCCTCGTTATTCACAAGAAAATCCCACAAAAGTGTGCATTTCGGTTCTGTTTCTTAGCTATTGTATTCCAAATTTACAACTGTCCAGTTGACTGTTGCATTCCATTGAGTAACCCTCTTAAAACAGAAGAAACCCACACCATTACGCTGCAAATTGGTAATCAGAGCAAGGTTATAACATAAGTTTCATGCCTGTGTTGGTCTTGGGATAATCCTCTCTAAAACATTCTATTTTCCTAAAATTATTCCATGCTGATTAATATGGGTAAAACAGTACCCAAAGTCTTCATCCCGTATGTTCCATGTCCTAACATGAAGGCTCATGAACTTGGCTCCCTTACCAAGTCCATGGCAGTAACTATAAAGAAGTTACAAGCCTTAAGAAGAGGACGTGAAGGTGTTGTGCATACAAGAAAAGCAACCAACAGTCATAGAGTTCCAAGGCAACGAAACCACCTGATTTGTGCCAAGGAGAACACCACCTGCTCCATGAGTGCCCTAAGTCATCTCTTGCCCTTAGGGGAAGAGGTAAAGCCTTTATACTTCCTTTTTTTAATGGTAAAAACAATAGAGTATTTATGTCTTGGTTATATGGTGTTGAATGCTATTTTGAGAGCAAGTGTTTTTTTGAGGAAAGGAAACTTGAACTGGTTGTGTCTTGTTTAAAGGGTAGTGCTTTGTTATGGTACAATGGCCTTACACTCTCAAGGATGGTGGAAGGGAAGGGTAAAATTAGTCCTTGGTTTAAACTTGAAAGAAACATGAGACTAAAGTTTCTACCTTGCTCTACCATGTATGTGTTGGAGTATGTGTCCTCAACAATAGTGCGATCACATGATTAAATCTCATAATAAGAATACATAAGGGATGATTCAATTATATAGCCAACTGATCAACATTAATCGGTAATGATTGGCTAACAAGAGTTTGACATTACTGTCGTTTGACGGTGGTGATCAGTTGATCCCTTAAGGTCACACCTATAGGACGATTCCCAAACTGTAAAGTTATTTAATCGTATATTGATACGGATTAATTAAATCCTTAAATTGAACAAATTTATTTATAAGTGAGAATTTTATATCTTATTGTAATGTGATTAAATAAGATTCAATTTAGTAATTAATATGTTACATTACTAAAATTGATTAATGTTTATGAAACATTTGAGATAAGAGTAATTAGTTAGTTATAATTAGAAAATGATGTAGATTATATTAACTAAATCTTAAATGACCCATTTTATATACATATAATTGTGAATTACTACTTAAGTTGTTAAGTTTAATTAATTGATTATGTAATGATATTTAATTTGTTAAATATGCATACATTATCTAATAAACATGTCATGTGTCACATGTCATACATTATATGACAATTGACAAATTGTGAAAAATAAAATGGAGTCCATTTTAGTGAAGGGGGCGGTTTAGGGTAGGTATTTTAGGGTGATGATGGTTGTTCTTTTTCATGCAAAGACACCATGATTACCTAAATACACCTAAGCTACTCTATAGTCTTTGATAAGACAAAAGGCAAAAGGGAAATCCCTTCCCCATGCTTGTGATGATCGGCCTCCCTTCCCCATATATGAGACCATTAGTTCTCATAATTGTTTTACCCTATGCTTATGAGAAAATCTCTTATACTCTCCTTCTCACCTTCTCTCATAAAATTGTTTATGTATAATATTTGTTCTAGATCTAATAAAACATCAAAATATTATAGTAGTAATGTAAAATAACATTAGATCTAATTATTTAAGGTTCTAGTAAACATTATCTAGTTAATAATTTTACTAGAGTTTTGGGATGAATCTTGGGTGCAACAAGAGGGGACTTTCTAATTTGAAAGTTTGAGTTCATGGAGGATCATCCTAATGTTCTAAGCTCAAGATCAAGTGTAGGAAGGAGTCCTACACTTGTGCCCAAATTTCGTCCATATTGTATGTAAGAAATATGATCTTCTCCTTATTTTATTCATTTTATCTTGCATGCAACTAGATCCATATGAGTATAAATTATGAGTAATTTATAAAATGTATTAAATAAGTTTACTAGGGGTTTATAAACCTAACAGGATGATTTATGGGCTGAACTTAAAACCCTTAAACAAAATTCCTTGAGTGTCATTGAGTATGCTAAGTTGTTTGAGGAATTACACTTTGTGTGTGACAAAAAAGTTGATCATGTCCAAAAAAAGGAGTTAGATTTTACCATGGCTTGAAATCTAAAATTTCTAAAAGAATTAACTTAGAGTTGAAGAATTCATATGGTAAATTGCTTGAGTTGGCTTTGTGTGTGGAAAAGAGCTTAGCAAGGTCTGGGAATCATGAGGTCTTAGCTAAAAGGGAAAGTTTAGAGGCCATTAAAATAGTCGGGAAAGAAAGGGGTTTAGACCAAAGGGTTGTTAAGCCATGCTTGAATATTGCTCACCATGAGTATAAATGCATTGAGCCAAAAGTTATGGTTGCTTGTACTGAAACGAATAGCTCTTGTACTACTGTTTGGAAAGCCAATGTTTTGAGGTTAAAACCACACTCAACACCACATGTGAGACTATCAATCAAGGGGAGGAGCAAGCCTACACCAACCTTGACCTTCTTAATAATACAAACAAAGGC
Source organism: Silene latifolia (assembly GCF_048544455.1). Taxonomy (NCBI): domain Eukaryota; kingdom Viridiplantae; phylum Streptophyta; class Magnoliopsida; order Caryophyllales; family Caryophyllaceae; genus Silene; species Silene latifolia. The sequence goes on along the minus strand of NC_133529.1, from coordinate 107,151,565 downwards.
CAAGTTACTGATTTGGATCCTTTAGAGTTGGTTGTGAAGCGAGGGTTGCCTGACCTTCAAACATTAAATTCCGGACAGTCCATGATGATGTTCATTAGTAGAGGTTGTTGGGATTCCATCAAGGGTAAAGCAAGAGAAGAATATTGGGTTGCTCCATACTCAAATGTGTCAAGTCTGACCTCCTGCACCAGCCCTGGTTTGTGTTTTAAAAGCTACATCTTGGGACGTATAACTTGTACGTTTTCAACCCCACACTTCCATTTTTACATGCTGGTGGGGTTACAAGCCAGTTTTTATCATTTGGGTGCAATTTCATACATGTTAAGAATGCAAAATGGTGATATAAGCTGTAACATTTACATGTTGCTATGGAGTGATGTTGTAAACTGTTTTGGGAAGTTTAGAGGCTTGAAATATCATTATTGGGTGTTATCTCTACTGCTAAGTAGGATGTCCATTTCTGAAATGTTCATTATTCTTCATTAAAGGTGGAAATTATTTTTTAATAGTGAAATGTGTAACACCCCGTATTTTATTAAGTTGGATAAAATTCTTTTAATTGCTATTTTGAATTTAATTACATCATTTAACGATTTATATATATATATGCTTAGCTAATTAATTAATTTAATCATAATTCGATACGTTAATTTTAATAATCATTAATAAGTTTATTTAAAGTTAGTTCGAGTTTATTGGAGTTAGTTCGGGTTTATTTATTTAATAATTTCCGTTCCTTTTACGAGTCCTTTATGAAAGTCGTCCCTTAGTGGATTCAAAATGGATTTAGGAAAAGTCATCCAATTAGCTATTTTGAGTTATTTTGCTAAGTTATCAAATTTCGTTAAACTCCGCTAATTTAGTAAAAATCGCTAATAATTCCGATTCAAGCTGATATCGTATTATTTCCGTTAACTAGCTGAGTTTATTTTATTTTCACTCATTAAATTTATTTTTTATTAATTCCGTTTTATTACTGAAACTTTTACTAAAAACCGATTTTTATTAACTCGAGACGGTTTTAAAAACGAACGAAATTACTTAACGATGAAGTAACGTACGTATAATTAATAGCTAGCAAGCTAGCTGGTGTCTCATTATTATTATTATTATTATTTTATTGTTGTTGTTGTACCCCGACCCTACCCTCCTTCTTTTCCCTTCCTTTTCGTGAATCACCAGCAACAACAAAACAATAGCAATTGTTCATCAACCAAAAACGACATCAACATCCACCATTTTCGTCACTTCAAACCTCAGATCCCGGCCCATTTTTCAACCAAATTTCGTAATTTTTGTACCATTCTCTTCCCCTTTCCTTCCTCCTCCTTTTAAGGTAAGAAAGTCTCCTTTTTGTAGTGGTTTCGTCTTTCGCCGTCTTATAAAAGTGTCGTCTTTTAGCTTCTTTATTCCGTTTTCTTGCCCTTTTATGAAGGATTCGAAGACCCGGGGTGAGGCTCGTGCCTTGTGGACCATTTATTCGAAGAATAAGGGGCGTTTAAGGTAACACGATTTTACCGATCCTAGTATTTTTATTATTATTCGGGGTTATATGTTTATTTGTTATTTATAATACTAGCTTTTATATGTTCTACTCCTAAACGATTTTATGGCGAGACAGGGGACTTAGTTTCGTTTAATGGAGTGCCCAAGTTGACAGAAAGTGATATTTGGTGATAAGATTATTTAGTGTCATATATAGTCACATGAATGTTGGTGTACATATTCAAAATAGCTGTTGATTATCTTGCGTTTGGTGGGTTGTTTTCCAAGCTTCATATCGGAACCCAGCTAAGAGTATTTGGGTGTAAGTTTCGGGACTGTTTTAAGACGGAAAGTGGACTGTTTTGAGTCGATTTTTTTGATAAAATGGTGCCTTTCGGGACTTTTTTTGGGCGTAAGAGTGATCGGGTATAACACGATTTTAAGGGTGGGAAATTCGATTTTTTTGAACTCGGCTTTGGAGCCGTTAAAGGGACTCGAATCGGTCTCTTTTTGATGGGTCCGATAAGTATTAACAATTATTTAAGTGTCGACGTCTCACGCTCCCAACTCTTCCAGGTTTGAGAATAGTGAACAAATTACTCCATGTCGCATTTAATATTAGAAATTACTGAATTACTACTATCGCTCGGAAAGATATCGCTTTGTATTATTGATTTTGGCTTAAACAGCTATCCCTTTGTATACGATTGATCTTTCCCCAGCTGTTTACATGTTTTCTTTTCAATGGGCTGAGTTGTGTTTGAAGTTATAAACCCGTCCTATGGACTGGTTGGTCACAGCTGATTTTGGGTTATAATGGTGGTCCGTTTGGGGATCAGGCGGTGGCTTTGCCTGGCTAGCGCAAAGTGGCTTGGGTGAGTGCAGCCTTAGCCATAGGTGGCTGTTGAGGCGGAAATAGGGCTGCCCAAACGGTCCTTGAGTCGTGGTTATGGATTTCTTTAGGCGCCTAGTTTAGTTCATTTGAAATAATTATATTTCCGACTCATATTTTATATAATGATAATTCGTTAATATCGTCCTTTCACATAATTATTTTAGGTGACTCATATGTGGTTGAAGATGAAGAGTAATTTTGGGTTTTAGAAGCTTTCTCAAGTTTATTGCTTGTCTCTTTGCTAGCTTAAGGTAACTATTCCGAGTTACTCGACGAATAAATGTCACATTAGTAGTTAATGTTGTGCTTGTTGTTTGTTAAGTGTTTAGGGATTGATAATGTGTTACTTTCGTTTTTCACATGATAGAAATTAGAAATAGCATGAGAATAATATAGCGATAATTGTAATGTTGGATGATTATGCCGAAAACTGAGCCTTGGTCCCTTTGACTGATTCGATGTCAGTCAATTGTGTGATTGGTCAGCCGCAATTTAACCCGTACCTGTCGCAGGGCTGGGGTTGCGGGTAAAAATTCGGTTGGATGAAATTTTGAATGAATTAGATAATCGGCCTTTTTCTTGTTTTAGGCCATTTATTATATTTTTATTTCACATGTGTAGTTAATTGATTTAAGTAGCTTCTTATATTGTAGAAACGGCCCTAGATTCCCCGAAACCTTTAATATGGTTAATATTGTTAGAATTGGAAATTGGTATTGAATTCTTATTGAGGACACTGTTGGATTTGTATGCTGAATAGACAATTATATAGCCTTTCACATGATAGAATGTTAGAATTCATGTTGGTAAGTGGGACTTTTTGCCCTCTTATGGTTAAATGGGTGTCTTAATTGACTTGTGTGGTGAGTCGTGGGTGGTGTGGGCTAAAGTATTCAAGCTGGGACTAGGTCCTAGGTGAGTATTTCGGCCTTCATCATAGATAGGTCTTTATAGTCTCTGACGAGTATATGTTCACTGCTTGATAGCCTTTGTGTTCCTGACTAGTGGATTTATATCCAAGTTGGGGCATGACCTCAGGTACTTATTTTGATAGTATGGGGTCAGCTTAAGTACTAGCCAACCCTTCGGTGGTGTCCTTAGGGTACTCACTTCACTTTGTTTTAAAAAAAAGTTGTGAGTCTTGGGTGCGGTGGTGTGTATCCGCATGTCTAGGTCTCTTGTGATTTTAGGCTAGGGTTGTGTTGTCTCTTGGCCATGTTTTCTTAATAGTAACCGCCGAGCCAAGATACCGGTTCGATTACCTTCCCTACCTCGTGGTATAGACTCGAGTTACAAAGTGACTATTGACCGTACTAAGAACTTATGCCTGTCTTTGATATATTGCCCTTTCTTGTATGGTGATTCTATGAATCATAGAAGGTGAGATGCAAGCCGGCTATGGTTGATAGAGTTTGGATTCCGTGTGTTATTTGACTCACATGATAGTGTAGCTTGAGTCGGTCTAGTATTCACATGCTAGGACTATGTGTTGTTATATTGTTGTTCACATGATAAGCACGATTGTCTAGCATTTATATGCTAAGGCTATGTGTTATTCATATTCATATTCTTATGTTTACATGTTATATTAATTATGACATTTCGTGGCTGGGAGAACTCGGAGTTACTCCCCACTGACTGTGGCTTTCGTATTTGTATAAAATGCGAATGACAGGTAGGTGATGCATATATGGGGTACATGGACGAGCTAGCGAGCAAAGTAACCTTGGAACCTAGACTGGTTTTATTTTATTGTGACCCTTAAACCCTTTTTATGTCACATACATTTTAGGGACATATGTCTCCCTTTCTCATATTTGGTTTGTATAACTTTCTTTTCGCGACTTTAGCGATGTTTCATTCTTGAGATTTATTTTGGACCTTGCATGTTTGACACCTTCCCTTTTGGATATCTTTATAACAGGTTCAGGTTTTAAAAATTACAGGTTTTTACCCAATTGAACCTATTACAATCATATCCTGTCAGTTTTTCTGTAGAATTACGTGTTTACTTTTCCGCAATAAATGAGGGTGTCACAAAATGGATCAATTAAAACCCTGGTGGCCAGTTCTGAAATTGCTGTAGTTTGAGGTGAATATTGTGCAAATTCATTGTAAGGGTTTGTTGGAAATGTCTGGGATATCAAGTGCAAGTTCTTTACATGGCCTTGGAGGAGTTTCAGCATTTTTGGTGATGTTTATGTTCAGAATAATGCACAAAAACAGTAGCAGCCCCTTATTTGCATTATTATGCTCTACTAGTTGTGTTAATTCTAATTGTGGGTTAAGTTTGGGTGCTTACATGTTGTTGGTCATCCAAGGTGATGACGTAATTGTTGTTAAGCTTGGGGTAGAGCCATCTTGGCCTTTTGAAGAAGGGTGCATGGACTCAATTAAAAGGAAAATAGGAATGGGCACATATAGAGGCAATGAGAGTGCGCATGTTTCAGGCCTGAATGTCCAATTTCAATCCTTGTTGCTGAACTTGTTGGTGTTGCTCCTATAAGTCCAAGGCAAGCTATCATGGTATGTGATTCAGGAAGGACATTCCCTCCTACTATTATAAGAGAACTTGTTAATGAGGGTGAAAATATACATCAACAAATCCTCTAGTGTCTCAAGTGTGATTGTGAGAATTTTGAAAACAGTGGCCTGAAATATCAACATTGGTTTGATCTCCTTAATAGTCCAAAACATACTCTTTGGGTACATGATCCAGGAATCAATGCGTGTGCTTGTAGCCAACCCTCAAGAAGATAAAATCAAGGAAGTGAAGCCCTTAAGGATGAATTTGGGAATAGTGTAACACAGTTCTTACCATTTACAATTCTGATTTATAACCCTGTTGGAGGTCATAATAATTAATCTCTTGAAGTAGTATTCAAGCTTGAAAGAGCTTGAGTCTTATGAAGCTTCATGTGGGATGCATTCAACCTAAGTAGGTTTTTCATGTTTTCAATAATGGGTGAACTCATCTTAAGTAAAGTATTTTTTATGCATTCGAAATTTGAGGGCAAATTCTTTTAAACCTGGGGAAGTTGCAGCAGGAGTTAGAGGCAAGGGTCCTTCATTTTTCAAACCAAAGGAACATTCCATGGGACTGTCATACGCAATGAAACAATTGGAAGCATTTTAAGAACAAAATGAACTTACATTCAGAGCATTCTGTTTTGATTTCAAAATTAAGGTCATTGTGTTTACTTCATATCTGGAGTTCTACTTGCTTAAAATTTATGTTCTTTATATGGACAAAATCTTGAAGAAGTCTACTTTCCTATGACTTTGGAATCAGCAAGATTCATTGAGTAGATGTTTCAGAAGAAGGCTTCAAAGACTGTCATGCATGAATGCAATCCAGTTTTCTGAAATGACCTGTCAGTGTTCAAAATAGAATAACTTAAGATTCACTCAATGTTTAAGGTTAATTCTTTTTTGAGGTGAAAGCCAACTTCATTAGCTTTCTATTGGGCTATCATAGGTATTTTTAGCCAACTGAGCTAGGAGATATGATTTTTCAAAGCTCCTGCTGATGCACATGAAAACTGCTGAACAACCATTCCTGACCTGAACTTACTCAAAGCTCTATATCTCTCAATTCATGCCATTTTCTTTCATAATTCCAATTTGATATGGAAGCCAAACACACTTAGCTTCTTTTTGGATACTCATGGGTCTCCTAGTTCCCCCTGATAAAAAAGATAAAGCCCCTGCAAGAAGTCCCTAGATGCTGAACACTTACAGCAGTTGGTCACCAGTGACCTGAAAGCGCTGAAGCCTCAATATCTCGAGTTTCAGGTCATTTTTTTAGGTGATTCTTTTTTGACATGAAAGCTAACTTCCATATCTTTCATTTGGCACCTGTAAGGCATTCTACTCCATTTTGAGCTAAGAGTTATGGACACTGCAAGCCTGACCTGATTTTAGAATGCAATGGCAAAGTATCTATTTTGCAGTTGTGTGTTGTAAGGGCATTAACATTATCACACACACTTGAAGGGCACGTCCAAGGAGTTAAATTGGTCCCTAAATGATCCTTTGGAGTAGGAAGCTCCAAGAAGTGACCCAAGCGTAAAACTATCTCCCTACTCGTTTTACGTCTCCTCAACAACCCAACACAACACACCAAAACTCCGCCATCCATCTCCTCCAACATTCACAAGTAACCAATGCATACAATAAACACCAATTATGTCTTTCCACATAACCATAAATCACAATTTGACATAAATGCACATGTTCACCAATTAAACCCATTTAATAACCAACAATTCTCCCAATTCATGTTATAATGCCATTTAAGTGAATATGTGAAACCAATATGACTTACCAAACATCATGACATGATGAATATCCAATAATAGTGTACAACCAACATTAGATTCTCAACAAAGCATATTAAAGTGCAATTGTGACATGTAACATGTAATTCATGACAAATAACACAAATGTAAACAACCATATTACTAAGATCGAGTGGGGAAACCATACCTCTTGCAAATCTTCACAACAAAGCAAGCACACTAGAATGGTTCCTCTAGGAAGTCTCCTCCTACAACAATTAATGAAATATCTATACATCCTACAACATTAATAATACTAATTAACCCTTAATTAACCCACTTAATTAACCAAAATCCTAATTAAAATTCCATAAGACAACATTCACAAAAACTAGGGTTTACTAACATAAATAAAGGAAAATGGGGTAAATAATTACTTACAAATGTAAACAAATGAAAAAAAATGGAGTTTGAGTACAAATCTTCAAGGGTGTGGTGAGAATCTTGAGAGGATAAGGTTATGGAAGATTTTGGGGGATTTTGAGATATGGTGGAATGTTTTAGGGTTGTGAAATGAGGGAAAATCTGAAAAGGTGAGTATATATACCAAGGCCTAACAACATAAAGCCCACACGTGGAAACAAGATTGATCCGTACACTCGGTCGAGTGCTGGGTGGCACTAGGTAAAGTACACGGCACTCGGTCGAGTGCACCAGCCACTCGGCCAAGTGACTCACTAATAGGAGCTGGTAAATTGCCAGAGGGCACTCGGTCGGCGTACTCGGTCGAGTAGAGTGCCACTCGGTCGAGTACTCAGCTGTACTCAACCGAGTGCACTACTAGAAAATACGGGGTATTAAATTTATGTCTTAGTAGTGTTAATTCACTCATTAAAATAACACACAACATTATAGTTCAAGTGATAAAATATTGTGAGCAATTGAAGTTTGAGCAACACTACCAAAGTGGATGATTATTGTCCGAGCAAGACCGAGACCCTTGTGCAAGAAACCAGGTTACTTGCATAAGTAATCTAGCTTACTTGACCAAGTAATCTTGCTAACCACACATATACAAATATGGGTTAAGTTTTTGATCAGGAAATAAGCTTTAATGGTTGTGTTTATGGGAACCATAAACATTTCCATTTATGTAAAAGTAAACAACCCAGTTTTGATAAGTGTCTTTTTGTGCAAGCAAACTTTTTTACAAGACATCAAAAGCTTCTTTTCATTTTAAATAATCAAACCATATTTTTTTTAAGTGTATAAGGTTTGTCGAAAGTTTGGAAAACAATTTACAATAGTTTAAATATTTTCGAAATATTTTCTTTCAAAGACGAGTTAGAAACCACAGTGAATGCACTGTGTATTTTGAAACACTTAGCACTTATACGTGTTTAATGATCTATTTACAACACCATGACTCTATCTACAACATTCTTCATCTTTGATCATCCTTGTGCAATCTTCATTCACGATTAGAGCTTCCAAGCTATAAGATTAAAACTTAAAAAGCACACGATTAAATAAACGAGATTAATTTGTCTTGGGCATCTTCAACAATCATTATCATCAAATTGGATCTCAACAGTTTTGGAGAAGGTTAATGACGTTTCGGATAAATTAAATGAGAATAGGAGAAGAATAAGAAGGGTAAACAAGGGAAAGAAATCGACTTAACGGGTAGTCCTTCCACTAGTTTCAATAAAAGGGGAGAGGTATAAAAGATGAGAGTATATTGGTAGTTAATAAATTACTATTTGGAGTACTCCTATTAAATAACCCTTAAATAAATGACAAGTACTACTTTAAAGGGTAAATCAAATATGTTAGAAAAATTGGTCCACCTGCTATCCATTATCAGTATGTTCTGTTGATCATCGATTATTCAGATTTCAATTAATTATCAAGTACTTTATGTTGCATTATAAGATAAAACTTAATTTCAAATTCTTTTATAAAATTAGTCTGATGTGTTGATGACTGACTCAAACAACAAGAAGATGATTAAAAGAATAGATAAAGATAATTATCATTAAGTAAACTAAAGTTAACAAATCTAATCCCTCTCAAAACCCTAATTATTATGAATCACATATGTTTTAACAACCACTACTTCAATTCTAGTAGTCAAACAACTGAGTCAGTTAACTAGAATAGCAATAAATCAATAATAAATACATTTAGCAATTTCCAATTCAGAAAAAGGTATAAATAATTTAATAGAATTAAACACAAGGAATATTGAGTAAAAAAAGGTCAAAGGAGTTAAATAACACTTGACAAGTGAAAAAAAAAAGGTCAAGGAAGTTAAATAACACTGGACAAGTAAAAGGGATGAACGGTAAGTCGGTAACACCCCCATTTATCCATAAATCTTAACTACACATTCTCAAATGAATAAGGGCGTTCCCATTATGGCGAACCGTGGTAACAATATTTAATTAAACAAACAAACATCACTTTATCAATTATCAACCAAAACCAAATACAACTTAGCTCGATTGATTTAGAACTTCTACCGCGTAGCAAATGAATAATTGTGAAATCCATCTATAAACTACCCAGCTACTCGTGTTCACCCATTTCCGTACAAGCCACCACATCCAACTGCAACCGTTATATCCACTTGTATATAACAATACTCTCCAATATGACAGGTAAATATCATATGGATCATCACACACTAGTAACTTGAAAATGATTTGTAGACACGCACGCATTCATGCATTTATACCACACAGCGTCAACCAAAGATCGATTGAGTAAAGGTAAATGATCGGAGCTAAATCGTCACACTGAAATCAAACAAAACCCTATGTAAACTATCAAGAAGATAGCGGAAGGGAAGTAGGGTATATCCACATAGACGGTCGTGTTTAGGTTATTGTTCAAGTTGTCTAAAATAGAAGTGCAATTTCAAAATTTGGGTTGAAGTTAATAATCTAATCTACACTAAACAAACTAAAGCAATAATTAAAATAACGATTAAACTAAACGAGGAATAAAACAATCAAATTAGGGAAACTAAATTTGATCGGATTCATATAAGGTAATGAGGGAATCTATGAAAACGGTGTAAGTAGATTAATGTTCTATTTTGAAGAAATATTGGTCCTTTGGGCCTTACACTGTCCTAGGTCGACACAAGCAGGTTCGCGTACACAAGGTTTTCCTAGAAATTATAAGCACGACTCTATGCTAGCTAAGGCTTTCAATAATATAGCGATCATGTAATAGGTGAATGAAACATAAGATTAGTCAATCAAACATTTTATCATGTGGTGTGCAATAATTGAAAATAGAATCAATAATCACATCTATCCACTAACAATCATAGAATATCTCCTAATTAATTCACATAATCCCCCTACAACCCTAGTATTGATCACTAGTCACTACTCAGTACTCACGCATAGCTAAAGTAATCATGACAATACAAATGAAGTAAAACAAGTAATAAATCACAAACATGATCTAAAGCAATTAACAAAATTAGGCAAAGATTGATGAACTAAAGAGTGAATAAAGATTATACCAACTAATTAGTGAAAAACAATAGAAATAAGAAGAAAAAAGAAGAATCCTTGATTAATAATAAGATCTTGTCACCCAAATCTTCAATACAATCCCAAGAATTCAACAAACTAAACTAGATTAAGGATTAAACTTCAAGTAAGGAAAGATTAAACTAATTAAGGACTAATTTGATGTAATTCTAAATTTAGAGTTTTTGTACTCTCTAATTACAATGTACGGGTATTTATATGATTACAAAAGGATGGGAAATGGATTCCATAAATTTTGGTACAGGAAGAATTACCCGATCGGGTAGGGGCCGTCTCAATCAGGCAGCCTCCATGATCCTCCTTAATGATCCTCTTTGACAAGAAGAATAACTACATAAAAAACCTTTCTACCACTGAGTATCGAAAGTTTATATAGGTTGCCAGAAATGAAAGTCGACTAATAATGACAACAAATAAAGAAGAACCGACTACCTGACGAGCCTTCAAACTAATTCAACCGCTAGCATTTTTATCTTCAAAGTCCATTATTCACATTTCTGTGATTTCGTCTTCGTCTAAGAGAGCAAACAACAAATCTAAAGCCTTCGTAGGGTTCCGGAAAAACAAGATCATGTGATACAATTTATCACCAAAATTATGTGGTTTCAGTAACCACACCCTTTATTTCCTTCACCACGCCCCTGCGATTCTGTATGACTCCAAGAAAATAATCTTTCATTTGGCATTACCTTATCGCAAAGACTAATCAAACAAAAGCATATCAGGCTCACAAACTATTCACATCCACAATCTTCAAATAGAAAGATACAAATTCAAATACAACAGTTCTTCCTAAGGCGATAAACATAAGTTCAATGACGAGAAACAGGGTATCCAAATAATGAAAACTCTTTCCAATACAAGACAACTGTTGGTGGCACTGTTAGAAAACCCAAAACACACTCACAAAAAATGAAGTCCACGACAGTAAGTCATTAACTAGGAAGACGTATAATAAAACCGGTCAAGAGAAAGCTGCCATATGCTCCACCAGCGATCTCCCTGCTCAATGACGCACCTACAGACCATCATGCCAGTCATATCGGCAAATTATATCCTACTCCCATGAGTAGGGAGTAGGATACTCTCATCATTTAGTTATTGGAAAACTATAAAATTAAAATTTAAAACCTTTAAAATTTAAATTTGATACATTTGAAAAATATAAAAATTAGTACTACAATTTATAATTTTCGTTCCTCTATAAATAGAGATCACTTTTGATATATTTTGGTGTTTATTTTAATTTTACTCACATATTCACATCACATAATTGATATATTCATAACAATGAGATATTCACATCACGTAATAAACATACTCATCAGATATTCATATTACATAATTAGCATATTCACATAGATTAAAAATTATATTCACAAAGTAAAACTCACATACTCACACAACTAATATAGATATTCAAACCATATAACAGACATGTTCACAAATTACTTGTTCATAAGAACAACAAACATTTTATCGAGTTACTCACAGATATTCATTTAACAAAATATACATATTCACACAATTTAACATGTGAATATGTCACTTAAATTTTGTGAATATATATTTAAATATTATAAACGAGTTTCAAAATATAGCAAATATGATCTTTTTTTATTGAGTAAACAATATTATGAACATTAGTGATTTTTTGTTTTTTAAAATTGGTAGTTAGATTAAAAATAAAATCATTTTAAATATATATGCACCTTTTAATAACTACCCACTATACATTACAATTAAAAAAAAATTATGGGAGTACCATGCACCATACTCTTGGGTGCATGGTATAAGAATTGCTTAAACCATGAGGCTTGGATGCCCATATCGGAGTGAAAAGCCTAACAAAATTGAGTATAACACTACCTTAGTCTGAAGTTAAAAATAGTAAATAAAATGCTATTTGAGAGTAAGCAAACTCCCTTAAAACTAGTGAAAGCCTCAATATCCTCAACGAGTAAACACGTACATTAAGAGGATTAAAAATGAGTGCAAAAAAAGGTTCTAGTAAACAAAGAAACTCCCATAAACCACAAGGCCTGGCGAGAGACAAACCTAAATAAAATCAGAAAATCACAACAATCATGTGTGAGATACAGACTTCAAGGAATCATAAAAGCTAAAGATAGTATATAAAATGCTATTTAAGAGTAAACAAACTCCCTTAAAACTAGTGGACGCCTCAATACCCTTAACTTCATGACACATACATTATGGGTTGCAAGCCTGTAGCAAAAGTTTTAACTTAGTAAGTAAAGGAAACACACGCTATAAGAGGATTAAAATTTAGTGAAAAAAAAGGTTCAGGTTAACAAAGAAACTCCCATAAACCATGAAGCCTGGTCAGAGACAGACCTAAATAAAATCATAAAATTTCAACAATCATGTGTGAGATACACACCTCAAGGAATCTAAAAAGCTAAAAATAGCAAGTAAAAAGTTCAGCAAGTGTGACAAACTCGCTTCAGTGAAAAAACTCCATCCTTAACTTCACGTCAAATATACAGCATGCTCCAAGCCTACAGCAAAAGCTCACGGAACGAAAACACATTTGACTACAAGTGAAATCCAGCAGACAAATGAAAAAAAAAAACATTTAGGTCAACAAACTAACTCCTGTAAACCACGAAGCCTGTTCTTGTAATGGAGTGACATACCTACATAATAAGTAATCAAAAGAATAATGAGTAGGATGCACTTATCCTTCACTCGTACGTTAACAAGTGTGTATAAAATGTTCCGTAAGTGTAAGCAAATTCCATTACAACCAATAGAAGAGACCATATCCTTGAACTTTATGAAAGACAAATTGAGGGTTGAAAGTGCGTAGCTGATTTCTCTAGAGTGAAGACTCCAAACAAGACTCCAAAGAATAAAGCACGACCTTAACTGATTTCTCTAGAGTGAAGACACAGGTTCGGCAGTAATCCATTCATACAAAATCCACGAACCTCAAAGTTGAATGAGAAGAAAACGATCCATTCAAATATCCACCAAGTCCTCTAGACAGTCATGACTCTTCTGCACAAATCTGAAGGAAAGAGGATCGTCCACACAAATGTACAACATACCGCTTATTGCCCGCATGTCTAAAGCCTAAATCAAATTCTATCAAAAGGAAGATATAAAATAGATTCTCTTGACTACTGCAACAAGATTAAAGAGTAAATGCAGTGCCACTGTCCAATAGGTTCCTCCTGACAGGTTCTGCAATGATTCTTCGGCTTGAATCTAATTGAGGAAAGAATGTTCATGCAGAACTTGTGACATAGTAAGATTAGATCCATCCTTAGAGGTGAGGGGAAATTAATTTAATAAAGAGGGGGTGGTTAATTCTCTCTTCTATCGCTGATTCAGTAATGTCCTTGTTCCACAAAACTAGCTGCTGAGTAAAACCTCAACTTACATAAGGCAAGAAAACAGATACATACCACAATCGCTTTCATTTTCCTGAAAGTTCAATTAAGGGACAATCCGAAGAAACTGAAGACATCACTAAGCATCAATGTCATCTTTGTCTAGTATCAAAACCATTACATCCAGCCATGACCACTGCTGCCTACTGTACAGTGAAGCTTAAGAACAATACTGAAAGACCCCAAGGAATCATGAGTTCATGACCAACATATCGACATATATGCTAACAAGCAAGAGCACTGAAGAAAACTAATACCATATTCATAACAACATATAACAATGTTCAATCCATACCAGATCCATAAGTGCGGCCCACATCTCTATATGATCATTCTCCACAAGGCCGAAAACATACTCTAGCGACTGCACTAAGCTCGAAAGTGGGTCTTTCAATCAGCGTTTTTCAATCTTGTTATGGTAGTCAAGACAATCTATTTTTCAATCTGCATTAGGCCGAAAATCTCATGTTTTCAATCATCCTTGACAATTAGCCGCGGAACCCTGTGTACATATGCATGACATAACTTTGATTGGTAGTCTCTAAAGTCTAAATCAAATCAATTGCAAGAAAAATAGTCCATATAAAATAGATTCCCTCTAATACCGTAACAAGATAGAAGAGTCAAGGCAGAGCACCATTTTCTCTAACTAATTCCTCCCAAAACAGCTTCTTCATGATTCTTCTGCATGAACCTAATGAGAAGGGAATATCTACACACAACCCATGATATATGCTTGTACATACAGACTAGAGGCAACATCAATTGAAAAGCAAGGGGATGGCTAGCTTAGCTATCTTCTTGTCCTTGTATCACAAAGTTACAGCTATGACGTAAAACCTCAATTGACTTCAGGCAAGAAAACCGATAATATAAAAGTAACAATAAGTACATAAAATAGAAAGACAAGCATAGAAGCATCAAAACCCTAGTACATCCAAAATAATAAGAAGCCAATTTGATCAAATTGATGAAGGAAAAGATTCAAGGTTAGAAAACGACAGTTTTACAGGGTGGCCAGACTTACGACAGAGGACAATGGATAAACCAGGACTTGAAAGAAATACAACCTGAGAATATAAAGAAGAGTGAGGAACTCCTTCCTAACAAATGGGAACCTCTATTATGACCCTAACTTCAAACCTCTATTATATCGGAAGGAGAAAACAACATTGAGGGTTGCAAGCCTGTAGCAGAAGCTTAACTCAATAAGTAAAGGGAACACATGCAATGAAAGGATTTAAAATTTAGCGAAAAAAAAAGGTTTGGGTTAACAAAGAAACTACCATAGACCACGAAGCCTGATGAGAGACGAACCTAAATAAAATTAGAATATCCAAACAATCATTTATGAGATACAGACCTCAAGGAATCTCAAAAGCTAAAAATACTAAATAAAATGTTCAGTAAGTGAGACAAACTCCCTTCAAAGAAGTGAAAAAAACTATATGTCCTTAACTTCACATCAACAGCATGCTCCAAGCCTACAGCAGAAGCTCACCACACTAAGGAACCAAAATGTGTAGCAAAAGCTTAACAATTTAAGGGAAAAACATGGAGCAAAGGGCACAGCACAAAAGTTCAAAGGCTATGTCAGTCATATCCCTAAGACGCAGACTATGAGGATGTAAATCCATTGCAGAAAGAAAAAGGTTCAATTTAAATTAGAAACTCCCATAAACCACGAAACCACGCACCTAAATAGGAGTAGTCAAACAATCTTTACGAGTGAGTAGACTCTGTTTAAACCAGTGTACACTTCGACATCTTTAACTTATTCAGTATGCTCCAACCTCCAGCAAAAGCTCAACATGATAAGGAAAGACAACACAGACTATAAGGATTTAAACATGGCGTACAGAAGTAAACGAAACCTGTGTAACCACGCGGCCTGGTGATGTAATCGGGCGACAAACCTAAATAAAGATCAGGAAATAAAAGAAATGAACACCCACGTCAAGGAATCTGCGCTATAATAGTAACTAAAAGAATCTAAAACCAAAAAGCTCCCTATAAAAAACCGTGGAAAACTCTATGCCCCTAACTTCATGGCCTAATCATAAAAAGATAATTTGGGATATATTAATCTACAGGAATCTCAAAAACTAACAGCTTTTAAATGAAATGTTTGATAAGAGTGAGCAAACTCCCTAAACCAGTGAGATCCCTACATAATAAAAGATGAACTGGGGACAGCAAACATGAAGATAAAGCTTAATTCGATAAAGAAAGGAAATATACGGTATAAGCTTATACCAAAAAAAAAAATTGGGATTATAACAAACTCCGACAAAGGGAGAAACCATGAGATCCAGAGAGTGTTAAAACCTAAATGAAATCAAAAACCAAAAAAAATATGTGTAAGATGAAATCCCAAAATCTAAAGTTCTAAATGAAAGCTCATTAGAGTGAACAAACTCCCTCCAACCAACAGAAACCTCTATGGCTCTATATGCTTAACAGGTAGACTATGACAATATAAATTCAGTGAAAAATGGAAGATTAAGATGACAAAGAGACTCCCATAAACCATGAAGCCGGATACAGTAACGGAGGCACGGAGCGGCAGTGCAGACCTATATAAGAAAGTAAGTCAAAAGGCACTTGTGAGATACTTATTATCCTACAGGATTCTCAAAAGCAAAAAATTGTAAATGAAAAGTTCATGAACAGTGAGCAACTCCCTCCAAACCAATGGGAACCTCTATTATACCCTTAACTTCATCTCATATACAGAAGGCATTCTGCAAGTCTGCAGCAAAAGCTCAACTCGCTAAGGAAGCAAAACAGAATTGACTAGGAGATTTAAGCCAGCAAAAAAAATTAAGCAATCAAACAAACCACGAGGCCTGGTGATGTAATCGGGTGACAAACCTAAAAAAATCAGGAATAAAAGAAATATGTGAGGGGAATATCCACCTCAGCTATAATAGTATAACTAAAAGAATATAAGAACGAGCAAGCTCCCTCTAAAAACCAGTGGAAACCTTAAAAGCCATACCCTCTAAAAACCAGGGGAAACCTCTATGCCCTTGTGGCCTTTTCTTCAAGCCTATATACCGTGATGTCACATCCAGAAATGAAATTACAGACCTAAATAAGATGAGAAAATCAAAAGACAAGTGTGGAATATATTAATCTACAGGAATCTCAAAAACTAACACCTTTTAAATGAAATGTTTGATAAGAGTGAGCAAACTCCCAGCAAAAAAAAAAATTAAGCAATCAAACAAACCATAAGGCCTGGTGATGTAATCGGGTGACAAACCTAAATAAAAATCAGGAAATAAAAGAAATATGTGAGGGGAATATCCACCACAGCTATAAAAGTATAACTAAAAGAATATAAGAACGAGTAAGCTCCCTCTAAAAAACAGTGGAAACCTTCAAGGCAATACCCTCTAAAAACCAGTGGAAACCTCTATGCCCTTCAGTGAGGTCACATTCAGAAATGAAATTACAGATCTAAATAAGATGAGAAAATCAAAAGACAAGTGTGGAATATAATAATCTACAGGAATCTCAAAAACCAACACCTTTTTAATGAAATGTTTGATAAGAGTGAGCAAACTCCCTTAAACCAGTGAGACCCCTATATCATGAAAGATTAACTGAAGAAAGCAAACCTGAAGCAAAAGCTTAATTCGATAAAGAAAGGAAATAGAAGGTATAAGATTATTCAAAAAAAAGTTTGGGATTATAACAAACTCCGACAAAGGCAGAGACCAGGAGACCCGGAGAGTGTTAAAACCTACATGACGTCATAAACCAAAAAAATGTGTAAGATAAAATCCCAAAAGCTAAAGTTTTAAATGAAATTTCATTAGAGTGAACAAACTCCCTCCAACCAACGGAAACCTCTATGGCTCTATATGCTTAACCCCCTAAGGATGGAAACAGGTAAGACTATGACAATATAAATTCAGTGAAAAATGGAAGCTTAAGATAACATAGAGATTCCCATAAACCACGAGGCCGTATACAGTAACGAAGCGGCAGTGCAAACCTATATAAGAAAGTAAGTCAAAAGGCACTTGTGAGATACTTTTTATCCTACAGGATTCTCAAAAGCAAAAAATTGTAAATGAAAAGTTCTTGAACAATGAGCAAAAAAATTGTAAGTGAAAAGTTCATGAACAGTGAGCAACTCCCTCCAAACCAATGGGAACCTCTTAACTTCCATCTCATATAGCAGCAAAAGCTCAACTTGCTAAGGAAGGAAAACAGAATTGACTAGGAAATTTAAACCAGCAAAAAAAATAAAGCGATCAAACAAACCAGAGGCCTGTGTAAACCAAGAGGCCTGGTGATGTAATCGGGTGACAAACCTAAATAAAAATCAGGAAATAAAAGAAATATGTGAGGTGAATATCCACCTCAGCTGTAATAGTATAACTAAAAGAATATAAGAACGAGTAAGCTCCCTCAAAAAACCCGTGGAAACCTTAAAGGCCATACCCTCTAAAAACCAGTGGAAACCTCTATGCCGTTATGGCCTTTTCTTCAAGCCTATAAACCGTGAGCTCACATCCAGAAATGAAATCACAGACCTAAATAAGATGAGAAAATCAAAAAACAAGTGTGGAATATATTAATCTACAAGAATCTCAAAACCAACACCTTTTTAATGAAATGTTTGATAAGAGTGAGCAAACTCCCTTAAACCAGTAAGACCCCTATATCATGAAAGATTAACTGAGGGCAGCAAACCTGAAGCAAAAGCTTAATTCAATAAAGAAAGGAAATAGAGGTATAAGATTATTCAAAAAAAAGTTTGGGATTATAACAAACTCCGACAAAGGCAGAAACCACGAGACCCGGAGAATGTTAAAACCTACCTGAAGTCATAAACCAAAAAAAATATGTGTAAGATGAAATCCCAAAAGCTAAGGTTTTAAATGAAATTTCATTGGAGTGAACAAACTCCCTCCAACCAACAGAAACCTCTATGGCTCTATATGCTTAACCCCCTAAGGATGGAAACAGGTAGACTATGACAATATAAATTCAGTGAAAAATGGAAGCTTAAGATAACAAAGAGACTCCCATAAACCACTAGCCCGGATACAGTAATGGAGCGGCAGTGCAAACCTATATAAGAAAGCAAGTCAAAAGGCACTTGTGAGATACTTATTATCCTACAGGATTCTCAAAAGCAAAAAATTGTAAATGAAAAGTTCATGAACAGTGAGCAACTCCCTCCAAACCAATGGGAACCTCTATTATACCCTTAACTTCATCTCATATACAGAAGGCATTCTGCAAGTCTGCAGCAAAAGCTCAACTCGCTAAGGAAGGGAAACAGAATTGACTAGGAAATTGGAACCAGAAAAGAAAATTAAGCAGGCAAACAAATCATGAGGCCGGAGTAAACCACGAGGCCTGGTGATGTAATCAGGTGACAAACCTAAATAAAAATCAGGAAATAAAAGGAATACGTGAGGGGAATATCCACCTCAGCTATAATAGTATACCTAAAAGAATCTAAGAACGAGCAAGCTCCCTCTAAAAACCAGTGAAAACTTTTAAGGCCATACCATCTAAAAACCAGTGGAAACCTCTATGCCTTTGTGGTCTTTTCGTCACGCCTATAAACAGTGAGGTCACATCCAGAAATGAAATTACAAACCTTAATAAGATGAGAAAATCAAAAGACAATTGTGGAATATATTATCTACAGGAATCTCAAAAACTAACATCTTTTAAATGAAATGTTTGATAAAGAGTGAGAAAACTCCCTTAAACCAGTGAGATCCCTATATCATGAAGATCCCTATATCATGAAAGATAAAATGTTTGATAAGAGTGAGCAAACTCCCTTAAACCAGTGAGATCCCTAAATCATGAAAGATTAACTGAGGGCAGAAAACCTGAAGCAAAAGCTTAAATCTTATAAAGAATATAAGGTATAAGATTATTAAAAAAAAAGGTTTGGTTACAAACTACGAGAAAGGCAGAAACCATGAGACCCGGAGAGTGTTTAAACCTAAATGAAGTCAGAAACCCAAAAGCTAAAGTTGTAAATGAAATTTCATTAGAGTGAACAAACTCCCTCCAACCAACGGAAACCTCTATGTCTCTAAATGCTTGACCAGCTAAGGACTGAAACAGGTAGACTGATAATATAAATTCAGTGAAAAATGGAAGCTTAAGTTAACAAAGAGACTCCCATAAACCATGAGGCCGGATACAGTAATGGCGTGCCAGTACAGACCTATATAAAAAAGGAAGTCAAAAGGCACTTGTGAGATACTTATCCTATAGGATTCTCAAAAGCAAAAAATTGCAAATGAAGAGTTCATGAAGAGTGAGCAACTCCCTCCAAACGAATGGGAAACTCTATTATACCCTTAACTTCATCTCACATGCATAAGGCATTCTGCAAGTCTGCAGCAAAAGATCAACTCGCTAAGGAAGGGCAACAGAATTGACTAGGAAATTTGAACCAGCAAAAAAATTTAAGCAGGCAAACAAACCATGAGGCCTATGTAAACCACGAGGCCTGGTGATATAATCAGGTGACAAACCTAAATAAAAATCAGGAAATAAAAGAAAGATGCAAGGGGGATATAATAGTACAACTAAAAGAATCTAAGAACGAGCAAGCTCCCTCGAAAAACAAGTAGAAACCTTGTCATACCCTCTAAAAACCAGTGGAAACCACTATGCCCTTATGGCCTTTTTCTTCAAGCCTATAAACCGTGAGGTCACATCCATAAATGAAATTACAGACCTAAATAAGATGAGAAAATCAAAAGACAAGTGTGGAATATATAATCTCCAGGAATCTCAAAAACTAACAGCTTTTAAATGAAATGTTTGATAAGAGTGAGCAAACTCCCTTAAACCAATGAGATCCCTATATCATGAAAGATTAACTAAGGGCAGCAAACCTGAAGCAAAAGCTTAATTCGAAAAAGAAAGGAAATATAAGGTATATAAGAATATTCAAAAAAAAAGTTTGGGAATTTATAACAAACTCTGACAAAGGCAGAAACCACGAGACCCAGAGAGCGTTAAAACCTAAATGAAGTCAGAAACCAAGAATATTATGTGTAAGATGAAATCTCAAAAGCTAAAGTTGTAAATGAAATTTCATTAGAGTGAACAAACTCCCTCCAACCAACGGAAACCTCTAAGGCTCTATCTGCAGGTAGACTATGACAATATAAATTCAGTGAAAAAGCTTAATTCAATAAAAAAAGGAAATACAAGGTATAAGATTATTCCAAAAGAAAGTTTGGATTTTGGAATTAGAACAAACTCCCACGAAGGCAGAAACCACTAGACTCGGAGAGTGTCAAAACCTAAAAGAAGTCAGAAACCAAAAGAATTATGGGTAAGATGGAGTCTCAGAAGTTAAAAATTGTAAATGCATTTCATTAGAAGTGTACAAACTCCCTCCAAACCAACGGAAACCTCTATGTCCTTAACTTCACATCAAATAGACAGCATCCTCCAAGCCTGCAGCATAAGCGTAGCCCGCTAAAGATTGAAACATGTAGACTATGGTCTATGACTATATAAATTCAGTAAAAAAATGGAACTTTAAGTTGACATACAGACTCCCATAAACAATGAGGCCAGATCCAGTACTGGAGTGGCAGATCTATATACAAAAGAAAGTCAAAAGGCACTTGTGAGATACATTATCCTACAGGAATCTCAAAAGCAAAAGCTTACAAATGTAAAGTAAGAGTGAGCAACTCCCTCAAACCAATGGAAACCTCTATTATATATCATTAACTTCATCTCTCTCATATATAAAGCATTTTTCAAGTCTGCAGCAAAAGCTCAACTCTCTAAGGAAGTAAAAACAAATTGACTACGAAATACAAATCCAGTAAAAAAATTGAGCAAGCAAGCAAAAAAACTCTTCTACACCACCTCTATTGTAATGGAGTGGCATAATAAACAGAGAAAACCAAAATTATAATGGGATACACAGACCTTGGTCTTAGGCTAAAGATAGTAAATAAGATGCTATTTCTGAGTAAGCAAACTCCCCCTTAAAACCAGTAAAAGCGTCTGTATCCTTAGCATCATGACACATAAATTGAGGGGTTGCAAAGGAAACTCATGGTATGAGAGGAAAATTTTAGCGTAAAAAAAATGGGTTAACAAAGAAACTCCCATAAACCACGAAGCCTGGTGAGAGACAAACCTAAATAAAATCAGAAAATTGAAATAATCATGTGTGGATACAGACGTCAAGGAATCTCAAAAGCTAAAAATAGTAAATCAAATGTTCAGCAAGTGTCAAACTCCCTAAGTGTGACAAACGCCTTTCAAAGCAGCGATAAACCTCAATACCCTTAACTTCAAATCAAATATACAGCCTGCACCAAGCCTGCAACATAAGCTCATGTGGTGTAATACATTCCAAGATGTGGCTCCAGTTAATCCGATCTCGCTGGCTTCGTTTCTAGAAGTATCGGCTCTGTAACAGCAGTCAGTCCCGAAGCTTTAGGTAAATAAAGCTACTTACAGTCACACACAAACAAGACTTGGAAGAATAGAACATTCCTTTAGACAGCCATGACTCTTCTGCAAAAAACTGAAGGATGGAGGATTGTCTTCACAAATGTACGACATACCTCTGATTGGCCACATAGCTAAAACCTAAATCAAATCAAATCAACTTCTAGAAGATATAAAATAGTTTCTCTTGACTACCATAACAAGATTGAAAAGCAAGAGCAGTACCATTCTCCAACTGGTTCTCCATGACACAGGTTCTACAATGCTGCTTCTGTTTACACAATACTTATGACGAAGTGAGATTAAATCCATCCTTAGAGACTAGGGGAAGTATGGCTGTCCTTGTACCAAAAATCTAGCTGCGGAGTAAAACCACAACTCACTTGAGGCAAGAAAACAGATACGAGCAAGTTTGCAGCAACTGTTCTTTATCATCAAATCTAACCTATGACAATCATGTTTTCCGCAGAAAAACAAACAGCCGACAAGAAACTGAAACCTAAGTTCAAGTACATAACTTATCATGAGGGGAGTAATTATCACACAATTACGCAGTTTCAGAAGCCAGAATCTTCATTAAACCTTCTCCAAAGCCAGCTCACAAATTAGTGGAGATGAGTCTAAAACGCAGCTAATCATCGGTGTGTAATTAAAAGAAAAACCAACATAGAATACCCATTGACTCAAAGCCTTCTCCAAAGCCACCTGATAATCAAAAATCACACCAAGATCATAATTGTATCGTACCGAAAATCAGATCTGTGAATAGGGCAGTCTCTAACCGTCCATGTTCTCAATCACCTTTTCACTATTAGCCGCATAACCCTATGCACAATGTATACCATAGCTCTAATTCAAATATTAAACCAGCATCATAACTGAATCATACCGACAATCCCATGTTCTCAATCATCAACCATGTGCACAAATGCATGGCATAGCTTTGATTGGTTGTGTCACTGAACTTCTGAAGTCTACAACAAATCAAACCAATTGCAAGAAAAACTCCTTATATAATAGATTCCCTGGACTAACATAACGGGATTGAAGAGTCAAAGCAGCACCATTCTCTAACTAATTCCTTCGAAAACAGCTTCTTCAATGATTATTCTGCATATACCTAAATGAGAAGGGAACATCCGCATACAGACAAGAGGCAACATCAATTGAATAACAAGGGAATGATTAGCTTAGCTCTCTTAATGTCCTTGTACCACAATGTTCCAGCTACGGCGTAAAACCTCCATTCATTTCAGGCAAGAATACTCCAATGCACCGACAATAGTAAAAAGCCAATTTGATCGAATTGAAAGGAAAAGGTCGACATTCTTACAGAGGGCAATGAAGAAACCCCGACTTGAAAGGAATACAGCCTGAGAGTAAAAAGAACAAATCGGGCAACAACAGTATAATAATATGCTGTTTGGTTGCCTTCCTATCACTCTACGAGACAGATTAGAGAGAGTGGCTATCGAGAAACAACCTGATATGCGTTGGCCAAGAAAGTCAGCCACCACCATCAATTGAGCCAAAAATCTTGATGAAACCCCACAATGTCCTAGCTGTCCTTGAAGATAGATAATACTCCGTTCGTCCTAATCATTTGTCAACCTTTTATATTCTATGTGATAGATATATTAATCAAAGATAAACAAGTGATTGGAACGGAGAGAGTACATAATAAACTAGATAAACAAGTGATTGAGATAGATTTAAAAATGAGAAAACCAGCTTGACAGGGATGCTGCAGCTCCACAGTAGATATAACTCCACCCTGTCTAAAGGATGCTTACGGAAACACAAACATTAACACGCATTCTAAGCAGCCATGTTAATAAATCTGATTAGTATAACCTAAGATTTAAAAAAAAAAAAAAAAAAAAAAAAAAAAAAACAACAACATAACAGGCGCGTCCATGTTAATTAATCTTTTCTAGATGCGCAATGATAAATCTAGAAAAGACGTAAATTCCAGAACTATCTATTATATCCTATGTGAGCATGAGAACCACGACAGTCGGGTGCAATCAAAGCAATTTAATGAGTCATGGTTTGGGTAAATAGACAAATAAGCGACAAATATTTGAAACCCTAAAAGTTATTTGTAAATTAAATCAAGTGAGAGTAATTATCACCAAAATTAACGTATTTTCAGGATCCAGAGTCTTGATCAAACCTTCGTCGACAAATTAATCTGAAATTAACAATCATCACCTATGTTACCATTAAATTAGGTAAATACCACTTCGCAATTCAATCGTACAGAAAAATCACGAACAAAATTATCATCAAACCTTCGTCGACAAATTAATACCAAATCAATCACCAAAATTAGAGCCGTTAAATCCTCTAAATCATCTTTTCGTAAAATCTAGTAGATGAATTCAATCAATGACGAAAAATCAAATCAATATCATCTTCAACAAATGAATACCAAAATCAATCACCAAAAATAGAGCGCCGTTAAATCCTCAAAATCGTCTCACGTAAGAAATTCGTTAAAACCTAGCAGATGAATTCAATTAACGGAACCACGATAACGAAATCAAATTAATATCATCAGAATAATTCATCAATCTTCGAATAACATAACATCATCAGCGCAAATTAATACGAGAAATAACATCAACTAACATCATCAGCGCAAATTAATACGAGAAAGAAACAAAGGAAGAACGGATGAATTAAGAGAGAGAAATAGAGAAGATTGGGGGAGAAATTAGTAAAAGAGAGCGCGGAAGATTGGAGGATGAAATTTATTGGAACCACAAAAGAGGTATATATATAGGAGAAAATAAGGCGGTTGGCACTTGGCAACGGAATTGCGGATTTTCCACGCGTTTTCCTTTTTTAGTCGGTCACATTGACTTTTTCTTTTTTTATTTATTCTTTGATTGATTCTTTCCTTAGTCCGACAAATAACACAATTGTTTGTTAAAATTGTCTCTTACCTTAAAGCAGCCCAATTAAATAAATAAAGTTCGCTCGATAAATAAAACAAGACTTTGCGACGGGTCAAATACATATCATTTACATGAATGTGGTACCCGTTTGCATTAAACTCATCTTGATGACAAAGACATCAAAAGGGGTGGCTACACTTTGTTTGAGTATGACTATTGTACTGCAAAGCATTATTTTATTGCCAATTGTACTTGGTTTACCATATTTAATTCCAATAATTTGCAATAAGTGTATTTTGCATTTAATGCGTTTGAGTTCTTTGCCCCCCATGCACAACCCTACCTCCATTTCACCATTATTTTGCACAACAATTTCCTTCCATTCTCATAATTAGACCTGGCAAAATCAACCCGACCCGGTTGACCCGACCCGAAAAGGATGACCCGAGACCCGAAATTGACCCGAATTGCTGAACCCGAATGACACCCGAAGCCCGAAGTGACCCGACCCGACCCGAAAATGACCCGAGGTTTCATGGACCCGCAATGACCCGACCCGAAATGACCAATCCGAAACCACTCAACCCGAAAATGACCCGACAAAATATAACTTTAATTGACCCTAATAGACTTGAAATGCCTCTCTTCTCTTAATCTTTGACCCAAAAATGGCCTGACCCGAATTAACCCAACCCGCTTGACCCGAAACACATCCGACCAACAAACCCGAAATAGACCCGTAACCCGAAATGAACTGACCCGATCCGAACTAATCCAAAAATTTGAGAAACCCGAAATGACCCGACCCAAACTGGCCCGACCCGAACCCGACCCGGTTGACCCGTTTGCCAGGTCTACAGTCATAATTCTGAACTTCTTTCCACATTTTCCTTTCTCTCTATAATTTACAACTAAAATGGCGTAAAAATTGCACTTCATTATTCTCATAATTCGAAAAAAATGGCGTAAAAATTGCACTTTATTATTCTCATAGTTCGAAAAAAATGGAGGATCTTCAACAAACTTTCACAGAAATGTTAGTTGATGGTGCCCTAATCGTTCCAACAACAATGGAAAGTGCAGATAATAATCATGGTGGGATAATTCATCAGCCTTCAACAGAAAACACGACGAGTAGAGGTATGCCTTTTTTACGCCATTTTTCTGTTGAGAAGGTAGGGCAAATTATTATTATTATTAATGTTACTATAATACATCTTAACATCAAGGAAATAAAAAGTTTATATTGCATTATATTGATGTGTTTGTGACATTTGTATTGCATTATATTGATGTGCAAAGTCTTATTGAGTATAAAGTTTGATTTTTGTTAAGTTTTACCATCATGAACTGTAATATTAGTTTATAGTTTTTCAGTGTACCATATATGTTTGATTTTACTGTAATATAATGGATGTTTACATTTATCGTATTTTTGTCTGTACTGTTGGTCCAAATGTCAGCCTGTTAATTTATTAATTTGAATATTATTTTTAGGTTTTCAGTGCAGCATATGTGTATGATTATAACGGATGTTTAAATATAATACGGATGTTTAAATATAATGGATGTTTACCTTTTCTGTGTTAATGGCTTTACTGTTAGTCCTAATGTCACCCTGTCAACAATAATGCATATTGTTATTTATCTGTTTAATGTGTGCATTTTCCTACATAATGTCACCATGTCAACTCCATTGGGCCAGCTTACTTGGAAACAAATTTTGTATATCAAACAAATGTGTCTAATTTTCGTCCTAATGTAACCCTGTAACTAGAGTAGGGATGAATATGTAAATGCAGATGTTGCTATTTATGTTATAAATGTTTACACTTTCTTGCCTAATGTGACCCTGTAAACCTCTGCAGGTACAGATTATTCAAAATCCCTATTGGGAATGAAAGCAGAGAAATGGGGAATTAATTTATGAGATGTTTAGGAAACACTCACAGGCCATTGGTTTCAGCATTAGGAAAGCAACTTCTCGCAGAGCGAACGGGCCTGGCACACCCGAAATCGAGAGATACTTTGTATGTTCATGTGCCGGAGTACATGAAAATGGTAATAGGCGAGACGATAACGGCAATCCTTTGAGGAATTCTGCAGTTACACGTTGCCAATGCAAAGCCGGTTTAAGGACACAAGTAAACGAGGACGGGCAGTGGGAGGTAATGCAACATTTCACAGAACACAACCATGACCTGACTCTCACTCAATGGCAACAACACCACCGCTCGGAGAGGAGAATAACTGATGCTGAGGCAGAGGCTATAAGGGCCTTGACTGAAGCCTTTATAGCCCCCTCGGTTCAATACAAAGTGGCAGTTGCTGTAGCAGGGGGAGATATATTCGTCGGACACACCAAGAGGGATCACATCAACTTTGTTCATAGGCTGAAGATTAAAGCGATCGAGGGCGGTGACGCAGCCACGCTAATTAATCATCTCACTCAAAGACAAGCTGAGGATCCGGGGTTTTTCTTCCGAGTCCAATTCAACAAAGAAGGGAGACTCCATCACCTTTTCTGGTGTGACTCGATGATGAGGGAGGACTACCGATTGTATCATGACGTTGTCATATTTGACACAACGTATCGCACTAATAGGTACAATCTTATTTGTGGTGCATTTGTCGGTATAAATAACCACTAGTCCAATGTCATGTTTGGGTGTGCTTTCCTATCCGACGAGCAAGAAGAATCATTCCAATGGTTGTTCAGTGTGTTTAATGAAGCTATGGGTGAGGATGTTTGTCCTGTCTCTATTTTCACTAACCAAGACAAAGCAATGACAAATGCAGTTGAAGCGGTATATTATGTGTCTTACTGTTAAGTTTCGCATGTTGAGTTATCCCACCATTATGTGACCACTTAACTTTGGATAACATTAATCCCAAATATGATAACAAATTATATTGGTGGAAAAGCTGAGGTCAAATCTGAAGAGGTCACTATATTAAGATCTTATGTTATTAGATCAATAACATATGTCACCATATTTTACTAATTCAAATGGGAACTCAAATGACAACAATTTTCCAAACTTTGTCAACATATTTTAGTAATCAACCTTTTGAGTTAAATTAAAGATGTCACCATATGAAGCACTTATGTAATCACATGGGAATAAAAAATATAGCTATAAACATATGACCTCTATACGCTAACATTGTCTTCTGTCCTTAGCAGATATACCCAGAAGCAAGCATAGACTATGTATAGTTAATTGTTCAATATGTGACCACTTAACATATGTTTACAATTGTCCAAAAGTTGACAACATATTTTAATAATCAGCTCTTTGACTTAAGTTGAAGATGTCACCATATGAAGCACTTATGTAATCACATTGAATGGCAACATTATTCGCAGATATATAATCATATTATACTGATGAACTTGTGTGTTAATTATTAAGATGTCACCATATGAATCTGTTAAGTAATGATTTCAATTGAATAGTGAAACCATAAACATATGACTTCTAAAGGCTAACATTGTCTTCTGTCCTTAGCAGATATACCCAGAAGCAGCCATAGACTATGTGTAGTTAATTGTTCAATATGTGACCACTTAACCCATGTTTACAATTGTTCAAAAGTTGACAACATATTTTAATAATCAGCTTTCTGACTTAAGTTGAAGATGTCACCATATGAAGCACTTATGTAATCACATTGAATGGCAACATTATTCCCAGATATGTAATCATATTATACTGATGAACTTTTGTGTTAATTATTCATATGTTACCATATGAATCTGTTAAGTAATGATTTCAATTGAATAGTGCAAACATAAACATATGACTTCTAAATGCTAACATTTGTCTTCCCTCCATACGATATACCTGAAGCGGCATAGGCTATGCCAATGGCATATCCAACAGAACGCCATCTCACACTTTGGACATTTAAAGCATGATCGGACATTCCAGAATTTGTTCAACAAATGTCTTAATGGTTGTTTTAACGACAAGGAATTTGAAGCGACATGGCAAAGAATGACGACAGAGTATGGTGTTGAAAACCACCCATGGTTCAATAGATTGTATAGTTTACGAATCAAATGGTGCACTGCATTGAATAATCAGTATTTCTCCGCGGGTATCATTTCTTCCCAAAGGAGCGAGAGTACAAATCATGCTATGGGGTTCCAAGCTTCAAAAACAACGTCAGTCACTGAATTCTTTGGAATATTTGAGACGACCGTGAGAAGGTGGAGAGGAGATGAGGAGCGGAAAGAATTTAACTCTATAAGAGCGTCTCCTACATCCGTGTTCCCCCTTGTAGACCTTCTACAACATGCATCGCATATATACACTATGTAGCTGTTCCGTGTGTTTGAGAAGGAGTTTGGACTTGCAATGGGCACCCGGGCAGCACTTATCACCCATGAAGATACCACCTTAATCTATAGTGTCGACACGGTTAGCAACGAGGGTTCTTCCCATCATGTTACTTATGATTGCGGGAACAACTTGTGTGCTTGCACTTGTAGGAAGTACCAAGTAATGGGCATCATATGTTACCACATCATACGGGTCCTGCACATGCATTCTGTTCCGGAGATCCCAGCTAGTTGCATACACAGGAGGTGGACGAAATTCGCAAAAATGGGGGTCTGGAAACGTTTACTACCTTCTGATATGCGCCGAAGTGCCGTAAATGAGGCCATTAATTAGCGACATTCAACACTCACCAATGTCCACAATCTCATAACAAAGAGCCAGAAGGTAATGGAGGCAAGGGTAATTGTGGAGAAGTTCTTTGAGGCGGCAAATGCTGAAGTAATAGTGTTACTGCAAAAGCTTTCTGTGGACGCCGAAACAAACACTCAAACAACCGAAGAGCGTCCTATCCTTGATCCTATCCGTGTCACGACGAAAGGTAGGAGCGCAAGGAAAAAAAGCGGACTTGGAAAGAAGAAGAAAGCCAAAAAAGCTACTGCCAACGATGGGGACGCCTACACCCCAATACCTCGTCTCCTGTGAACGTCGCTGATATGGTAACATTTTGACCTTTTGCAAACCACAACGCATCAAAGCTGCTGCCATTTAGCCATAGAGCGTGGAAGACATTACTGTTGTGACCATTATTGTATTATTTGTTAGGTTATCTAAAATGGTCCGATATTTGTCATTTTGAACAATGTCGTAATGTTTGGAAGTATGGTCTGCTTTTTGGAACCGAATTAATGTTACCATTATTGTACAATCTGTTAGCAGATCTTAAATGATTAGATAATGGTTTGCACTTTTAAAGGCATGTTGCCATTCTTGGACTATATGTAACTATAAAAATTTGGTAACATTATTGCTGAAAGTATAAACAGCTTAGGGTTGCCACTCTTTTAAAGTATAGACATTATTCTTCCAACATATGTTACAAAATATAACATGGTAACATAATTCTTCAAACTGTAAACCATTTAAGTTGGCCCTTAAGTTCATTTTTTTCTAAGAAACAATGTTGAATTAAAAGGTTGCCTTATGACTCGTTAAATAATGTCCTTATTTTTGCACAATATGATACCATAATTATATGTATACACTTGACATTTTTAACTAATTCAGCATTTCAGCCTATGGAAGGATATGACATTGACCTTTGATAGTCTAGACACTATTCTTGGAACATATGTTACCAAATAGAACATGGTAACATAATTGTTCAAACTATAAACCATCTGCTTTGGTCCTAAGTTGTTCCTTTTTTTTATACGAAATGGCATAACTTAAAATACCCATATAAGGGAGGGGAAACACAAATATATAACAAACAAAGAAGCCATAGCTATACAAACACAAATATTTAACAAACCCAGTGAACATGTCCGAAAATAAGGCCGTACAACAGGGCCATAATTAAGATCCAAAATGAGGCCATACATTAGGGCCATAACTAATATCCAAAATAAGGCCATCCATCAGGGCCATAATTATCCAAAATAAGGCCATACATTAGGCCCATAAACAACATCCAACCATGACATGTCTACTACTTCGGGGCAGCTGATTTCCTCCCCCTACTGCGGGTGTTAGTCGGGCAGGTTCTCTGACTAGTAACGCCAATGTCATCAAGGCCAAGGGAAAATGAAGGCGCCTGCACCATTTCCACATTCACAAGTGCATCCAACTTTTTGCCAAGCGCATTCCAAGCAGCAACAAACCCCGGTGAACCCAACGCTTGCGTAAATGACCCCTGGGACTGTTCGCCTTCACCCACAGTACTTGTCACAGATCCTGACTGAAGCTCGTCTGCAAATCCCTCCTGGGCTGCTAACTCACGCATTAGGCTCTTGTGCATAACGGAGACCACTGAAAGGTTCCTCCTTGTCGTCATCCAATTGCGGACTCGCACCTATACAAAATGAAGTGATATAATGTAAACATAAAATGAAATGATATAATGTAAACATAACAGATGGTCACATACTGATTGTAGACGTAAACATTACAAAGATCAAGAATGTTAGCTGCCAACATTTATAACCAATCTGGTCACATACTGTCTGAAGACATCAACATTAAAAAAGATGAAAGAAGAGAGCGTATATCATTATACGAGGCCTGCAATTCCTCATCAGTCTGAATACCTTCAGGTAGTGGGAGTTGAATAAATCTGGACGGAGGTCCCCTAGAAGCAGGTTCCTGGTCATCTCTGCGACGGTACAGGCGCTTCACCTGGTGCCTTGATATTGGATATGTGTCCAGCTCCAAAATACCAATCCCAAAGCCGCGATGATGCGGGTATGCAGCAACTTCCTGGGCCATTCTCTCCTTCAATCGCTCAAGAGTCCAATGCTGAACAAGCGGTAGGCTAGTCGGTTCTGGGAGTCCCCACCAAGTCAGACGGTGGAAGTACATCATCTTTAGAAACATTAGACAACCTCCTACATTCTTTGTGTCGTTGAACATCCACGACTCAACTGCTTGGTTGAGACGTAGCAACACCAATGAACACCAGTCCAGCTGTGAAATAGAGTCCACATCCTCCACTGCTTTCACCACGCGTAAGTCGATACGATTGTGCATCGTTGGTGCAAGGAAACTCCCCATAGCAAAGACCACAAACATTTTCTTAAAATCAGCACTCCCGTCAGGCAGCCCCAACATCGCTACTCTAACACTCTCTATTGATATCTCATCTTTCTTCGTGACCTTGAAACCTTCACGCCAAATCTGTGCCAATTCCTGATCGATCCTCGGTTCTATTGTTTTGTCAATACACGGTAGCATGAAGGCATCGTAGACATCATGTTTGGTTAGAACAAATTGGACATGGCGGTTAAACAAGAACATCCTTGAACTAGGGTCATATTTATGGAGCAACCTGTCGACCATCTGATGATAAAAAGCGTGTGTCTTCAACTCTAGTAGCCCACCAAAACCGATGTCCTCGATATCCTTTTTCCGAGCGTCTGTTAGAATAGCAATCAGATTGAACAATTGCCTCGGTGATCCATGGCCATCCACCTCCTTCTTTTTCCTACGACATAGTTCAAGCATATGTTAATATTTGTAACCAACATCCCTAACCAAATTGGTCACATTTTACTATCAAAACACACACACAAAAGACACCAAATTCGCCACTATTTGACATCATTCCAAACATGCTACAATAAAATGATAACTGGTCACAAATAAAACTATGCAACATTTCATATATATTACATATTGATAGCTTCCAACATTCATGAATATTTTGGTCACATTTTAATATCAAAACACACCAAAAAAGACACCAAATTAACAACACTTTGACACCATTACAAACATGCTACAATAAAATGATAACTGGTCACAAATAAAACTATGCAACAATTCATATATAGTACATATTGATAGCTTCCAACATTCATGAATAATTTGGTCACATATTTCAATCAAAACACACCAAAAAAGACACCAAATTAACAACACTTTGACACCATTCAAATCATGCTACAATAAAATAAAAAATGGTGACAAATAAAACGGTGCCCATTACATATATAGTTCATATTTATTTGCTTATTGCCACCTAACTACATAATCCACCAAAGTGATGACAAAGATAATCCACCTAAGTACATAATCAACAGACACAAATTGTTCCCAATTAATGCACAATTTGTCACCATGTCAATTACACTTCCTTCACCATTTATAAAATAATGTCAGATGCCATCATTCCTAACCGATTTGGTCACATTTTACAATCAAAACATGCCCAAAAAAGACACCAAATTCACAACACTTTGACACCATTCAAATAATGCTACAATAAAATGAAAAATGGTGACAAATAAAATGTTGCAGCATTACATATAGAGTCCATATTTATTTGCTTATTGTAACTTAATTACATAATAAACCAAAGTGATCACAAAGCAGGTTAATCAACAGATACAAATTGTTCCCAATTAATCAAAAAATTGTCACCATTTCAATTACACTTCATTCACCATATTTACAATAATGTCAGATGCCATCATTCCTAACCAATTTGGTCACATTTTACATTCAAAACAAACCCCAAAAAGACACCAAATTCACAAACTTTGACACCATTCAAATAATGCTCCAATAAAAATGAAAAATGGTGACAAATAAAACCATATAGCATTACATATAGAGTCCATATTTATTTGCTTTTTTTAACCTAACTACAGAATCCACCTAAGTGATCACAAAGCTGGTTAACCAACAGACACAAATTCAGCCCAATTAATCAAAAAATTGTCACCATTCCAATTACACTTCCTTCACCATATATAAAATACTGTCAGATGCCAACATTCATAACCAAATTGGTCACATTTTACATTCAAAACACACCAAAAAAAGACACCAAATTCACAATACTTTGACACCATTTAAATAATGCTACAATAAACTGAAAAATTGTGACAAATAAAATCATGCAGCATTACATCTACAGTTCATATATATTTGCTTATTTTAACCTAACTACATAATCCACCTAAGTAATCACAAAGGTGGTTAATCAACAGACACAAATTTATCCCAAATAATCCAAAAAATTTATCCCAAATACTGTCCCATGCCAACATTCCTAATCAATTTGGTCACATTTTATAATCAAAACACACTAGAAAAAAAACACCCAATTGACAACACTTTTATCTCAAGGAAAGACATATAATCATTTATCTCAATCAAAACACATCAAAATGGTGACAATTTATCAACATATAAACATTTATCTAAATGAAAGAAACATTCTCAATCAAAGAACACACCAAAAATGAGGTTAATAACTTACTTTCCCACCACAAGAGAAGAGTCATCCCCCTTCCGCTTCTTGGATCCCTCACCAACTTCGGCCTTCCCCTTTACAACTTTCAATGCCGTTGGCTTTAGTGGACGATCTGCACAATTACAACTATTTAGCACACGAAATGTGCACAACATAGATCCATTTGTAACCACTTCAGATTTGTAACATACACATAAAAAATGGTCACATAAAATATTCCATAGACCATTCACCTCATTTACTAGGAAAAGATTTTACCTTTAGTTACCTCCATTGGCTTTGACACCGTTTTCTTCTTCGGCGCGCTTTTCCCAACCATTACCGCCATATTGACAGCGGCATTGACACGATCTTTTTATGGCGAAAGAAAATATTATTAGGATGACAACAAATTAGTGATAAATGTAAATACAAAATGATAAACCATAAACTTGCCTTCTTCATCATCATCCTTTGCTCATCTTCATCTCATTTCTTCACCCGACTCCTCAATCTCTTCCTCTTCCTCCACAAATTTATCCTTCCCCTTACTATTACCAATGCTGAACGTCACCTTATTCTTCGTCCCCTTTCTCTGACATGCAAGATCTTCATTCGCATCCTCGTTCACATCCTCTTCTGCCACAATCGCTTTACCTTTTCCCCTCACTTTTGCGGCCACAACTTTCTTTCCTCCGCTTTCCGCCCAACCTCATTCACTAAACCTAACAACAATAAAATGAACAAACAACATTAATGAACCCTAAGTAAACGATACATCGGAATAATTGAAAAAAGAAACCCACTAAGTAGGAATAATTGAAATTGAAAATATGAACCAAACCAGTTGAAATTGAAACCATTTGAAAATATGAACCAAACCAAACTATTTTACTAAATAAAAAAAACAGATCATTACCTTCTCCTGCATCATCCATCTTTGAACCTCTAGTAGTTTTCTTATTTGGCCCCCTTCTTGCTGCTTGTTTCGTTGGCATTATGATGACTTTGGTTGATTTTATGGGTATTTTAGATGGTTATGTTATGAGAATATGAAGATAGAGGATTAAGAGAGAAGAAAGAAAGTTGTGACGATGAATGAAGAGGAGTAAATGTGGAAATAATTATGAATATGGTTGGTTTTCAAAATGAAAAGTGGACGGTTTCTTGCTTTGGGAAGGATGAATTAATTAATAATTTCTCTCAACATCTCTTTTCATTTCCCATGCAAAACGCGGACAATGAGTCCCACATCACCTCACAACCCGTTTCCACTAAAACACTACTATTCGCCCCGTCGCAAGCTTGTGACGGATAACCCGTCAGAAGCAAGACTTATTGACCAAAGAGCATAACTTTATCAAAGTAACTACGCACACATCTCATAGTAGGTAGATAGCATTACAATTCAAACCAACTAAAAAAAATCAAAGTAACTACACTACGTTCTCTCTCCCTCTTCAACCTTTACCTTACTTTGATATAAAAAATAAGCACGAGTGTAACACTCCGTAAATTTGAAGACCTTTATTATATTTTAAGAGTAATATTTTAATCTATTTTAATTTAATATTAATTTATTTGAAATAAAATTTATTTGATAAAATATAACCTTATTTTATTTTGAAGAAATGTAATCATTTTTGATAGTTTAGAAATGTTTAAAAGTGATTTAAACTATATTTAAACCTTTTCCTTTGATAAAATAGATTTCGGATAAAAGTCGTAAAATTGGGATTTTCCCATTTCTTACGGTCGTTGGGTAAACGAGTTTGGATATTGGGCATATGAGTACTTAATCTTTTAGTAAAATCGTGTTTAAGAACTTTAATTTTCTCGGAAATCGCGTTCGACGAATATTTCTAATTTCCGTCGAAACGAACCAAAACGTAAACAAATGACCCATCTCCCCATGCCTTTTGGCTGGCCACCTACCCTCCATTTGTCCCCTCTTCCAATTTCCATTTCCTCCATAACTCAATCTATCTCCTCCTTCTCTCAAACACCAAAAACCCACTAAAAATCCTCCTTACAATCCCTAAATCCACCATAAATCCTTCATTTCTCCACCATATTTCATATTTTTTATTAAGTAATTTTGTCGGGCTTTATGCTATTGAATTAGTCTTACCTAAATATAGGTCTTATATAAGAATTTGTGCCCATTTATTTTTTCCTTTTTTACCCTTACTTCACAATTAGATACCCATTTATTTTACTTTTGCTGGGTGAAAGCTGGGAGGGAGTAACATATTACTCCGTAGCTCTAAGGTATTACACAACAGTCCCAATATTTCAGGTTTGTCTGATTTCCATTTCATTATTTATTTCTATCAATCATTTTGATTAATGTTCAATTACCCAGGTTCAATTTTTATAATTAACTCCCTGTTTTGACTAATGATGTAGATTAGCATTGATGTTGAGGTATTAACAAAAAAACGTAAGAAGAGAAGGCTGGTTAAGAGTTAGGTTATGGAGAAACAAAAATCTGGAATTTGTAAAACGCATAAAATGGTTTACTTTGAACTTGGAAGTTTTAGCGCAGAAAGTGGTTTTGTACTTGTAATTAAATTGGGAGTTGGGGTTTTGTAATTAAATAGGAAAAGAGGGGTTTAGTCTTAATTCATTCATGTCAGGTTGTTAGATTTGTTTAAAGTTGCAAACTTTATTATTAAATTATGCTCAATCTTATGTGTAGAGTAATTTTGTGTGTCATGTGTTAGCTTAAGTATGTTTAGTCTTAATTCTTTTTAATGTTATGTCGTTAGATTAGTTTAAAGTTGCAAACTTTAGGGGTTTGCTAAAGATCGCCCCTCAATTACTCATCTCGCCCCTAAATTTCAATTTTTATTCCAATTTTGCCCTTTTCTCTAATTTATTTAGATAATTTATTCTAATCACTTTTTTTTTATAATTCTATTAAAATCGCTTCAAAACCGCTTCAAAAATTTAAGACCGTCTCGTGTGAAATTCTTATTCAAACGGAATATTTCACGTATTAAGAAATTTAAAATTAACAAATTTATTTAAAAAAAAAATATCAACAATCTTACCTTCAAACTAAGAGTTTCAGCCTATGGAAGGATATGACATTGACCTTTGATAGTCTAGACACTATTCTTGGAACATATGTTACCAAATAGAACATGGTAACATAATTGTTCAAACTATAAACCATCTGCTTTGGTCCTAAGTTGTTCCTTTATTTTTATACGAAATGGCATAACTTAAAATACCCATATAAGGGAGGGGAAACACAAATATATAACAAACAAAGAAGCCATAGCTATACAAACACAAATATTTAACAAACCCAGTGAACATGTCCGAAAATAAGGCCGTACAACAGGGCCATAATTAAGATCCAAAATGAGGCCATACATTAGGGCCATAACTAATATCCAAAATAAGGCCATCCATCAGGGCCATAATTATCCAAAATAAGGCCATACATTAGACCCATAAACAACATCCAACCATGACATGTCTACTACTTGAGGGTGATTTTTCCTCCCCTCTCAAGGGTGTTAGTCAAGGGCGTGTTCTCCGACTAGTAACGCCAATGTCATCAAGGCCAAGGGAAAATGAAGGCGCCTGCACCATTTTCACATTCACAAGTGCATCCAACTTTTTGCCAAGCGCATTCCAAGCAAAGAACAAACCCCGTGAACCCAACGCTTGCGTAAATGACCCCCGGGACTGTTTCGCCTTCACCCACAAAAGATTTCTGTCACAGATCCCGATCAAGCTCGCCTGCAAATCCCTCCTGGGCTGCCAACTCATGCATTAGGCTCTTGTGCATAACGGAGACCACTGAAAGGTTCCTCCTTGTCGTCATCCAATTGCGGACTCGCACCTATACAAAATGAAGTGATATAATGTAAACATAAAATGAAATGATATAATGTAAACATAACAGATGGTCACATACTGATTGTAGACGTAAACATTACAAAGATCAAGAATGTTAGCTGCCAACATTTATAACCAATCTGGTCACATACTGTCTGAAGACATCAACATTAAAAAAGATGAAAGAAGAGAGCGTATATCATTATACGAGGCCTGCAATTCCTCATCAGTCTGAATACCTTCAGGTAGTGGGAGTTGAATAAATCTGGACGGAGGTCCCCTAGAAGCAGGTTCCTGGTCATCTCTGCGACGGTACAGGCGCTTCACCTGGTGCCTTGATATTGGATATGTGTCCACTCAAAATACCAATCCCAAAGCCGCGATGATGCGGGTATGCAAAGAACTTCCCGGGCCATTCTCTCCTTCAATCGCTCAAGAGTCCAATGTCAACAAGCGGTAGGCTAGTCGGTTCTGGGAGTCCCCACCAAGTCAGACGGTGGAAGTACATCATCTTTAGAAACATTAGACAACCTCCTACATTCTTTGTGTCGTTGAACATCCACGACTCAACTGCTTGGTTGAGACGTAGCAACACCAATGAACACCAGTCCAGCTGTGAAATAGAGTCCACATCCTCCACTACTTTCACCACGCGTAAGTCGATACGATTGTGCACCGTTGGTGCAAGGAAACTCCCCATAGCAAAGACCACAAACATTTTCTTAAAATCAAGACTCCCGTCAGGCAAAATTTCCCAACATCGCTTACTCTAACACTCTCTATTGATATCTCATCTTTCTTCGTGACCTGGAAACCTTCACGCC
Organism: Silene latifolia; assembly: GCF_048544455.1. NCBI lineage: Eukaryota > Viridiplantae > Streptophyta > Magnoliopsida > Caryophyllales > Caryophyllaceae > Silene > Silene latifolia. The sequence continues at coordinate 107,112,608 of NC_133529.1, read as the reverse complement.
AAATTTGTGCCAATTCCTGATCGATCCTCGGTTCTATTGTTTTGTCAATACACGGTAGCATGAAGGCATCGTAGACATCATGTTTGGTTAGAACAAATTGGACATGGCGGTTAAACAAGAACATCCTTGAACTAGGGTCATATTTATGGAGCAACCTGTCGACCATCTGATGATAAAAAGCGTGTGTCTTCAACTCTAGTAGCCCACCAAAACCGATGTCCTCGATATCCTTTTTCCGAGCGTCTGTTAGAATAGCAATCAGATTGAACAATTGCCTCGGTGATCCATGGCCATCCACCTCCTTCTTTTTCCTACGACATAGTTCAAGCATATGTTAATATTTGTAACCAACATCCCTAACCAAATTGGTCACATTTTACTATCAAAACACACACACAAAAGACACCAAATTCGCCACTATTTGACATCATTCCAAACATGCTACAATAAAATGATAACTGGTCACAAATAAAACTATGCAACATTTCATATATATTACATATTGATAGCTTCCAACATTCATGAATATTTTGGTCACATTTTAATATCAAAACATACCAAAAAAGACACCAAATTAACAACACTTTGACACCATTACAAACATGCTACAATAAAATGATAACTGGTCACAAATAAAACTATGCAACATTTCATATATAGTACATATTGATAGCTTCCAACATTCATGAATAATTTGGTCACATATTTCAATCAAAACACACCAAAAAAGACACCAAATTAACAACACTTTGACACCATTCAAATCATGCTACAATAAAATAAAAAATGGTGACAAATAAAACGGTGCCCATTACATATATAGTTCATATTTATTTGCTTATTGCCACCTAACTACATAATCCACCAAAGTGATGACAAAGATAATCCACCTAAGTACATAATCAACAGACACAAATTGTTCCCAATTAATGCACAATTTGTCACCATGTCAATTACACTTCCTTCACCATTTATAAAATAATGTCAGATGCCATCATTCCTAACCGATTTGGTCACATTTTACAATCAAAACATGCCCAAAAAAGACACCAAATTCACAACACTTTGACACCATTCAAATAATGCTACAATAAAATGAAAAATGGTGACAAATAAAATGTTGCAGCATTACATATAGTGTAACACCCCGTATTTTATTAAGTTGGATAAAATTCTTTTAATTGCTACTTTATATTTAATTTCGTTGGTTAACGATTTATATATTTATTTTCTCAGCTAATTAATTATTGGGACGAGAGTGACTATTATAATGTTGGCCTAGCTGTGGCCTGGCCGTGGCCTAGGCAGTGGCCTGGCTAAGTCGCGAGTTTGGGCCGTATCTATAAATTGTTTTGACGCTAGTTTGGTTTATTTAAAATATAATTAAATTAATTTACGTCTCATATTTTATATAAAGATAATTCGTTAATATCGTCCTTTCACATAATTATTTTAGGTGGCTCATATGGGGTTGAAGATGAAGAGTAATTTTGGGGTTTTAGAAGCTTTCTCAAGTTTTTACTTGTCTCTTTGCTAGCGTAAGGTAACTATTCCGAGTTACTCGACGAATTAATGTCACATTAGTAGTTAATGTGTGCCTGTTGTTTGATAAGTGTTTAGGTGAATGAATAATGTTAGTAGTAAAGATAATAAGGTTGGTAAAAATTTTGCTTATATTGATAATTATCACATGTTAGGATAGTTTATAAATTGAATTTGTAAATAATAGGCTCAGAATGAATTGTATAGGGATAATGGTAATGTTTTGTTGATTGTGCCGAAAACTGAGCCTTAGTCCCTTTGACTGATGCGATGTCAGTTAATTGAGTGATTGGTCAGCCGCAATTTAACCCGCACTGCCGCAGGTGGGGTTGCGGGTAAAAATTCGGTTGAATGAATTAGATAATCGGCCTTTTTCTTGTTTTAGGCCATTTATTATATCTCTGTTTCACATGTGTAGTTAATTGAATTTAAATAGCTTCTTATTTAGTTAGTTGAATTTAAATAGCTTCTTATTTTGTAGAAATGGCCCTAGTTTCCCCTGAAGCCTTTAATATGGTTACTATTGTTAGAATTAGAAATTAGTATTGAATACTTATTGAGGATTCTGTTGGGATTGTATGCTGTAATTAGACATTATAAGCCTTTCACATGATAGAATGCTAGAATTTATATTGATAAGTAGGACTTTTTGCCCTCTTAAGGTTAAGTGGGTGTCTTACTTGACTTGTGTGGTGAGTTATGTGTGGTGTGGGCTAAAATATTCAAGCTGGGACTAGCTGGGACTAGGTCCTGGGTGAGTATTTCGGCCTTCATCATAGATAGGTCTTTATAGTCTCTGACGAGTATATGTTCACTGCTTGATAGCCTTTGTGTTCCTGACTAGTGGATGTTTATCCAAGTTGGGGCATGACCTCAGGTACTAATTTTGATAGTATGGGGTCAGCTTAAGTACTAGCCAACCCTTCGGTGGTGTCCTTAGGGTACTCACTTCACTTTGTTTTAAAAAAAGTTGTGAGTCTTGGGTGCGGTGGTGTGTATCCGCATGTCTAGGTCTGCGCAGATTTTAGGCTAGGGTTGTGTTGTCTCTTGGCCATGTTTTCTTAATAGTAACCGCTGAGCCAAGATACCGGTTCGATTACCTTCCCTACCTCGTGGTATAGACTCGAGTTACAAAGTGACTATTGACGGTACTAAGAACTTATGCCTGTCTTTGATATATTGCCCTTTCTTGTTTGATGATTCTATCAATCATAGAAGGTGAGATGCAAGCCGGCTATGGTTGATAGAGTTTGGATTCCTGGATGTTATGTGACTCACATGATAGTGTAGCTTGAGTCGGTCTAGTATTCACATGCTAGGACTATGTGTTGTTATATTGTTGTTCACATGATAAGCACGATTGTCTAGCATCTATATGCTAAGGCATTGTGTGATTCATATTCATATTCTTATGTTTACATGTTATATTAATTATGACATTTCGTGGTGGAGAACTCGAGTTACTCCCCACCGATCGTGGCTTTCGTATTTGTATAAAATGCGAATGACAGGTAGGTGATGCATATATGGGGTACATAGACGAGCTAGCGAGCAAAGTAACCTTGGGACCTAGACTGGTTTTATTTCATTGTGACCCTTAAACCCTTTTTATGTCACATACATTTTAGGGACATATGTCTCCCTCTTTTTCTTTGGTTTGTATCACTTTATTCTCGAAGCTTTAGCATAGTTATGTAAATTAGTCTGTTAGCATTTGCAGGTGTTGGCATCCTCCTTCTGGAAATGTTTGTGAATGGTTTAGAAAAGTTTTAAAAATTACAGGTTTTTACCCAATTGAACCTATTACAAACACATCCTGTCAGTTTTTCTGTAGAATTACGTGTTTACTTTTCCGCAATAAATGAGGGTGTCACATATAGAGTCCATATTTATTTGCTTATTGTAACTTAATTACATAATAAACCAAAGTGATCACAAAGCAGGTTAATCAACAGATACAAATTGTTCCCAATTAATCAAAAAATTGTCACCATTTCAATTACACTTCATTCACCATATATACAATAATGTCAGATGCCATCATTCCTAACCAATTTGGTCACATTTTACATTCAAAACAAACCCCAAAAAGACACCAAATTCACAAACTTTGACACCATTCAAATAATGCTCCAATAAAATGAAAAATGGTGACAAATAAAACCATGTAGCATTACATATAGAGTCCATATTTATTTGCTTTTTTTAACCTAACTACAGAATCCACCTAAGTGATCACAAAGCTGGTTAATCAACAGACACAAATTCAGCCCAATTAATCAAAAAATTGTCACCATTCCAATTACACTTCCTTCACCATATATAAAATACTGTCAGATGCCAACATTCATAACCAAATTGGTCACATTTTACATTCAAAACACACCAAAAAAAGACACCAAATTCACAATACTTTGACACCATTTAAATAATGCTACAATAAACTGAAAAATTGTGACAAATAAAATCATGCAGCATTACATCTACAGTTCATATATATTTGCTTATTTTAACCTAACTACATAATCCACCTAAGTAATCACAAAGGTGGTTAATCAACTGACACAAATTTATCCCAAATAATCCAAAAAATTTATCCCAAATACTGTCCCATGCCAATATTCCTAATCAATTTGGTCACATTTTATAATCAAAACACACTAGAAAAAAAACACCCAATTGACAACACTTTTATCTCAAAGAAAGACATATAATCATTTATCTCAATCAAAACACATCAAAATGGTGACAATTTATCAACATATAAACATTTATCTAAATGAAAGAAACATTCTCAATCAAAGAACACACAAAAAATGAGGTTAATAACTTACTTTCCCACCACAAGAGAAGAGTCATCCCCCTTCCGCTTCTTGGATCCCTCACCAACTTCGGCCTTCCCCTTTACAACTTTCAATGCCTTCGGCTTTAGTGGACGATCTGCACAATTACAACTATTTAGCACACGAAATGTGCACAACATAGATCCATTTGTAACCACTTCAGATTTGTAACATACACATAAAAAATGGTCACATAAAATATTCCATAGACCATTCACCTCATTTACTAGGAAAAGATTTTACCTTTAGTTACCTCCATTGGCTTTGACACCGTTTTCTTCTTCGGCGCGCTTTTCCCAACCATTACCGCCATATTGACAGCGGCATTGACACGATCTTTGTATGGCGAAAGAAAATATTATTAGGATGACAACAAATTAGTGAAAAATGTAAATACAAAATTATAAACCATAAACTTGCCTTCTTCATCATCATCCGCCTGTTCATCTTCATCAGCGTCTTCTTCACCCGACTCCTCAATCTCTTCCTCTTCCTCCACAGCCTTATCCTTCCCCTTACTATTACCAATGCTGAACGTCACCTTCTTCTTCGTCCCCTTTCTCTGACATGCAAGATCTTCATTCGCATCCTCGTTCACATCCTCTTCTGCCACAATCGCTTTACCTTTTCCCCTCACTTTTGCGGCCACAACTTTCTTTCCTCTGCCTTCTGCCTGAACCTCATTCACTAAACCTAACAACAATAAAATGAACAAACAACATTAATGAACCCTAAGTAAACGATACATCGGAATAATTGAAAAAAGAAACCCACTAAGTAGGAATAATTGAAATTGAAAATATGAACCAAACCAGTTGAAATTGAAACCATTTGAAAATATGAACCAAACCAAACTATTTTACTAAATAAAAAAACAGATCATTACCTTCTCCTGCATCATCCATCTTTGAACCTCTAGTAGTTTTCTTATTTGGCCCCCTTCTTGCTGCTTGTTTCGTTGGCATTATGATGACTTTGGTTGATTTTATGGGTATTTTAGGTGGTTATGTTATGAGAATATGAAGATAGAGGATTAAGAGAGAAGAAAGAAAGTTGTGACGATGAATGAAGAGGAGTAAATGTGGAAATAATTATGAATATGGTTGGTTTTCAAAATGAAAAGTGGACGGTTTCTTGCTTTGGGAAGGATGAATTAATTAATAATTTCTCTCAACATCTCTTTTCATTTCCCATGCAAAACGCTGACAGCAGTCCCACATCACCTCACAACCCGTTTCCACTAAAACACTACTATTCGCCCCGTCGCAAGCTTGTGACGGATAACCCGTCAGAAGCAAGACTTATTGACCAAAGAGCATAACTTTATCAAAGTAACTACGCACACATCTGCAGTAGGTAGATAGCATTACAATTCAAACCAACTAAAAAAAATCAAAGTAACTACACTACGTTCTCTCTCCCTCTTCAACCTTTACCTTACTTTGATATAAAAAATAAGCACGAGTGTAACACTCCGTAAATTTGAAGACCTTTATTATATTTTAAGAGTAATATTTTAATCTATTTTAATTTAATATTAATTTATTTGAAATAAAATTTATTTGATAAAATATAACCTTATTTTATTTTGAAGAAATGTAATCATTTTTGATAGTTTAGAAATGTTTAAAAGTGATTTAAACTATATTTAAACCTTTTCCTTTGATAAAATAGATTTCGGATAAAAGTCGTAAAATTGGGATTTTCCCATTTCTTACGGTCGTTGGGTAAACGAGTTTGGATATTGGGCATATGAGTACTTAATCTTTTAGTAAAATCGTGTTTAAGAACTTTAATTTTCTCGGAAATCGCGTTCGACGAATATTTCTAATTTCCGTCGAAACGAACCAAAACGTAAACAAATGACCCATCTCCCCATCCCTTTTGGCTGGCCACCTACCCTCCATTTGTCCCCTCTTCCAATTTCCATTTCCTCCATAACTCAATCTATCTCCTCCTTCTCTCAAACACCAAAAACCCACTAAAAATCCTCCTTACAATCCCTTAATCCACCATAAATCCTTCATTTCTCCACCAAATTTCATATTTTTTATTAAGTAATTTTGTCGGGCTTTATGCTATTGGATTAGTCTTACCTAAATATAGGTCTTATATAAGAATTTGTGCCCATTTATTTTTTCCTTTTTTACCCTTACTTCACAATTAGATACCCATTTATTTTACTTTTGCTGGGTGAAAGCTGGGAGGGAGTAACATATTACTCCGTAGATCTAAGGTATTACACAACAGTCTCAATATTTCAGGTTTGTCTGATTTCCACTTCATTATTTATTTCTATCAATCATTTTGATTAATGTTCAATTACCCAGGTTCAATTTTTATAATTAACTCCCTGTTTTGACTAATGATGTGGATTAGCATTGATGTTGAGGTATTAACAAAAAAACGTAAGAAGAGAAGGCTGGTTAAGAGTTAGGTTATGGAGAAACAAAAATCTGGAATTTGTAAAACGCATAAAATGGTTTACTTTGAACTTGGAAGTTTTAGCGCAGAAAGTGGTTTTGTACTTGTAATTAAATTGGGAGTTGGGGTTTTGTAATTAAATAGGAAAAGAGGGGTTTAGTCTTAATTCATTCATGTCAGGTTGTTAGATTTGTTTAAAGTTGCAAACTTTATTATTAAATTATGCTCAATCTTATGTGTAGAGTAATTTTGTGTGTCATGTGTTAGCTTAAGTATGTTTAGTCTTAATTCTTTTTAATGTTATGTCGTTAGATTAGTTTAAAGTTGCAAACTTTAGGGGTTTGCTAAAGATCGCCCCTCAATTACTCATCTCGCCCCTAAATTTCAATTTTTATTCTAATTTTGCCCTTTTCTCTAATTTATTTAGATAATTTATTCTAATCACTTTTTTTTTATAATTCTATTAAAATCGCTTCAAAACCGCTTCAAAAATTTAAGACCGTCTCGTGTGAAATTCTTATTCAAACGGAATATTACACGTATTAAGAAATTTAAAATTAACAAATTTATTTAAAAAAAAAAAATCAACAATCTTACCTTCAAACTAAGACTAGAGGTGGCAAACAATGACACGACACGAAAACACGACACGAACCCGACACGAAATTAACGGGTCTGGGTTAAGACTTAATGACCCATTTATGTAAGTGGGTCGACACAAACACGACACGATATTTAATTGGGTTGGGTTAGGGTTGACCTCTCTAAACACGAACCCGACACGAATGACCTGTTTACTAAATTAATCCTAATTTTTCTTAATCCTCCATCACATAAATATACTTAAACTTTCAAAATATAGACGTGACACGAAAACACGACACGAACCCGACACGAAATTAACGGGTTAGGGTTGAGGCCTTATGACCCATTTATGTAAGTTGGTCGACACGAACACGACACGAGATTTAATTGGGTCGGGTTTGGGTTGGAGGGATTATGACCCGTTTACATGTGACACGAACACGAACCCGACACGACCTGATCTGTTTGCCAGGTCTAATTCAGGCTATGAAAGGATATGACATTGACCTTTGATAGTCTAGACACTATTCTTGGAACATATGTTACCAAATAGAACATGGTAACATAATTGTTCAAACTATAAACCATCTGCTTTGGTCCTAAGTTGTTCCTTTTTTTTTTATACGAAATGGCATAACTTAAAATACCCATATAAGGGAGGGGAAACACAAATATATGACAAACAAAGAAGCCATAGCTATACAAACACAAATATTTAACAAACCCAGTGAACATGTCCGAAAATAAGGCCGTACAACAGGGCCATAATTAAGATCCAAAATGAGGCCATACATTAGGGCCATAACTAATATCCAAAATAAGGCCATCCATCGGGGCCATAATTATCCAAAATAAGGCCATACATTAGGCCCATAAACAACATCCAACCATGACATGTCTACTACTTTGGGGCAGCTGATTTCCTCCCCCTACTGCGGGTGTTAGTCGGGCAGGTTCTCTGACTAGTAACGCCAATGTCATCAAGGCCAAGGGAAAATGAAGGCGCCTGCACCATTTCCACATTCACAAGTGCATCCAACTTTTTGCCAAGCGCATTCCAAGCAGCAACAAACCCCGGTGAACCCAACGCTTGCGTAAATGACCCCTGGGACTGTTCGCCTTCACCCACAGTACTTGTCACAGATGTCCTAGCTGAGGCCTATGTGAGGGAGATAGTACGCTACCATGGAGTGCCTAAGGATATAGTTTCAGATCGTGACCCTAGATTCTCGTTTCCCGTTTCGGACCGCTTTGCAAGAAGCCATGGGTAGTAAGCTACCGATGAGTACCGCTTTTCATGCCGCTACGGATGGGCGGATCGAGAGGACTATCCGGACTTTAGAGGACCTCCTCCGTGCTTGTGCTTTAGACTTCCACACTTCTTGGGAGAAGTGCTTACCTCTTGTTGAATTCTCCTACAACAATAGCTATCATACTTCTATCAAGATGTCACCTTATGAAGCTTTGTATGGTAGGAAGTGCCGTAGTCCGGTCTGTTGGGATCAAGTCCAAGATGCTCATGTGTTGGGACCCGATTTGGTGACTGAGACCATCAATCAGGTTCAGATCATTCGAGAGCGTATGAAAATCGCTCAAGACCGACATAAATCTTATGCCGATGTCCGTCGTCGACCACTTGCCTTTGAGGTTGATGATCGAGTATTCCTTAAGGTGTCACCTATGAAAGGGGTGAAAAGGTTTGGCGTGAAAGGAAAGCTGAGTCCCAAATACATTGGACCTTTCCGTGTGCTTGAGAAGATTGGTCCCGTTGCTTACCGTTTAGAGTTGCCCCCGAATTTGAGCAAGGTTCATGATGTCTCCCATGTATCTCAGTTGAGGAAGTACATTAGTGATCCGAGCCATGTTATTCAAGAAGAAATCCCAGATTTGGAACCTAACTTGGCTTTGGAAGAAAGGCCGATCCGAATCCTCGAAAGGGCAAACAAGCAACTTAGAAACAAAGTTGTGCCCCTAGTTCGTATCCTTTGGCGTTGTGGAAATGTCAAAGAAGAAACTTGGGAGCCTGAATCTTCTATGTTAGCTAAATATCCCGAACTTTTCTCGTGAGGTGATTCTCTTTCCTTTATCTAATTCTTGTGAGTTTTAGCTATCCTTTCGAGTGTTCCTCTCCTTCTCTTAAATACTCTCCGCGTTAGTAGTCCTTGCCTAGTTGTTTAAAAGTCATAGTTAGAGTTTGGTCATAGCTAGTGGAGTTATTATCCTTCTTATAGAGTTTCGAACTAAAGACTTTTGGAAATGTTTTAATGTTTTCCACTGGTTTTAACGTCAATGAGTGGTAAAGCTCGTTATTGGAGACGTCCGATAATTGGTTTTCTCATTTGTTGGTGTAAAAATATATATTTTTATGTCTTTGATTTGGAATGTTGATGTTCTTGGACGGCCGACGAGGATATTCCGTTCCATTGAAAAGACACTTATATTTCATACGTTCATATTTTGAAGATTTTGTTTACTTGATTTAAAAGAGATAGACCTACATATATACAATGTTCCTTTATTATATTTTAAGAGTAATATTTTAATCTATTTTAATTTAATATTAATTTATTTGAAATAAAATTTATTTGATAAAAAATAACCTTATTTTATTTTGAAGAAATGTAATCATTTTTGATAGTTTAGAAATGTTTAAAAGTGATTTAAACTATATTTAAACCTTTTCCTTTGATAAAATAGATTTCGGATAAAAGTCGTAAAATTGGGATTTTCCCATTTCTTACGGTCGTTGGGTAAACGAGTTTGGATATTGGGCATATGAGTACTTAATCTTTTAGTAAAATCGTGTTTAAGAACTTTAATTTTCTCGGAAATCGCGTTCGACGAATATTTCTAATTTCCGTCGAAACGAACCAAAACGTAAACAAATGACCCATCTCCCCATGCCTTTTGGCTGGCCACCTACCCTCCATTTGTCCTCTCTTCCAATTTCCATTTCCTCCATAACTCAATCTATCTTCTCCTTCTCTCAAACACCAAAAACCCACTAAAAATTCTCCTTACAATCACTAAATCCACCATAAATCGTTCATTTCTCCACCAAATCTCATAAAAATTATATATTTGGAATCCTCTCTTCAATCATCATCTCCTAGTAAGCTTTATTTTCATTTCCCCCAATTTTTGTTTAAGACACTTTTTTTTAGGGTTTCGAATTTAAGCTTAATAATTGTGTTTTTGTTGTTCTTATAGGTGAAGAATTTGAAGATGAGTTAGGTGATTCATATGAGGTTGAAGATGAAGAGTAATTTTGGGTTTTAGAAGCTTTCTCAAGTTATTACTTGTCTCTTTGCTAGCTTAAGGTAACTATTACGAGTTACTCGACGAATTAATGTCACATTAGTAGTTGTATTTGTTGTTTGTTGTTGTTTATTGTCGTTTGTTGTTGTTTGTTGTTGTTTGAGACGATCTTGTTGATAAATGAATGAATGGAGTAAGATGAGTATGCTTATGTTTAGTTTATGTTACCCATTTGTATATTATTGTTTGGAACAAATTTGGATGAGGAATTATGTGTTGTGAAAAGTCCGTATTTTGGCTGGAACGCGTCAGTACCGGACCGAGACGGTTTCCAATGTTTCCAAAAATATGACAGATTGAATGGCATCGAAAAATTAGGTGGTTTAGCCACTTGAATCACTCAATTCGGAGTCCGTATGAGTAAATGTCGTCGTTTTATCGATTAAAATTTATAGAAAAGTTTACCCTTGTGTGAGACGGTTATTTATGCTATTTTATTATGCGAGAATTTTGTGGAATTAGTTATTTTGTAAGTTGGAATATATTTTCTTATGTTGATAGTCTTTCACATGATAGAAATTGGAAATGGCATGAGAATGATATTGTGACGAATTTTGTGATTTGGGCCAAAGTAGGCCAAGACTCTGAGCTGGGCCAGTTTGACCGAATGAGTTTGGTCAAACTAGGTTTAAACCGGTCAGCCTCGATTTGACCAATGACCCGTCGCGGGACTAGGGTCGAGGGTTTGTCTTTGAGGTGAGATTGGTTGTTATTGGATGTTTTAGGTTGATGCCTTGATATTTGTGATTATCATTTCACATGTTGGTTGTTGGATGCTTTGGATGCCTTATGCTCGAGTCTTGTTGCCTCTCTGCCATTTTAGCTTGTTCTCATGGATTATGGTACTGTTGGTTAGCTGGAATTTGGATTATTATTGATATTGGAGATATTGTTGGATTGTCAATAATATATGCTCTTGCGTAGTCTTTCATATGCTAGGGTGTGTATGATCATTTGTGTGTGTGCAAGTTTGGACTCTTTGCCCCTCTTATGGTTAATTGGGTGTCCTACTTGTCTTGTGTGGAGTGGGCTAAAGTATTCAAGCTAGGACTAGGTCCTAGGTGAGTATTTCGGCCTTCGTCATAGATAGGCCTTTATAGTCTTTGACGAGTGTATGTTCACCGCTTAATAGCCTTTGTGTCTTAGCTTGGTGGGCTTATATCCAAGTTAGGCATGACCTCCTGACGTACTCTTAGAAGTATGTGGTCAGCTTAAGTACTAGCCAACCCTTTGGTGGACTCCTTAGGGGTACTCATGTGTGTGATCATGGGTCTTGGATGCGGTATTTTCCGCATGTCGCTAGGTCTGCGCAGGTTTAGGACTAGGGTGTTTACCTTACCTCGTGGTATAGACTCGAGTTACAGAGTGACTATTGACTGTCCTAAGAACTTATGCCTGTCTCTAGATATATTGTCCTTTCTTGTTTGATGATTATATGAATCATAAAAGGTGAGATGCAAGCCGGCTATGGTTGATAGAGTTTGGATTCCTGGATGTTATGTGATTCACATAATAGTGTAGTATGAGTCGGTCTAGTATTCACATGCTAGGACTATGTGTTGTTATTTTGTTGTTCACATGATAAGCACGATTGTCTAGCATCTACATGCTAAGGCTATGTGTTATTCATATTCATATTCTTATGTTTACATGTTATATTAATTATGACATTTCGTGGCTGGGAGAACTCGGAGTTACTCCCCACTGACTGTGGCTTTCGTATTTGTATAAAATGCGATTGACAGGTAGGTGATGCATATATGGGGTACATGGACGAGCTAGCGAGCAAAGTAACCTTGAGACCTAGATTGGCTTTATTTTATTGTGACCCTTAAACACTTTTTATGTCATATACTTTTTTTTAGGGACATATGTCTCCCTTTTTCATATTTGGGTTGTATAACTTTGTTTCGCGACTTTAGCGATGTTTTATTTATGAGATTTATTTTAGACCTTGCATGTTTGACACCTTCCCATTTGGATACTTTTATAACAGGTTCAGGTTTAAAAAAAAATTACAGGTTTTTACCCAAATGAACCTATTACAAACATATCCATGCAGTTTTATTCTAGAATTACGTGTTTATTTTTCCGCAATGAATGAGGATGTCACAACGAGTTTTACCAAACCTTTACCTCACTTTGATATAAAATAAGCGCGAGTTTTACCAAATTGATGTATAACTACTCGGATTTCGATATTTTATTTTAGAAGAATAAAATACGCAGCGGAATTAATATTTTTTTGGTATTTGTTTTTTATAACAATAAGGATATGAATTAGTTGTGAAAATCTTTCAAAACCCCTCAACTAAAATAGGATATGACAGAGGCGATCCTTCTCGGGCTAAAGGAAGCTTGGACAAGGGGGCAGCGGAGCATTGTCGTTGAGAGTGACTGTCTCGAGGTCGTTCAAGCTTTGAGGAAGAAGAAGAGCGGAAGAAGCGAGCTTTTTATCTTTTATGCGGATATTTTACATTTTTGTAACCATTTTGTTTCTGTTTCTTTTACGCATTCTAGGAGAAACTTTAATAGATTAGCTCACGAAGTTGCTCATGCTAGGCCATGGAGCATGGGTAGGCGCATTTGGTTGGACGATTTCCCGCTACAATTTGTTGATGTAGCTTCGCATGATTTACGTAATATGATATAAGCCTTTATAGGTTTTTCAAAAAAAAAAAAAGGATATGACGCAACTCTCCTCCCTCGCAATCGCAAGGAACTCCAAACTGAACACGAATGGCACTCAATCTCGCAAGGATGAATGTGTATTATCTTACCCCCACAAGAACGATATAATAAATCTAATATGTAACACCTCGTATTTTTTTAATAAAATATTTATATAATTAATCCCGATATTATAATTTTAGAAGAGAAACTTGAAATTACATTTAATACCTTTTCAACCTTCGAAACAATCGTTGTAAGTTGCGACTTTTCATTCGCACGTAACTTTAATGCGGCTTCGTATTTTGGCCCCTAATTGCTCATCCGGACTCCGATTAAGGCGAAACAAAAACCTAAATTTATTATTTTCCGAGCCCGACGCAATGGTAATATTTTTATTTGCCATTAACAACTTTAAACTCTTGGACCTGCTTGGCTTGTGCTAAGAGTTGTCATAAAATCACGGTCTTTATAAATTACTTCCATGATGACCTTGCAAAGAAATAATGATTGTTTTTACTTCCCTTATTTAAAGAGGGCAACAACTTTTGACTCCTTTTTCTACCCCAAGACATTTATTCTTACGAGGAGTCTAATCTTCCATCAATTTTTTTTTTTTTTTTTTTTTTTTTTTTTTTTTTTTTTTTTACATTCTTGTGCATGGACTAGTCTTTTCATTCTTACACAAAACTTGCCTATTGTCCTTTGTGAGAAATTTCAGTTGCATGCAAATGATCCGTGAACTTTGAACACATGGAGTAGATTGACATCTTATTTAAATCACCTAAGTTCACTTATTTGTTCTACACTTTGTTTCACTTGCTCAAAACTCCTTACGACATTTGCTTACTCACATCTTTCATCTCCCACAAAACCTAAGTTAGAACTTGTATACTTTTCATCCCCTCTTTTCTAAGTCTTCTTTGATTATAATTACTAGATTAATTAATAGATAAATTATTAGAGTAAATTAACAATTACTCCCTTTTATATATCACTTTTCTAAAATAACTCCCTTATGAAAACTTTTTAATAATTTACTCCTATAAAATGTTCTCAGGTCAAAAATTACACCCATTTACACTTTCAGGTGAAAAATGAGATTTTATGACCGTTTTGCCCCTGTGTAAATTCTTATCTTCTTCCCCATTCCCCCTATTTGTTAAACTTTCTGGGTTTGAAACTGTGTGTTTCACATAAATTTCAATACCCAACACAAATCACAACCAACATCGCCCTCACTCCACTAGTTTGGTCGCCCACCGCCGGCGATTCTCCCGGACCACCACTCTACGTTGCTTCTTCCTCCTAACCCACACTTCAAAATCCCGACACTACCCCCATAACCACCACTAAATACCAGAAATATATGTTATTAACCCGAACTCGGATTCGACTTCGGAGTCGAATGGATGGGTTCTTGTCATCTGGGTAGTGACCACAACACGAATCACATCTCCGGTCGACACTATTCCCATCATTCCTTCTTGTCAATAACTGGAATGTGCATGATTTTGTTATTTCCAGAAACACTTTGTTTAATTTGCAGAGATTTTCATAACATACGGAAGGATAAGAATTCATCAATTAAAACAAAACTTGTTTCAATGTTGATTCTGTAAAACATTTGTGAAGTGGGCCTGCAATTTCCGAAATTAAAGAGAGTAAACTTGAAGAAGACAAAAATCTCATTAAAATAAGGAAAGAAAGATGGGGTTTTAGAGAAGTTTTTGAGGCTAAATACAATACAAATGATGAAGAGAAAGAAATGAATACTGTATCGATTCGGTGGAGTTGTGTTTGAGAAGCGATTAGTTGTTACGATTTGGTATTCTGGGTTTGTATTGTCAGATTCAATTAGGTCAATTAGGATTTTTATGTGTTTTTGATTGATTTTTGGTAATTTGATGTTGATTTTTCTGGGTAGTTTAGTATAATAAAGAGGAAGGTGATGAAGATCATCAATAATGAGAATGACAAATGAAGAAGATGAATATAGAGAAGGGCATTTTCGTCATAAAATTAGGCTTCTAATCAGAAAATTCAAATATTGACGGAATATGTCATCAGATTGTGCAAATGGGTGCAATTTTTTACCTGAGAACATTTTATGTGAGTAAATTATTAAAAAGTTTTCATAAGGGAGTTATTTTAGAAAAGTGATATATAAAAGGGAGTAATTGTTAATTTACTCAAATTATTACTAACTTGTTTGTTATTTTGTTCTTGTCATGGAATCGAAAATTAGAGGAGGAAGAGGAGGAGCTTGTTGATCTAAGCATCTTTGATTACATTCAAGACCCGGATAACCTTTAAGGTAACCTAACGTAATCCTTTGCCTCGTAATTGTAGAATACTAGTAATTTAATTAGGAGGCAAATAGACAAATCTTGATAGGATAGATTTTTCTAACTAGTCTCATATATGTATTTAGTGTAACATAATATTGCTTGTTACATGCATGTTACTTGCTCAGCTTGAATAAATCACTTGAATAAATTATAATGTGAAAATTGACAATGTGCCTATTATGTTTATAAGCTTTTATTGTGTTATTACCTCACATAAAAAAATCTATCCTTGAATAAATTATTTACTATGCACTCACATGTTAGCTCCACTAAGTCAAAGTCAAAAATGAAAATTTTAGGTGTATATTAACTCTTATGGAAAATGTCGAAACTTCTTATTTGCACTCATTTCATTTCATGCATGGTATGAAGCTGAAATTTTTATATGATATACCTTCTAATTTATAGGTTTTTTAGGCGCAGACCTTGTAATACGATTTTTCTCCTATTTTATAAAATTCCTACAAGTCGGAATAATGTATGAATAATGTACGAAATTCAGTAAATTATGTATCTTTCTAAAATTCACGAAAAAAATTCAGGAGTTCAAAAATATTGTGGGGGAATCACCCTGTAAAAATGAGTTTTTGTTTTTCAAGCTTAATTTTTTAAATGTATTTTTCAAAAGCAGAAGCAACAAATTGTTACTTCTATTTTTAAGGGCAAAAAGATGATGTTTTGATTTTTGAGATTTTTTTAGCTTATAAATAATGACGTGTTTGGCCAAAAAGTGTTTTTAAGTCCAAAAACACTTTTAAAAGTCAGGCCAACAACACACTTTATAAACTGTTTTTTTTAAAAGGGATCTTTGAGAACCTTAAAAAGTGTAAAGATGGTTTCTAACAATTTTTGATGAATTTATTATATTTTGGACTAAATTGCCTTTGAAGTTTCATTTTAAAATACTCGTCTTTTTCATTAAATTTTTGAGTAAATCAATATGATCATATAAGGACCTAGTTAATATTAAATACCAAATTAAGGACTTGTCTCTAGTCATGCCCTGACTAATTAAAAAATTAGTTAAGCTGTGAGTTGACTATGATGACCTTGGTGAAACCTAGCTATGTTATCTTAGCTGCCAAACATGCCACTTAAATGGGACCTCTGAGTCGGTATGCTAAACCCGGGTACCCTGGCTATGCCTCTTAAATGGGACCTCTGAGCCATGGTATCACTTCTGGTTAACTTGGGTATGCCCCTCGAATGGGACCTCTGAGCCAAGTGTCAGTATATTATCGATATGTCTGGATGATCCGCATATTAATGTATCATCGTCTCTATGAGACGTCCGTGAGTCATTCATGCTACATGTTGGGCGCTAACTTGGTACGATTTAGGGATTGACGTGACGAAAGAATGCTTAGAGAGCTTATGCTATACAAGTATGGACGGTACATCCCGAAGCTGCGTGTGGAGGGATTGTCGTTAGGATAGTAGTCGACCAGCTGTCGCTGAGGAGCTGCGTGTTCCAAGAAGTTGTGGAGTGGGTATATGCGCATATATTGACAGGAGCTTGATCAACTTTACTACCTTTCAGGTATCTTGGCAATTATTATTTCACGGTTGCGATCGTGTGCAGACCTTGACAGTTGTGATTGTCTTGGTGCCTCGAAGTGGGTGGGACATTTCACTTAAATGGGACCTCTGAGACCATTCATTAGCTGTCTATTCTTCCCCACGATTCCGGTTGTTAAACCAAGTCAATTGCCAAGATATTTACTTCCGTTACAATAAAGCAATTAGAACACGCAAGTATAAAACTTGAATTAACTCTCAAACTTCAATTTTTTTTAAACTTAATACAAAGCCCTCGATTTATAGTAGATTAGGTCGACTTAGAGGACTCTTAAAACTACCTAAAAACAACTTTCCTAAACTCGATCCTTAAAAATTGACACAATTGTCTTATTACAACTTGCTAAAATTAGGAAAGAAACCACACTAGCTTAAACTTATTAGGCAAAATAAAATAAGGAAACTAATAATAAGACTCAATTTAGGGAAGTAAACTTGAGTTAGTTCGTCACCCGCATAGAAGTTGGACAACTCAACTTAAAACGATCATATCTTCTTCGTTACTTACCCAAATAATGCGTATGACCACTTGTTGGAAAGCTAACATCACGTACTTTCATCTCCAATAAAAAACACGCCAAAAATAGCTATATTTTCGGAGATATTGAGTTTTTAAATCAAGTTAACGAATCTGAAATGTCAAGACTGACACGAACTT